>NC_143017.1:17525530-17878730 GCF_055824585.1 Amblyomma mixtum
CATTGATATAAAGTTTCATAAGTTCTGGACACCTCCGAGTTCATTGCCGGAATTGGGAAGGGGCAAAAAAAGGAAGAAAAAAAACAAACAATGCGTAGCCGCTCTATCGTTTTTTTTTTTTTATGGCACGTTCTGTCTTTCCATACTTTTGTCCTCTACGTATTTATACTTAGTGGCCCGGAAATAAACCTTCAGATGATAGTCAACGCTGTGTTCGTCTGTTTCCTCGTCTCTTGTTCTTGTCTTTGTTCGGGCTGCTCGATACAAAATGCTTAACCAACTTGCGCGGCAAACGGTTCTAGCGCAAGGTTGCATCGTTGCCTGTCTAATGTTGCAACTTCATCGTGTCGTGTTCCCGAAAGAAAAAATGCCACCACCAACAACAGCAGCGAAAAACAGCCCTTGCTGTCCGTGTTGAGCTGACCTAAGCTTTATTGCAAAAATTACGAGTCGGAAGCACTGGTAATCGTTAATATAGCTCAACTCAGTGCAAAAGATAACCCTGTGCATGATCCACGCTTGATCATTCTGTCGAAGAAGCACACTTGATGCAGTGTTAACACGCGAAGGCATCAGGTAATTAAAAACTACACCTACGTGAAAGAGGTCCGACTTCAACTCAGGCACGCCGAGTTTATTCTGCATATAGCGCACATACTGCTTGAATCGGCGTGGACCGCCCTCTCGTCACGCCATGAATTAGCAGGCCGAGATGGGCAACCTCGTGCAGTGGAGGCAGGAATCACAATTCACGGACTCCACGGGACATCAAAGTACAAGCTTCGTAAGCGGGATAGCAGTGCAGAAGGCATACGCTCGAATATCGCCGACAGTCGTCGATTGCACTGTCAAAGGCTCGCCGCTGGCTCCGTATCACACCTGCAACGGCTGTTTTAGCACAGCCGCACCGTCGGCGATAAATAATGGGCCTTTCACTGGGACCCGTGTCCATCTGGGCATTAGGCATGTGTGACTCGGTTGGAAAAAAGCAGCCGTGGCAGGGTTCTTGTCTCCTCCGTGCACGTTGTTCATTAGTGGGCCCTTGTTTTCTCCGGGGGGCTCCTCGCTTCGAAGCGCCTCGTGTCGGCTTAGGGCGGCACGCACACCTGAGCGCGCTGACAGCGGCGGCTTCCCGTGGCGGCCAACAAGACGACGCGAGGCGCCCTCGGCCCGCGCGGGTGCCATCAATTCGCGAGCTGGGCGCACGCACCACAACTTCCGTAATTAATGGCGCCGCTCGGCCCGGAGCTTGTTTGTTCTCGCGCGTGCATACCTTCGGCCAGCAGCGCCAAGGGAAAGAGGCGCGCCGAATTAATTAAGGTCGGCCCAAAGAAAAGTCTTCTCCCCGCCAAGGCGCCGGCCAATGGGCGCCTCTGCTCGTTTCGGCGAAGAAACCGTGCAGAAGCTCGTTTCATGGCGGCGATGGGAGCCGATAAAACTTGCAAGGGAGATTGGGCGCCCGATTATAATGAGGGCGCTTTTTTCCCGGCCGCGCGCCTAGCACGGTACCCACTTTTGACCATCGGCGAGCGGGGAAGGAACGAAGACTGCACGATCACGGCGTGCATTCAGTGCTCGAGAGCCGAGGGACCTTGCAAGAAAAGTATTTGCGAAAGTACTTTCGCCTCCTGCGGGCCACTGCAAAACAACAAAAGTAGTGCGATGATACGAAAAGCAAAAAATAAAGACGATGAAACTGCCACACGAGCCAGGGAGGAGAGTCCAAGAACACTTCGGGAGTCTTCGGTCGCTCCCATCTGAGAACACAGTACACCGCACCCCGGGATGCGTGTCTTCCATTGCAGCTTTCCTGTAGCCTGCTGCTGCTACTGCAACTTCAAGGCTCAGCACATGCAGCCCATTCCATTCAGCCAATTTAACATTATTTGAGTCTTTAACAGGTTTTCACCTAAACGAAGGCTCGGCCTCCAAGTATGGTTTCTATTGCAGAGGCACCCTGTCCATACCCATGCGAAACATTTATTATTTTCACATTGAATGCACTTCACCGCGGCACCAGAGTTTACGAACGACTCCGATGGAAAACGGGAACGAGCAGGAATGACAAAAGTGGCTGCGTGATTGCTCCAGTGCAGGAAATTAAAAACAATTCAAACCACAACGCAACGTTATAGATGCCCACTGAAACGAACTGCGAACATTCCGAAATGAGCAGCCCCCTTAGAAACGGCGTGCCAGTGTATAGAGAGCCGGCTCTCAAGGGCGCCGCAGCTTTGTTCATTACGTCATGATTAGTTACCTGTAGGCTGGGTGCACAGCAACCCCTCAAAGCGGACTGCTGTAAAGCGCTGGCACACAATAATCACCAAAACATAGTTGGAATGTGCGTTGTACGCGTTTCCAGAACACTATTCTTCATATGCCTTTCTTCATTCAGCTGGGAGGTTTTTGCGCATATTTTATTCATTTTATTGTTCTATACCTCGAACACGCCGGCACTTACCCAAGCGTGACATTTTTTAAAGGTTCCGGTCAAGTTCCAGTTATTAGCTGGAACTTATTGCATGCCACGTTAAAAAGTGCGGACAGACCAATCACGCACGAGTAGGCCTTCGTCTTGACTTCTTGTGTAAACCGGAAGAGTCGTTTACCCAAAGAAGAGAAGCCATTCTATTTACGAACTTTCAAAGTCGTGGGTAAACCCTGGATTCACCAAATTTTCCTCCTCTTGAATGTGAGGGGAAAAGGTCGAGTTCACCGCTCTTTCTCAGTGATATCTGAAAGTGGTAATATTGGGTGAAAACAGAAGGGTGCCATTGGACCATTGGATTATGGAGTGGGAGGGTTAGGAAAGCGGAAGGAGTTTGGAAAGGATCTAAGTGAGAAGCCTCCAGGAACGAGCACGTTTACTCCGAGTGTATGTAGAAACGCCGGTTTCCGCCAGATCGGTTTAGCGCAAGAAAGAAGACAGTGCCATCGGCAAAAGGTCCTGAAACATTCCTCCACCGCTAATGCAGGAGAAATTGCACGCACACTGAACATGATTAGCGGCCATGATTGCTTCGCAGAGCCCCATCCGAAACCCTTCTTCAGCCTCGCTCTTCTGAGGGTGAAACAGCCGAAGCATTGTGGCGCTGCGTAACTCGAATTGTCTGCCAGCGAGTGACCCCGCGGGCCGTCCAGGTGCGGCCGCACGCCTGCACATTTCACGCACCCGCGGGTACTACGAAGCCTCGGAACGGTCTTTCCTTTCCCGGTCCACAATCGTGCCATCCGGGAGATTCTCTTTGGCGTGTCGCCGCAGATTATGCGCAGCCCAGAAAGATCGCCGCGAAAGAAAAGTCTCCGGCGGCTGAAAGCCTCATGAATACGCGACCGGGCTCGACTCAGTCACCGGACCATCACATTCTCGCCAGGGGCTCTCGACGCCGGGGCTGGCTGTCGGAGCTCTGCTTGTTTGCCTCGTCTCCTGTCAATTACCGGCAGCCGGGGACGAAATTGCCGCCAAGATTGGGACTGGTGTGCAACAGAGCGTCCGCTCCTGCCGCCAACATTGGATGGGACAGCGCTGCCTGCGCTTCACGGAGCGTTTATTGGCTCTGTCGGCCGGCTTCCACGCGAAGTGGGCAACTTGCACAGCGCCTGCGCATGTTAGGCTGCAGCCAAATCCCTGTAGCAGGCGGTAACAGAAAGCTGGGAATGTCTTACTTGCTCCTCAAAGCTCACCGAAAGAGAAAGTTTCACGCATACTGAGACCTTATCAGGTGAGGTATTATACTTAACGAGAACACATAGGTACAGGGGAACATGACAAGCGCCCTGCTCCAAACAACGCGCTTGTGACCCTCGCCCGTAATATTTGCTGGCCAACTAGTCTGGCTGACAACGTCTCTAACCAAAGTAACGGCAAGCTAAATGATAGGCAAACGGCGATACCTTGGAGCCTCCGCCCACTACCCTTCTTGAGCCCCTTAGAAACCTCACCCGTCATACTTCGACTCATTTCTAGCCCCCAGAAGCTTTCACTCACCAAAGTCCTACTGTGAAATCTAAATCAGAGGACGATAATTATAAAACCATACGTATAACCAATGCTACTGATGCCGATTTCTCGCTTGAGATCGCATTATTGCCTGACGAGTTGACTATCAGTGTCGCTACTCGCATTTCGACGGATTCCTTACAACTCCATGTACAGCGGCAGTGCTGCATGCGCTTTGTCAAAGGAGTCGCGTATACAGCTACCGTGCTCGCTCTTTGAAAGACAGCATTGAGGAAAGGCACTGAGGAGCAAGCCTCATTTGTGCACTGGGGACAACGCTTTTCTTCACGGAAAAAAAAAAATATCTCTTGTGCTAGGCGGCATCAAAATACGCTGATTCAATTGCTTCCAAATTGTTCCAGAACTAAACATGGTAGCCGCAAGACCATGTTAGTTTGTAGAAACGCGTGTACCCTTCATCCTCTATACTAGCGTCGTTTTTAGTATACCACGAATCAAATATTTTCAGAGAAAGCTAAGGAGCTAAGTCAGCAGTGATCTGTCAGTTGCTGTTCAGCCCGTGTCTGCTACATTAACCCAGCTATCACGGCCTAAGTTTCCGCTATGCCACTAAACCCAACATCTAGTTCAAAACGTTCCCGTAAACTGAGCAGCATGACCAAGGAAGAAAAAAAACAGAAACGCAGTAAGCGTTGTCAAGACCACTTCCAATCCTGCGACTGTTCTTGGTCCTGCAGACTTAAAGGGACACTGACCAGGGGTCCGGACATTTTGGACACAAGACCTGTGCATAGGTGAGGCATCGAAGATAAACTGTACAAAATACTAGAGCCATGCGCGTAACGGAAAGCAGCAACAGTTCAAATTAAAAATCGCTCGTTCTTCCTTTCGAGAAGCCAACCTCCTCGTCCGCCATTCTGGAATCCCAAGCCTTACGGATGACTGACTGACGGGTAAAGGCCGGGAGTCCACTTGTTGCACGCGTGCTTTCCGTTGCGACTTTCGTTTTCGCGCGCACATACAAGCTCACAAAAAGGGGTTTTTATTTTGTTGTCCTAGTTCATGTATGCTTCAGCGTGTTCTATGCGTTGTACCGTGTCGCACAGCCTTCGCCCTGTTCGCACACTCGACCGCTCCAAGCACACATTCCCATTCGCTCTTCCATCTAGTGTACACCACCGCTGTCCTCATATTTCTCCGCTCCGCTGAAAGTCACAGCCTTAGGAACGAAAAAAAAAGAAACAAATACATAAAATAACACCGTAACACGCAGAGAAGTGCGCGCGTGCACAGGCTTTCTTTCCAAGAAAACTCCAGACGGTTCCCGGGTGCGCGCTTCACCGTCCATTTCGAACAAAAGGGATTCCCGTCCCTCCGGTCGTAAAACTGGGAGGGGCCTTCACGTAAACAAACATGCATGCATTAAAAGAACGGTCGCTAACTAGGGCCGGCACTGACGAAAACAACTTCTGTATGAAAGGATGCGCTCGCTACCATGTTGATGGGCCGAGCTGATCGGGTCTCTCCATCGTTCAGTGTGCAAGGACATGCCTCAACGCTGTTTCGTCGCAGGATGCGCACGAAGCTTTTGGAGTCGAACCGCGATTCGGTACAAACTGCCAAAAGATCATGCCTTGAACATGTCTATAAGAAAAAAAAAAGAACAACTGGGGCGAAGAAGGATGAAGGAAAACAAGCGCAACGAAACACCTCGACGAGTATCCCGGAAAGCAAAAAGCAATAAAAGAATACCTCCCACGGCAGGGTCATGACGTAGAGACATGTGACGTACTCCGCCATGCAGACTGCACGCCTTCCCCTAATATCGAAGGAGGAGGCTAGTCGGGAGAGAAAAAAAACTCGGAGAGGGGAGAGAGGATAGCAGCATGTCGAAATAACGGCGGTGGATGTGACTCCGCTGTTAATGAGTCCTTTCCAGAAATGCCGGCTACGATGGCTCGCAAAGGAAGAAGTCGACAATATATTCGTTCATGCGGTGGTCAGTGGCTCTTTACACACCCCGCCGCGCACGAACAATATATTAAATTTCTCGCATATCAGGATACAATATTAAACCTCATCGTCACTCAAGCGCTGCATTACACTCATGCGCCCGTCTTGCTTTTACCCCTCTTACGCGGCTAGCGCATGTGCCGAGGCCCAGCTTTGCAAGCTCTCGCTGAGAAAAAAGTATGAAATAAAAGCTCCGAAATCTTGGAAATTTGAAACGAATAAACAATGCCAATTAGAAAGCACCACAAAAAATAAATAATATCATAAGCCCACGGGAAAAATTCAGTGGTACGTGCAACTTTACAATCAGAAAGGTGTTCGCCTTCATTGCGGTTAACCCGTTTATTTACACCGGTGCATATTATGCTTGCCAGTTATAACCGAAATAATTAGAACATCATATTCCTTTGATTTCATTCTGTTAAGGCGGACACTAGGGCAAGTTGAAACAGAAAGAAAAACAGCGTAGAAACACAGGATGAAGAAAGAACACAACGGCACTGATTTAATGCTTCTTTGTGCTAAACCCCTTTTATACTCGAAATTCCTACTGCGATGCAGTTTTATGTTGCGCAAAATGGATAGAAAACATCCATGAGTTACAATTTTGTCTGATATTTTTTTCTCTTTTTTTCCTACTATGGATTTTGTGACAATATTTGTTTGTAGTTGTAAACTGAAGCCGGTTGTGCACAACATATCTGCGAATCTATATCATTGTTCCCATAAGTAACTCATAATATTTTTCTTTGCTGCCAGCCGCTGTAAGGAAGACACCGCGCCAAGCTACTTGCAGTAAACTTCAGGACGTTTCAGTATTCAAAAAACCATAGGTCTCTGTTCTTTTCCTGCACTGCACGGCCGCTTAGGAATAGCCCCTTTATTCCAAGCTTGTCTCTGTAGCCTAGACCGACACATCTGCCAGTGTGAGATTTAGTCATGCCACGCACTTTTGTGAGCTCCTAAAAATGCTACTTTACGCGAACTACGTGTGATTCTTTGGCGTCTCCTGAACGTGGTGCCAAACAGCCCTCCTGCTAATCGTTGATTGGGATTGTGCTGTTCGTTTATTTATTTATCTTTTTTTTTGCAGTAGCAAATCTTGACACAACTTTGTTTTAGCCCCATAAAGAGATCATTGAAAAAGCAGACTTCATTCATGAAACTACCTTTCCGTTCACAATTCTCATCTCTTCAGTTCACACAGGAACTTGCGTCCTTCGCATGTTACAAAGTGAGGATGTTGCAGTGATTTCTGTCCTTACTAATTCTGTATATTGTTTGAATGCTGTATGTTGAAATTCCTTTTGCTCGCAATTATTTGATGTAGTTAAAGTTGTTGGTTTCTCATCCCGCATATCTGCTACTGCACTGTGCAGTTTGCGAATAAGCTTTGCTGTCAGCAGCTGCATGAGCTGGGATTGTCCGTTCCAGCTTAATGGCGGTGGATAGCTCTCAACCAGCACTAACGTGTTTTTTTTTACATTGCATCCCCTCACTTTTGCTGCTGCTCTAACCTCGAAAAAGGGTAATAAATTTAATCATGAAAAAGATATTCATTTATTCACTCATTTATTCAAGCGAAAAGATGCAGCGGGTTTGTAAAGCTGTATCTGACAGCTGTGTTTCGGCAGCTCCAGTGTATTTTTCGCATAGAAGAAGCAACGAATTTGAATTCGCGCCCCGAAGCTATTTTGCACTTTGTGGGGGTAGACTCCTGCTATAACAAAAAACTACGCATGGGCTTTTATGCTCTGGACACGCTGCTGACTGCGGCGCTCTTCGAGGGGGCATGGTGCAGGCATCGCTGTCACGTCAGTCACTATATCTTCTTTGTCAAAAGAGCACCCCCTCCCCCAATGCATGTGCTTCCCAGGGAAGCACATGTCATCGCTTATGAGCTGCCAGCACCAGCAATGCAGTCCCCACTTTAAGGGACACTGATGGCAATTTGAAGCAGCCCTGTGTCTGGAGATTCCGCTCTATAACGAAAAAAATCCGCTACATTACAGAAAAAGGACCTTCCACAAGCTACAATAAGTGAAAATGTAAAGATGGAGGTGTCGCCGCCACCAGCCCTTTTGGGCAATCAAACTACCGAGACACTAGGATAGGCTGCAGCAACATTCCCTTCCAAGCGGTGATGATAAGAATTTACGTAACAATTTTGAATGGCGTAGCGGGGTGTGAAAAGCTTGCATTTTTTTACTCCTGTTTCAGCAGCAATAAATGAGTCTTTTTCCGCGGAGCAAACTCCAACACAGCCAGAGAGAGATGATAATATTTTTACACGCTGTGCTGGGTGTCCGTTTGAGATCCAGACAAGGGTCGGTCCCTGTGCAGAGCCGTGCTGCGTCCACTGCACACACTTTATGCTGCTTATGCAGCGCCACATGCATCCGGGGACGCCATGCGCGCCTTAAGCTTTCTTGCTGTTCAGTGTGCAGGGCAAGGAGCATCGGCCGGGAGGCGCCGCCGAGCCGCGATCGATAGCCCGCCACACCTACCACCGAGGGAGGAGCCGCGCATGCGCACACCGCACCAGTTCGGCGCCGGCGAAAGACGCCACTTGTGTGTCTGACCGCCTGGCGCGAAGGAGCGCCTGCAAACGCTGCTCGGAGGTGCCGAGCATCCACGAAACGATCATCCCTGCAGCTCAGCGCAACTCCTTTTCCAAGGTTTTAGTTCACATGAAACCAAATCAAATTTATTTTTCAACAAGTGGATGGTCGCCTGTGCTAGAAGCTGTACAACCAGCTTGACAAAGGCCCAGGAAACCAGTACACAACATAGCAGGAGCAAACAGCAAATTCCAGAAGTTCATTAAAAAGTGTTATAAAATGCATACGTCACTTTGCCACGATATGAAAACAAATTAAAGAAGTTGATAAATAATAAAATCAATGGAAAAAGCTCAACAAGGCAGGAAGTTTGTACAAGCGAGTATAATATTTAAAGTAAGAACATATGTATGGATTGATTACATTTGCACGAAGTAGGTTCTCAATTCCTTAGGACTAAAACCAACAGTGTCTTTATATTTGTTGAGAAAAACGGGAAGATTATGAGCCAAGGATTGTAATTTCTAGCCTGTTCTAAAATGTGTAGGGACCATGTGTCAGTGCATCGAGGGTTTACTATTGCAGTGCGGTGTTCAGGAGATGCAAGTTTTACGAAGAAGTCAATCGGAATATTTCCTAAAGGCAGCCTGGGTTATCTCTGCCAGCAAAGATCATAGTTAAAGCTACCGCCCTTCCCCCCCCCCCCCCCCCCCGGCTTTCCCCTAGATATTCACCAGAGCAACGCCGTCAACAAACAGGAGATTACTAACACGTTATTCAGTGACTCCTCTCCATCGGCCAGGAATAGCTGGGGATATGAAATGGATTCACATAAGCACCTACCATCAGCGTTATGGGAGAGCAACAGAAATCCATGCATGGCTCTGTGAAAACACCTTTCAACGCCCTTAGAGAAGAAACCTGCGCGAACATCGCTGCGTTCCAGCTTGCGATCAAGTAAAACACGCAGGCGGATTGTTTAGCGATCGATACTCGTAACTTGTCTTCTGCGCTGGTGTACCGGACACGGCGCTCTACGTATCATCCTCAGGCAGCCGGAGCGTGTAAATTAGGCTGCATTTTTCTTTTCATACCCTTAGGATGTGGCCATTACGCTCCGAACACATGAATGAAATACGTTTAGCTGTGTTCCGAACTTCTGTATTTTTGCTCTCAGGCGTCTAATATAGAGAAATTATTAATTTCCGAAGCACAGAACAAAATTAGAGCCTCTTTTAGTCAATTATACGCTCATAAATGTTGGATGCACTGTTAGGAGTGCTTATAAGCGCTAAAAATGCTTTCCCGTCTATTAGGATGCACACCACTCCTCTTGCTTGCTTTTGCTTCGTTTTTTAAACCAGAACCGTTAAGTGAGGTGGCACTGATTTCAGTTTCAAGACATAAACGGTTGTAATTATTACTAAAGCAAACTTGTCACATATGTTACTAGTTGCTTCGCAACTGCAGGTAGCAAAGGACAAGGGTGTGACTATCACTAGGTCAAGAAACTAGCTCCCATAACTAACCTGACCAGCAAATTTTATTAATAAACACCAGCGTTTGAGCAGAAACCGGCCTTTCGGTGAAACATAGCTACTGGATCAACCATGCTTTGTTGAATAAACGTTGTGGTACTTAATAACAAACGAATAGCAACTGTTTGACGCGCGAGTTCTTAGGTGCTTGTATATATACATATATATATATATGGCAGAAAAAGTTCCTAGGGATAGGTTGGCAATACAGGAAGAAAACAGACGTGGTGAAGAAGCACTGCTTTGTTTAAGGGTTCGGCCGGCCGAGCACCGGCCTTCGAGTGTGTGTGTGTATATATATATATATATATATATGTGTGTGTGTGTGTGTGTGTGTGTGTGTGTGTGTGTGTGTGTGTGTGTGTGTGTGTGTGTGTGTGTGTGTGTGTGTGTGTGTGTGTGTGTGTGTGTGTGTGTGTGTGTGTGTGTGTGTGTGTGTGTGTGTGTGTGTGTGTGTGTGTTAATTAAGGAGCCCCACAGTAATCGTTAAAAAGTTTATTCGATATTAGTTAACCTGCCTGCTAGTTAGCACGTCTTAGCTCTATTCTGAAGTACTACACCCCTAACAACGCTTTACCGAAAAAAAACCGCTCTTCAAACTGAAAAATCAATTTTAAAAATTTGTGTAAAGTCTTTGGTGAAACACCCCGATATATATAGACCTGGTGTTTCGGCGAACACCTCCAAAAATTTTCAGATATAGGCTTTTTGCGGTAAAAATATGGCTTTTGCAGCATAGTATTACCATTGCTGGCGGACACCAGAAAACCGGTTACTCGTCTTAGGTAGTAAGCTGGTTACGTGGCGCAGTCAAGGAACCCTAAGCATTCTCGCCATTCATAGTGGCCCCAAGCGACAATTCTTTCCCAAAGTCGCCTCCGTTTCCGGCCTTTTCTTTTCCTTTTTTTTGTTGCTTCTGTGTGTGTGTGTGTGCAGGTGAGCTCATCTACACCCCACGTGTGTCTGGTTAAATTCCACTCTGCCCCCTTTGACTCATCCTGCCAAAGAAGTTGCACATGGCGGAAGTTCCCCCCCTTTTGCTCTATTGTATGTTGTTTACTCGTTTAAGTGGACAACATATGAATGGATCTCAAATCTACGCTGTGCTTCGGCCACTGTTTGTCTCCATACACTTTGCTAGCTGTCCGCTGTGTTAGGACTCAGTCTCCGTCCATTCTCCCCTCCCGCTCTTTTTTTTCTCTCTACTTTTCTCCTTTTTTTTCTTTTCACCCCGCGACCGCATACGTGGGTGGAGGGCGACGACATTTACCCTCCCCCTCCTGTCCCGTTTGTGTATTTTTTGTTATTTTTTCTTTTTCTCGCCCTTGAGCCGTTCTTCCTTCTGCATCGTCGGCTTGTTTTGGCTCATGTGTCGAACACCTGTACAGATGAAGACCCTTTAAGAATAGAAGCAAGAACCATGTAACTTCAGTCTTGAAAAAGGACAGGCTCTGTCCGAAACGTCGACTCCCAATAAATGTTTACTTAAAAGAAGCGTTTCTCAATTTCGCATATGTGTGCGTGTGCGTGTGTGTGTGTGTGTGTGTGTGTGTGTGTGTGTGTGTGTGTGTGTGTGTGTGTGTGTGTGTGTGTGTGTGTGTGTGTGTGTGTGTGTGTGTGTGTGTGTGTGTGTGTGTGTGTGTGTGTGTGCGTGTGCGTGTGTGCGTGTGTGCGTGCGTGCGTGTGCGTGCGCGCGCGCGCGTGCATATATAAATATATATATTTTTATATTATAAAGGACCGACACCCCTGCAAACTAAAGGACCCGTATTATCCCCTAAGCGTGCGGTGGTGATGTAGCGCCCTTCGAATTTCGCGACAAGCTTTCTGCCCGCCCCCTGGAGGTCCCCACGCACCTTCACCTCACCGCCAACTTCGTAGCAAGGTGCTCGACGACTTCGACCGTCAAAGTTACGCTTCTGTACCTCTTCCGCACTGGACGCTCTCCTCTGGGCTGCGTACCTCATCTTCTGGCAGGCTTTCCGTCGTGCCACCACGGTGGCAACGTTGATTGCAGTTTCCACTTTGGGCGCTGCTGCTAGTTGAGGCTGCTGGCCGCACACAACCTCCTAAGGCGTGGTGCCGGTTGATCTTTGCAGGGAAGTGTTCACAGCGTAGGCTGCCGGTCGAATGTGCTGGTCCCAATCCACCTCAAATTGTTTATTTTTGCAGTACGAAACCAATCTGTACTGCACTGTTTGTTTAGTCCGCTCCGTGGGGCCATTTGCCTCCGGATGGTAAGCCGATGAAAAATGACGCCCAACTTCCAACCGGCGCACATAGGACGGGAAGCTCCCTACTCACGAAGGTGGCCCATCGATCCGAGATCAGTGTTGGGGGTAGGCCGCGTCTCCATCGAACTGACCTTGAAAAAACTACCGCGTACTTCGCGGTAAGATTGGACACAGCAGCAACCTCCATAAATTTAGAAAGATAATCAACATCTAGTGATATATACAGGCTGCCCGCAGCTGCTGTTGGTAATAACCCAATGTGGTCGATGCCAACGATGTGAAAAATTGTTTCTGGAATGGGAATTGGTATAAGAAGCCCAGGCTGGCATCCCGGCAGACGCTTGTGCTCATGGCAGACTTGGCAGCAGGCAACGTACGCCTGGACGCTGTTGGCCATCTTGGGCCACCAGATGGCTGGCTGACCAATGTGCATTGCTGTGGGTGTGTCCTGAATGGCGTGAACCTGGCCACGCAGAGATGCGGCTTCTCTGCCAACCTGTCATCCCGCAAAACAAACTTTCAGTTGCTCCCGATGTCCTCAAGTGAAGCTATGATCGCGGACAAATCTCTTTCCTCGTTCTCAGCTTCCGTCCCGTCCTGCTGGCTAAACAAAAGCCACCCTTCGCTGGACCTGTCTCCAGAGCAGTTGTCATAACCGGAATTGCGCGATAAGGCATCGGCAATACTGTTAAGGGCACCGGCCCGGTGTCGCACATCATATGTGTATTCCTGTAGTCGTATTATCTAATGGGCGAACTTGTGTTTTAGATACTGCTTGGTGAACATCCAGGTTATTGCAGAATTATCCGTTGGGACCGTGAATTTTCGCCCGAAAAGGTTGTGGCGAAAGTTATCGTCAACCCTGCGAGGGACTCCATGTCGTTGTAATGCAACCTAACCTAACCAAACCTAACTTAACCTAACCTAACCTAGTGGCTCTCTGCAGTTGACAATTTTCGGCTACCGTATAGACAGTGATGTTCCCACGCCCCTTTGGATTACGCTGAAGCAGAAGCACCCCAAGGTCGACCTAGCTGGTATCGGTGTGCCATGCTTCCTGAAAGTGGCTCAGCACAAGGTATCGAGTCAGCTGGTCTTCGAGCGTCCGGAAAGCTCTTTGCTGCCTCTCACCCCATATATAATTATCACCCTGCTTCAAGAAGTCAGACAGGGGAGCCGCTGTGGTAGCAAAGTTGTCAACAAATTTGCGGACATGTGAATCCATGCCGGGGAACGTCAGCAGCTCCTTCGGATTGGTGGGTACGGGATACTTTGTGACGGCTGTTATCCATTCAGAAAGTGGGTGAATGCCGTCTGCAAAATTCTTATAACCAAAATATGAAACCTCAAGTTGGCCAAACTGTCATTTCTCGCGGTTCAGGAGGAAGCCAGCTTCGTAGAATCTACCGAGGACGTTGTCCAGTTCTGGAGATGGTCATCGTCACTTTGGCCAACAACTACAATGTCATCCAAGTAGACCATGCAGGCATGATGTTTGAGAGGTCCAAGCACTATGTTCATGGCGCTCTGGAAAGTGCTGGTAGCAGTGCACAGCTCGAAAAGGATGCGAATAAATTCGCGCAGCCCTGAGAGAGTACGGGAAGTACTCTTGTATTTGTCGTCCTCGGCAACGTTTTTCTGCCAGTACCCGGAGCGCAGTTCTACAGACGAAAACAATTTGGCGAGAAGTAGGGTATCAACTGCGTCGTCGATACTGGGAAGCGGATAAGAGTCAAGGATGGAATGCTTTTAAGCTCCCGGTACTCTACACAAAATCTCTAAGTGCCGTTCTTTTTTTTTCGTGCAAGAATAACGCGGGCGGCCCAAGGGCTACACGATGGCCTTATAAGGCCAGAGGCCAGCATGTCGCGTACGTATTGAGCTATGACCATGCGCTCGCGCTCTGCCTAGTGTCGCAGCGGCACTCTTATGGGTGGGTCATTGTCGGTCGGTATGCAGTGGATAAGCACATCAACTTCTGGAAGCTGAGCACTACTCTCGGCGAAAATGGCACCGCGTTGGCGGAGCAAGGTGGGCATGGTTCCAGGTTCGCAGGCTCACCTTTGGGCAGATCGATCGCGGGAAGGCCGGAGACGGTAGCGCACCGGCGCAGCTGCACGTCTGCGTCGCAGATGGTGACAGCCACGTCGCCTGACAGGAGGTTGTCGGCACCTAAGACGAGGTAAGCGGGCAAGTCCGCAAACACCGGAACGGCTTTCAGGACCTTGCTGTCCGCCTCTGTGCGCATGCTAAGATCCACTCTGCCCACAGTAACTGAGCTTCCTCCCAAACCGTGCAGTGGAGCCAAGGTCCAAGCGGCTGAGAAGTACCGGCGCGTGGCGCTGAAGCAACCTTGTGCGTTCATCACCCGTGTCGACGAGAACGCTCAACTTTCCGATTCCCTCCACATGCACCGGCAGGAAAAGAAGAGGATGCTTCTGGAAGTTGATGCTCTGCCGGCAAACTTGAGGACAGTCTTTTTAAATGCAGCCCTGTCGGCGCGAGTGGCGGTGTTGTGCAAAGCGACAGGTGTGGAGGCTGTTGGTCTCCAGGGTGGCCAAGATCGACGTATGAGTGGCATCGTGAAGTCCTACTTTGTATGTACAGTCTTTGCAAAAAGTAACCAGGCTGCATAGTAGTCAAGGCATAGTAGTAGTGCCCTCACGGCTTCCCTAAAGATCAAAAAGCTCTTTGGAGGCGAGGACATGGGTTCTCCTTACCATACAGAGATTTATAGCTTGAGGGCTGGCATAATACCTTTAATATACGACTGAGAAGCAAACCTTGAAACCTGGTTATTTTTGGCAAAGACTGTACTCCCTAGCAGCGAACGTGGGCCACAAGATCTTGCGGGCCTGGTGAAGACCGAGCTTCGCATAAATGTACGAGGCGACGTCCTCATTTCGCGCATCGCGCCGCGATCGCATACGCATGTACGTACTTCGCATTATGCGCGATAGGGAGTCGGACGAAAGCGGCCACGAGGGCTGCTGTCCAAGGCGGCCAGTTGTAGCAGTGTCAACCTCCATGATTGTGCCAAGCCTGAGCGGCACCGCGGAGACGGTCTTCCGCCGTGGCCAGAGCGGTCTCTGAAGACCACGCAAAGTACCGGGAAGCAGTTTCGATGGCCTCAACGATGGCCTCAGGAAAGCTGCCGTATTCCGGCTGCGACGCTGGACGGGTGGAGGGCACCGCGGTGCGGCCAGTCGTAGCGGTGACGGAGGTAGCGAGGTCTAGCTGCTGCTGCCAGATGGCGGACATGACTTCGCGGAGGAGGGCCGTGGCAGAATCCGCCATGAAATCCACTGAGGAGGCATTGACGCCGTCCGCGGAAGAAAGGGCATGGACCTTCCCGGACGCTGTGAAGGACGACCTGGGGGAAAGTGCCGCCCGGTCGGGGTCGCCGTGCGTCGACTGCGTCACTGTAAAGAACTCAAGCTCAAACGCGGCCGTTCCTTCGAACGTTGTTGTTGTTGTCCTCAAAATAACAGCGCGTACCCGCTGCGAGGGATTGGCCAAGACACAGGCTGGTTGGTTGGTTGGCGTCAAATAAAATGTCACGTGCCCTCTACGCGGTAGTGGCCAAGACAAAGGCGTTGAAAGACACAGGCGGCGACTGACAGGTGCTTCATCGTCTTCTTCTCCTCTTCTGCCGCTGCATTCCACACTTCCTCCTCGTCCCAAATGAAGGTTGTTTAGAGCCGCAAAAATATTGACCTAGTGGTCAATATTTTTTTCGTTCCACAGATATAGTTATATAGATACAGATATAGGCTTTTTTTTTCCTTTCTCCTCAGCCATTGTATATGACTGAAATAAATGCACTGAACTGAACTGAATAGTGAAGCCTATTAAGCTAAATTTTTAAGTATTGACTTAAGTATAAAATGTCAATGAAAAAGTTGCAAATTGCTTTGAAAAACGCTTGTCTCAAACGTTCGCACCAAGGTACCGTTTGCGAAACTGAGTTTTTTTACCAGCCTTATACTATAACTCACACAATACAAAGTTCCGCGTGGCAACGGTGCCACTCTGGTTTTATCTAAAGTGCTCTCCCCGATGCTCATTTGCGTTCAGTTGTGGCAGCGATGTGAGTCAGCATCCGGTCACATGACTGCGTTCTTTTAAGGCCTATAAATACAGCTACTTGCATCGCACCTTGATGAAAACAGCGCTGCTAGGCGTTCTTCGAGACGGTCAACAACTTTCCATTGACACTTTGTTGAAATAAGTATATAAAATCTTAGCTAATTAGCCTTACATAATTTATTAACTTTAAAGAACAAAAATACTGCAGTCTAGGAAACACAACTCTAAACAAACTTCAGTTGACTTCACAGGGATAGGACACTTCGTCTTTTTAAAAGTTTGTTACATTTAGCTGGGACACCTGGTATACAGGGGGTTCATTCAGTACTTTACGCAATTTTTTAAAATAGAATTTCTGATTGAGAACAAAGCTTTGTAGCGTAGTCGTGGCGGTGGCCTTGTGGTAGAGCATTCACCTCGTATTCGGGTGGTGCTGGGTTCGATCTCCAGCGCCGCCGGGTACCCAACGCTTATTTAATGGGTACGAGGTTTCCCCTGGCCTGGTGCTCGGCACTTCTGGGGTGAAATGCTTGGAAGGAGGGTCTTGACCACAGTTGCCTTGACGGACCAGAGATAAGTTCCGCCGTCAAGGAACCCTAAATCCGTCTCGTGCGGTAGAAGCCCAACTTGTGACCCTTGTGTGTCACAAGTTGTGTGTCAGTGATTGCTAAGACATGCTGACTAGCAGGCTGGTTAACTATTATTGAATACTTATTACTGTTAGTCTCTTATTTACTGAGAGGAGTGTAGCCAAACGTAAATAAACCCTTGCAGCTGTGGCCAAGGACCTTTTGGCTACATAGCGCCAAAATACATGCGCTTTCGAAAAGCTTGCAAGCAAAACAACCTCTCCAGTGCAAGCAACTCATCGAAATAGCCAAAATTTTTTAGGCCACAGCGCCGATGGTAACATTTTCGAAATTCTAATACCTCATATGAATATTACGGAGGGCTACAGGCCTCTCATTAATTAAGGAGCCTCACAGTAATCGTTAAAAATTTTATTCTATATTAGTTAACCTGCCAGGTAAATAGCAGGTCTAAGCTCTATTCTGAAGTACTACTCCGCTAACAACGCTTTACCGACCAAAAAAAAAACCGCTCTTCTAACTGCAAAAACCTATTTTAAAAAATTATGTAATATCTTTGTTGAAACACCCTTATACATATAGACCGGGTGTTTCATCGAACACTGTCAAAAATTTTTAGGGAATAGGCTTTTTGGGGTAAAAATATGGCTTTTTCAGCATAGTATTATCATTTTTGCGGACACCAGAAAACCAGTGAATCGTCTTAGGTAGTTAGCTCATTAACTGATTTTTAATAATAAACTGGTTAACTAATAGAGTTAGGCGCCTAGATTTAACTAGATTTGTAGAAAGTTTGGCTGCATCGTGCGAAAACATATGCGCTTTTGAAAGCATCCAGGAAAAGCAACCCCTCCTGTGCATGTAACTAGTCGAAAAAGCCAAATTTCGCCGAGCCAGAGAGCCAAGTGTAATCGCGTTCCTGAAATTCCAAAAACTGATATGGCTTTTAATAACGACCGGCTACAGATCTCTAATTGCAATCAGGTGCCTAACTCTAATAGTCAGAATTTTTTTGTTAGAAATTAGTTAACCAGCTTACTAGTTAAGATGATTCAACGGTTTTCTGGTGTCCGCCAAGCCTGGCAGTACCATGTCAAAAAAGCTATAATTTTACCCTAAAAAGCCTATTTCTGAAAATTTTTGAAACGGTTCGCTGAAGCACCGGGTATATATATATATATATATATATATATATATATATATATATATATATATATATATATATATATAAAATTTAAAAACAACAGTATGTAATTCACGATGTTTTGGGCTGGACGACCAGCCTTTCTCGAGTGCGCTACCGCGTTCGAAATCACGCAGCTTTTAAAGCGCGCGCGCGGTACAGGAATAGCGCAAAGCACCAGTGCAAACAATAGGGGGCGGGAGATTCGGTGACAAGTTTAAAATATGGTCCTCCAAACGTGGATGCAGATGTTCAGAAGGACCGAACGACCGAAAATGTGGGGAAGGATAAAGATGCTAGAGAGAGGGGTGGGAGAGGTGTTTTGAAGTCTTTTAACACACGGCCACAATATCAGAAAATTTATTTGCCCACCACCTCATGGCTTTCTTAGAAAGACAGGGGAGTGACCTTCCAGGTTTCGCTCATTACCGCATTTCGTTGACAACATTTCGTTAGCGCATTTTGGTGGCCCCTGCGCAACGAGAAGGCAACACTCAGGAGAAGCAGGTAAGTATGAAGGTGGGATCGAATTCCGACAAGACAAAAAAAAAGAAGAGAAAGAAATAGCGCAAAATGCTCCCCAGGAACGATGGCAGCAGCACGCTAGAATAAAAAATAAGACATCATGACATCAGGAATTATCCGACATCAATGCGGTCTTTTGAAAGCCCTCAGAACCCCCCCCCCCCCCCTTTACCCCTCTGTCTAGATTCTTTATCGTTCCCCCCACTTTAGGTCGTTTGCTCCTTCCGAACATCCACAGGGAGGGTTTATTGACTGGAGAAGCAGAGAGGCTGGCCGGAAAAACGAATATCTGGCCTGCTACTCTCCTGTGGGGAACGGGAAGGGGAGAAAAAAAGAGGGTAACGATGGCGGATGATGATGATGGCGGATGAGGCAGATGAAAACAGACAAGGCACACTTGCTAACATTACAGACGCGACTCAAGGCCCGTATTGCTTAAAAAGCGTAAGAGTGCTCGCGTTGCCTGCAGAGTTTTCGAACCATCTGGCCAAGCGCCAAGGATGAAATCCTCCGAAAGGGGCCTGGTATCAAAAGACTTCAAAATAGATACTAGCATGAGTTTCTCGTGCATATGCTGGGCACGCCACTAAAACATGTTGTACAGTCTCTAGCGCGCCATATGTAGAACGGTGCGGGAAGTCCGCTTGTCCAATTAACTGCAAGTACTTGCGTGTGAAGGCGGCGTTTAAATGTAACCTGTGTATTAGGCATGCAATAAGGCGTGGTATTCTGCGAGCAACAGAAAAGCCCATCACCGGATATAGCCATTTAATGCGGACGTGTCGAGTGTCTGGCATGCCGGGTCCGGTACCTAGCCGTCGCGCACCTCATAGATCCCGAAAGCAGACGAGTGGTGTCCGGTCTAGAGAACGGCACAGCTGTGCGCAGGCCACTGCTGATGGCGCTCCATGCTTCAGCGTCGCCGGTCTCATTGCTAGCGAGCCCGCAGTGACCAGGGATCCACTCGAATACGATATACTATACGTTGGCGTGTAGGGGTGGGGGGAGGGGGAGGAGAGGATCGCCTTTTCAAGTTGTCATTTCTTTTTCCTCCCCCCCCCCCCAACCCCCGCTTAAATCTTTCCACTGGTGTCTTACGCTATTGCTGTACGTCACGGGCGCTTTAAAAGCTGCGTGTTTCAAATGCTGTAGTACACTCGAAGAAGCCTTGTCCTCCAGCCGAAACGTTGTGAATTAAATCATGCCACGCTTTTCAATTTCTGGTGATTTTCTTACATATGTAGGTATATTGTAATGGTACCGAGCGGCAGCAGTTCAAGCAGTGCAGCGAAGAGGCAGGCAAGTACAGTCGTGATCCTGAGTGACGCCTGTGAGTGTGTCCGTTGTGACGCTCTTCGACCAGCGGCGCCGACCTGCGCTCCGATTAAACACCTTTACACTTGGTGGAGGTGTCTCGATCCCTGTCCCGGCCCTGTGGGGCCGTGCGTCCCCGAACGGCCCCACTGCGCCCGAACGAGACGAGTGGGAGGCGCTGCCGTCGCGCGCTGTCTGTTTGGGCAGGGGCGTACATTGCGAGGAGGAAGTTTTAGTGGGCGCCGTCTGATGGCACTACGTGCACGCCAAGCAAAGAGGAAAAGTAGCTGGCTTCTGGGATTTTTCGCTCACGGCCAACGCCTCTGACGCTGACGCCGACACCGGCTTTTTTGTGACACGGGGCCCCTAAATCTGTCGCGTTAAAAAACAACCACATGCCGTCCGTGGGAACCAAACCTACGACCACCGAATTACGCGTCCGGTGTTCTACCAACTGAGCTACGGCGACGGGTGTCAGATCTTCTGCTTTCAGGGGTATTTATGTTTACAAGTGACCTAACCTTGAGAGTGTTCATTAGTCCACCCACGTTTGTAAGCGGCGGACGTAGTACGTCCTGAGTTACCGCTGGTGTGACGTGGAACGTCATCGAACGAACGGCGAGGGTGGAAGCTGTGTAAGTAACAATATTGCACAGTGGCTTTGAGGACACCCGTGAGCATGCATGAACAACGAGAATTTTATTTTTGTTTTTATATTATAGCAGTGCAATAAAGCGAGTGCAGCGGATGTGTGTTCAAGCGGCCGCAAAGACTTTCTTTTTAAACTTCACACGTCAAACTTACCTGTCAAAAAGTGGCTTCGTGAAATAGGGACTTTTGTTCCATGGTCTGCGAACGGTCGCTTGCGTCAGCAGTAATATTGCTGTGTGTTTTGCCGTGATGCCGTGTTTTTTGGACATCCTTCATCGGACTATCAAAAAGAACAATGAAATTAAGCCCTATACTGTAACATTTTTGCCTACAATGGAAGTTTCTAGAGTTCCATGTGACCTTTTAGTTTTCCGATAATACTTTTAGCCTGTGGAAGAGCCGCATGACCGATCGCCACGCAGAGCCGCCACCTTCCTCGAAGTCTCTTTCCAGAGAGCACCGAGCTATGGCGCGGGGGCTATGTGTGCTGCGCGGGATCGACCTCCTGCCTATGGCTGTTTTTAGTCGATGCATGCGTGTGTCTCCCGGAATTTTTATGCGCGGGGAAAGTGAGAGTAGGATGCTGGAGTGACTGGGTTCGACGAGTTGCGAGACGTGACCTGGTTAAGCCGGACTTGAAGCCTGTCAGGCTGTGCGTACATCCATGCAATGAAGAAAAAAGCGCCTCAATGGCCTAGTGGTGGTGGGCCTGACTGGCAAATAAAGGATGATGGGGTGATTCCTGCCTAATTACGTGCAATTTTCTTTTAAGCGTGATTAATATATTTACCATCTCTATAAGCCGTAATGACATTTAAGTCATGCAACTACTTATAGCTACGATTTTACTTCAGTTTTAATCATTCACCTTCCAAAGATAAACGTGTGACATCAGTATCTTCTCGGCCAATAAATAGTTATACAATGCACACGTACTGTCCTCCGAACGTCCGCTGTAACGTTGTTGCGTTGAAAGAACACACTGCACGGCCTGATATAGCAGCATAGACAAGCAAGCTCGTTAACGAGGGGAACAAATGTATTTTAGAAGCCGCAGCCAAAATGAGGCACGAGGAGAAGGAAACAAAGGTGAAGGAAGCGGACAACGAGACACGGTGCCACCTGTTTCGGTTCCTTGGTTCAGTTCAGTTAAAATTGCGATAAATCCTGTGCTATAGGAGGTATTCACTGAGGCCGCGCTACCAGACGGCGCGAGCGTCGTCGCGGCAAGCGCGCCATGTTTGCGGTCGTTTTGAGGCCAGCTCGCGCAGTGTCACGGTGCGCCGTGAGGTACCCGGCCTGAACTGTTAGTGGTCCGTAACATATCTGCACGTTGTTGAATGCGGCAGCGACCACTTATCTTTGTGGAGCGCGTATTGTGCATGAAGCTTGCAGCAGAATTCTTCTGCGCCGTGATATAACCGAGCTGCCTCAACTCGGCAGCAAAACTGGCTGGCTGCGCTGCACGCAAGAATGTACACGACTGGCAGCTTTTAATATCAGTTGATAACTGTCAGCTAGTCATGCAGGGCACGTCGTGGATAAACAGCGCGATTAATTACCGAAATTCCAAAACTACCGCCGCAGAAATTGATAATTCAAGCACCTGTAGTCCGCGAACTGCTGACGCTTCTCAGACGGTCTTTCAGCAGAAAGGCAAAGCGTCATAGCTGCCTTATTTACACGACAGAACGGTCAAACAAAAATACAGTCATGCGCTCGCAGCACGAACGGCAGACACAGCGAGAATGTTTTGCAGTTTTGATTGTAGCTACGTAGCGCTGCTTCGTATGCACAAGACGTCTAGCGCTTTCGCAGCAACGCAGTGTGCAGCCATTCCGCTAGATTCAGTAGTAACACGTCACTTTCAGTAGATAGAGATGACAAGTTAAGCTACAGCTAGGTGAACAGACCCTTCGAATTACTCACCTCTTCAAAAACGGCACTTCGGCCGTCGGCGCCGAGGACGTCGGCACCCTCAGCACGGCTCTTGGACTCACCCGCTGGTCAAGTAATTGCACCCTCTCATAGGTCTATATCCTTTAATTCCTTGGCCTGCCAGCAAACTTAAGCCGTGCACAAGGTGGGCCTCGATACCGGTGAATTCAACGCGCGGCAGCAGCCCTGCACGTCTCACACTGCGCCGGCGCCTCCGCTTTCTTACGGGCCGACTTTTTCACAAAGTGGAACTTTTTGAGCGTGGCCGCTCTTTTCTGCTTCGCGCAGTTCCCGGAACACCCTCTCAGTAACGCGGTGTTACGGGCAGGACAGTAATTATCTATGGCGAGACGCGAAATACACTCAAATTTCACACAACACCGGCTATTTAACGCTGCGGCTGGCTGCGGCGGACGCGCGCGCGACCACCAACATGGCGAATGCCGCGCCGGCCGCTAGCGCCCCTTGCGGATGACGTCATGTGCATACCTCCTATAGTAGAGGAGAAAAAACTGTAAACGACTCAATGGTGAGAGCCCGGCTCTAACGTGCAAGCAGCGCAAATATTTTTGAGCGTACGATTGCGTGATCATGATACCACTGTTTTGATTTTATTAGCACCGACATTAATGATCGGTTGGTGCCTAGCAGCCGGGGCTGCTACTCCTTTTCACACAGCCGAAAAAATCGCTAGAACTAAAAAAGACACACCGCAGCATGAACACACAATATACATACCTAGGAAACAAAATGAACGCGCAAGAGCGGCAGGCTGGACCTAATCCAACCTTTCCATCATTGTGCCCACTACACAGCGACGCCAGTCGGACACATTTTGCAGCGCACGGAGAAAAAAAGCTTCTCAGCAAGCACGCACTCACCAACGACTTCGGCCTGAAGCATCACTCGTGGGCCGCTCGCGTCCACGACGGGATTTCACTGGCACCTGATGTCCCCGATTTGCTGGGAGCGAATACTGTGCAGCCCGTCATGCCGGCCTAGCATCAGATAACTTTGTCAAAAGCACCACAGAACGTGTGTGACTCCAGGACCAGAATCGGAGAGGGTTCACGGGACTTGCACGCACTAGATAAATAAATCGCTCTCTGCTAATCACACTACACTTTGCGGATGGCTGATGTGAATATCAATTTTACCTGCATAAGTCCTTTCGGGTGGCATGCAGGCCAACCGCTGAGTAACGAAGAAGCAGTTCAAACTGCCAAATTATGAGATAACGAATCCGGTGTGCATCACGCGCGCAAGTGGACTACGCGAGAGCTGCTTCCGTCGGATCCCAGCCGAACAGCCTCGAGCGGACAAAACCTTCCCTCCCTTTCGCACGGGCAGCCGCCCCATACAGGCGGTCACAAAAGCATAACGAAAAGGAGAGGAGGAACAACTTTTGCGCGTCGAGAGCCGCTGTTCTCTCACGGTAGGTGAACCTGTTTGACTCCCCCTTCCTTCGCCTTAGCCGGCTTCCCCCTCCATCGGAGGTCCGGCGAGGTGCTCTTGTGTTCGGGTTCGGGCCCGCGTCGCTGGGTTCAGTTCGTGACATCACTGACCCTGCATGTTGTGGCTGACCACGCAGCACAGGGCTCTTGCAATGCGAGTCGTACCGAAGCTGCTAACGTGAGGTGACCTAAAACACACGTATACTTAGTTTGCAATGTATGCGGCCCTGTCAGTCTATCTTTAGAACGTTAAGTCAAAGCCGGCTTAAGGCAAACACGGGCCCCTCCTTTAACAATATTTATCTTGTTGCAGACTACCAGTTAGCACACATGTCGACGGCGGCGAGTCATTGAAAGCACGACTCGTATAATCACATAAATCATTACATATAATCGCAATGACTTACTCATCTATATCTAAAGTTAAGGCGCCGCGCTGGTTGAGTGGTTACGGCGCTCGGCTGCTGACCAGACAGGCGCGGGTTTGATCCCGGCCACGGCGCGGTTGCATTTTCGATGGAGGCGAAATGCTAGAGTTCGGTGTAATGTGCGACGTCAGTGCACATTAAGAACCCGCGGTCGGCGAAATTATCTGGAGCCCTTCAATACGGCGTCCCTCATAGCCTGAGTCGCTTTTGGTTTTAAATCATTTAAGACCGAACATCAAGAGTAAGGCAAAAGCATTTCTCGAAGGCGCCCAATAAGCCCGCCCTGTGCCGACTGCAGCCCCCACCATGGACCGACAACAATTCTAATCTCTTCTCCTTGGTGCCCTTTCCTACGCTCACCCACTTTTGGAATCGGCCCCGTTAGCCTATCAATTACATTGCCTTCGCATTAAATGCACTGACCAAGCCCATTTAGTCTTTGTGGTCTTCGCTATATCATTTACTCGAGTTCGTTTCCTGGCCAATTCTGCTTTCTTCCCGTCTAAAATTGCCCCTCTCATTTGCCGTTAATTTGTCTTTCCATGGTTCCCAATTTAGTAGGAAGACTTTACGCATCCTCCAAGTCTCTGCCCCACTGTGATCAGATAAGATGCACTTGTTCTGTATAGCCATGAAGAAAAGCTGGCTCACGGAAAGAAAACTTACTTCGAATCAGTTGGAAAGAGGAGGCCAGTGAAAAGCATAGAAAGCATAGAAGCATGAAGAGACATTGTTCGCCACCTGCTGCAACAGATACCAGCTGACCGGCTAGCAAGGCAAAGAAGGAATAGTTTTTTTGTTCCTTCCAGGGACTCAGACGCCGCACACTGTTCTCTATGGCGCTACCTTCCTCGGAGAGAAATCGGTAAGGTGCTACCGCGTGCATGAAAGCACCTGGCAAATGCACACGCGCAGTTTTTATTCTCCGAGATGCTTATATCACTGCCAAGATACAGATATTATGTTTCTATATCATTAGCCTAGAGAGATATATTCCGTACCGCCTCCACTACATGTGTTGGTAAACTATTGGTCCTTTTCTGGACTGTTGTGAAACAGACAGTTTAGATAGCTGGTACACCATTGCAGGAGGTACAGCGCAACACGGCGAGGGCTGAAGAGAAGACCTCACGGACGAGCGCACGTACTCGTGGCCTTCTCTTCGTCTTTCTTCCATATTCCGCTGTACCGCCTGTAAGGAATTTCGAGACTGTTGGTCGTTACTTTGATAATTAATACTAATTTTTAGCGCCAGAGTCCTGCTTCACGCGTGGTCTCAATCATTCAGTACAACTCACCATGAGTGGCTTATCGGGGCAATACCATCAGCAAATCTTCGTCATCCTATCCAATAGGACCGGGGTTGCAATCCCGGTGTCGCGCAATTCTCCACCAGGTTAAAAAAACTCCTCTTGTCGATGGAATTGCATAATCAGGCCTCGGGTGCGGCCTCACCTCCGTGACCAGAACCGACAATGCACTCCCTCTCCAGAACAGGATTTGGCCACCCTGGTGTAGTACTTGGCCGCAACCTTCTATGAACAAACCAATTAACCCTCGGCCCTCAGTCCTCAGCAGCTGTGTAGCAACTGACCAAGGCAGCGGTCAGACCTGTGATGCAGTGAAGGGTGCTAAGGACCTCTGGCTCCGGACAGGCCGCCATTGGAACATGAGCCTGGAAATGTTTAACGCTAGAACCTTACCCAGTGAGGCTAGTCTACGAGTGCTGTAAGAGCAACTAGAGGCTTAAATGGAGTGTCGTATGACATAGAGAGGTTAGGAGGGCAGATGAAGCATATAATGTTTTAAAGGGCAGGTACGTACTATGGTATTGTAACGTGGCGGCCAGCCGAAGAATGAGACGTGGTGAACCATGGGCGAGAGATGATTTAATGGACGCTGGCCTAGCGCGAGCGCTCCGTCCCGCGCCACTGCCAGCTTCGTCTTCGTCACACTACCCGGGGCCTCCGAGCGATCGTCCCTATCGGTGACGAACAGACGGCGAAATGGCAATGGTCTTGAGCGGGGGGTTGAACAGGATGTAGAAGATGGTGCAGTGCTGGCCGCCACGATGAGAAAGACGAGAGAATGAGTCCCGGTCCACGAAGCATCCGGGCCGGAGGGTCCCAGGAGCTGACGGCCGAGGTCCGTGGACGCATCGGACGGCAGGGGCAGGGGGGCGGTGTCTTCACGTGTTGGTCTTGGGTCTTGGGTCGGTCGGGCCTCGGGTCGGTCGGGTCTTGGGTCGCCGTGTCTTGTGGTCCGGGCGGGGGCGGGGCTGGGGTGAGCGGCGAGGTCGGTTCAGGTCGGGCGGGCTGGGGCATGGCCGGGCGGCGCGGACCAGGCACTCACGGCCGACGTCCACGGCAGGAGCAGGGCACCGAAGCTCCGTGACCAGGATGGCGATGAAGGGACTCCAGCACCTCACACCAAATGTAACGTGGCGGCCAGCCGAAGAATGAGACGTGGTGAACCATGGGCGAGAGATGATTTAATGGACGCTGGCCTAGCGCGAGCGCTCCGTCCCGCGCCACTGCCAGCTTCGTCTTCGTCACAGTATCATGGATTAGCGGACAGACGAGAACTAGGTGTGGGATTCCTCATCAATCAGGAAAAAGCTGGCAGCATAGAGGAAATCTATAGTATTAACAATGGGTGGCTGCTATCGTAATTAAGCTTAATAAGAGGTACAGGGTCGTCCACTCTTAGTTAGAATGCGCTAGCGCATGGCCGCACTCTTTGGAGGGTCACTGCGTCCGAAACGGCTGCGCATCGAGCGAAGTGGCAGGCGACGCGAAGCACCACTTCCAGGTCCAACTTCTACTGCGTCACTTTGCTGCGATGAGCGACTGTGTCGCACGCGGTGGCCCTCTGAAGAGAGCGGCCATGCGCTAGTGGGTTCTAAGAGTGGACGACCCTGTACAAGCTGATGGCACAGGTCCACGCGCCTACATCTAGCTATGACGACCAGATCATAGAGAGCTTCTGTGAGGACGTGGAATCGGCTCTGAGGAAAGTAAAAACACAGCACACTGTACTGATGGGCGATTTAATGCCAAGGTAGGGAAGAAGCAGGCTGTAGACCCGTCAGCAGGCGGCTATAATATAGGCTCTGGGAATAGCCGGGGAGAGTTGTTGGTAGAGTGCGCAGAGGGAAATAGTATACGGATCATGAAAACCTTCTTCACAAACGAGAAAACAAGAAGTGGGCATGGAAGAGCCCCAATGGTGAAGCTAAAAGTGAAAGAGACTTCCTACTGTGCGCTTACCTTGCATCGTGCAAGATGTAGAGGTCCTCGGTAACGTGCGTTGTAGCGCATGGTGAGGTCTCCTATTAGCCTAGACCTGAAGAGGGAATGGAAGAAATTAGTGTAGCGGATGGCTAATAACAAGTTAGTGTTAAGAGGGAAAGTAGATGAATTCAGGATATCGCTGCAGACCAGATATTCGGCTTCAGCTGAGGATGACAACCTTAATGTTCAAGCAATGAACGATAGACTCAGGCTGTCATTACGGAATGCGCAGTAGAAGTAGGCAGTAGGTTGGTTCGACAGGATGCCGGCAAGCTACCTAAGCAGACGAAAGATCTCATTAAGAAGCAACAAAGCATGAAGGCGTTAACACCATAAACAGAACAGAACTGACAGAGTTATCATAGTTAATCAATAAGCGCAAGGTAGCCTACATAAGGACGTTTAATATGGAGAGAATCGTGCATGTTCTAAAGAACGGAGGTAGCCTAAAAGCGGTGAAGAAAATACTAGGCCAAGGCAAAAAGCAGATGTATTCTAAGAGATAAAGCAGACAATGTCATGAGCAATATGGATGAGGTAATTTAAGTAGTCGAAGAGTTATACACGACTGTACATAGCAGCCAAAAAAATCAGGATGTTAATTAAAGAATCAGTAGCGCACAACACTAGGAAATCCCACCATTAACGAAAGAGGAAGTAAAGAAAGCTTTACGAACAATGAAAAGGGGGACCCAGCTCGTGAGGATCACGTTATACCAGATCTCTTGACGAACGCAGAGGAGGTTGTACTAGAAAAACTAGCCACCCTGTATTCGCAATGTCTTATGACTTCGAGCGTATCGGAAGCTTGGAAGAACGCTAACATCATCTTAAACGGTAAGGAAGGAGACGTCAAGGATTCGAAAAATTACATCTTATCAGCTGACTTTCCGTTGGGTATAAGGTATTTACTAAGGTAATCGCTACTAGAGCCATGACAACGTCAGACTTCAACTAAACCAAATGATAAGGTAGGATTTCGTAAAGGGTACTAGACGATCGACCATATTCACACAGTCCATCAAGTGATAGAGAAATGAGCAAAATATATACCAACCCCGATATATAATATTTATCGATCACGAGAAAGGATTTCGCTGGCTTGAAATCTTAGCAGTCATGAGGCATTGCGGATTCATGGTGCTGAAGAGCCTTACGTAAAAATGTTGGAAGACATTTATAGCTTCTGCTCACCTACCATAGTCCTCCACGAAGTCGGCAATAAAATTCCTAGTAAGAAAGGGTGTCAGGCAAGGAGATACGATCTTGCCAATGCTTTTCACCGCCGGGTTAGAAGAGCTATTCAGAGGCCGGGACTGGGAACCGTTGGGGATAAGTGTTATTGGAGAATGCTTAAGCACTCTGCGATTCGTTGATTACATTGCATTGCTAAGTCTCTCATGAGAAAAACTGCAAAACATGATCAATGTGCTAGGCAGGCAAAGTAGTACTGTTGGTATAAAAATTAACATGCAGAAGACCAAAGTAGTGTACAGGAGTCTCGGAAGAGAATAGCACTTTACAACTGGTAGCCAGGCGCTGGAAGGAAGTACCAGTACTCACCTATGGGGCAGAAACATGGAGACTAGCGAAAAGGGCAGAGCTTAAGATGAGGACGCCGCAGGGATCTATGGAAAGAAAAATGATAGGTGTATTAACGTTACGAGACCGAAAGCGGGAAAAGTGGGTGAGAGAACAAACGCGGGTTAATCACATCCTAGTCGAAATAAAGAGCAAGAACTGGGCTTGGGCAGGGCATGTAATGCGAAGGCAAGATAAATGCTGGTCCTCAAGGGTAACGGAGTGGTTTCAAGCGAAGGCAAGCGTAGCAGGGGGCGGCAGAAGGTTAGATGGGCGGATAGTAGTGAGTTTGTGGGGATACGGTGGGTGCAGCTGGAGAATGGTGCAGCTGATTGGAGAGACATCGGAGAGGTCTTTACCCTGCAGTGGCCGTAGTCAGGCTGGCGATGACACCAGAGCTGCAGTCTTGTATGTTTTTAGTATGATATCATGTTTAGCGTTATCAAAGGCGCATTTGAAGACTAATGCAAGAACTATCCTAATCTGATGGCCTTTAGGTTTGTCGATGATTTCTTCTATTGTCTGTTAAAGTGTGCCGTGAGTTTAAAGGTTTGGCCTGAAGCCAAACATCGTGTTTATGAAGAACCGTGATCCGTCTTCCATTCTTCAGTAATTTTTCCTTCCGGCCAGCATTTCTTAAAGTAACTGACAGCCAGCAACAACTTGCCGTCCAAGTTAGCTAGCATTTCGGTGGTCGCCCGATCTCCGCCAGGGCGGGAATCTGTCCTCATGTCCGCAAGGGCCGCGTGGACCTCACTGGTTGTGATCTCTTTGTCAGTTTCCTCATTCTGTGCGCCCACGTAGTTTTCCGTTTTCAAACTGACACCCTCCCTCTGTATCTCGTTTTAAGTCATGCAATAAGCTCCCTTTCGCCCCCCTTGAAATTAGGCATTGCCTTCAAAAGATTTGCTTTGTGCTTGGTTTTACTCTTTTCTGAGTCCATCAGGCATATCATATAGACTAGGTTTAACCTCAACCTCAATGGCAGGATGAGGTTAAACCTGCTGTTGAAAGAGTGGCAGAGGTTGTGCGTTAGCATTGGCCAAATTCGAGGTATACTCCTCCGCGTGCTCCGTAAGATTTCTGTTCTTTTTTATAGTTTCCTCTTTAGCTTCTGCCCCATGGATGCAATAAAGGCGAGTCAATAACCGGAAGGTGCCCCGATCTCTTGAACTTTTCGTGTGAGCTTCCACGTCTTTCAAAGGGGTTTTCATCCATGCCTCATAATCTTTAATGATGTTACCCTCCTTTTCGCTCCTACACTGTCTGACCTTATCCCAATTTGCAATTATCGCAGCCCCCCTCTTCCTTCAGCTCTTGTTGCACTCCACCGTAGTCTACAGGATCAAGTGATCACTTCCCAAGTACTCCTTCAAATTCTCCCAGGCTGCATGCCATACTTTTCACCTAGGGTCAAATCTGGAATTGCATCCTTACAGACACTATTGTCCACTCTAGTAGGCTCGCTCGTGACCGGTAGGATCGTTAGCGCTTCATTCGTTATAGCATCTGCTAAGTGTTTTCCCTTCGCAACCTCATACGAGTAGCCCCATTGGTAGCTCGCGGCGTTGAACTCCATCCAAAGCTGCTCTATATTAAACTGCAATCTAGCAATTTTCTCGCACCTGCCTCTTGTATCCTTCGGCCTGCTATCGATATTTACTATCCAAGTATTCTTGCTTTCTCTTCGAAGTGGTAACATTACAAGGCAAGTATATTCTACTCCCTTCAGCTCCAGATCAACGAATTGTGTCATGTACTCTTTTCGTACCAATATGCACGTGCTTAGGTGAAGATGGAAAGAATTGCATTTAATTAGCTTCACATCCACATTAGTCTCCTGCAGCGCTATTACCGCGGGCTTGAGATCAGCGCTATTTACACTCGTCTCCTGCAGCGCTATTAGCGCGGGTTGGAGATCAACACAATTTATTTATTGCTGAAAGGTGGCCTGTTTTTTCTTAAATCCTCTGCAGTTCCGCTGCCAAATAAGTAATTTCTTCTTCTGATTACGACTGTCTATCTTGTTCGGTGCGCTCTTCATCATCATCCTCTAAAACTCCGCGGGCAGTCCAAATTGAGACCGAAGTCCTTTTGAGCAGCGTTATGCTTTACTGATTTTTCCTGTCCATATTAATACCAAGGGCTGCTGTTTCGTTTTGCTCTATGCTTACCGCCAGCTGGAGCTGATGTTGGTTGAGCTGTAGCTTCTGGATGGCGAGTTGCATTTACTCTAGTCGAGAGTGCGTCTGCAAACATTCCTGTCTGAATTCTTCCTTCATCTGCATGATCATATTCTTAATATCTTGAGGCTATTTTGGGGAACCTCAGTTTATTTGGGTTCGGAGCTTTGAGGGAACAGGCCCGTACTGTCGATTTACATGTTGATTTTTTTTTTCAATTTTCTAATTGCTCCTTAAGTTTACGATTTTCTTCTTAAGCTATTCTAGTATAGTTTTCAGTTCTGTACATTCATTATTGTTTCACAAAAGCAGAGGACCCGAGGTAACTCGCGCTGCCCAGTTCTCTTTTCTCCGGGATATTCTCTTTGCACCGCTCCGTTGATCCACCTCTGCTTCCTTCGCCTGAAGCCCAGATGGCCGCCCGCGAGCGGCTACTTGATCGTTAGCCGCCGCCTAAGCACGCCTCAGAGTGAAGATCTGGGTCTTGACTCCCTGTCCTTTGCAACTCCAAGCTGACACATGCCTACCTCCCTCTTCTTAACATTATACGGAGTCGTCAATATCTGCTCACATAGGTTCGAGTTTGTCTTGTGTTCGCCATTATAGACAGCACACCGCACTTCACATTCATGTCCCTCCACAAGATCCCGTGTTCTGCACAGTTCACCTCTCGTTACCTCCGGGTTGGGGCAAACGTCGGCCCTGCGGCCCAACTCCCCACACCAGTAGCAGGCCTGTGTCATTTTCTTCTAATAGTAGCCGGGCATTTCCCCTCCGTCGTAGTTGGCGTAAAAGGGAACACTTCAACCCGATTAGGTGACCGCCACTGTGGCCGTTTTTCAAAATATTCTTACAGCTATGATTTCCTTCCCTTTGCCTCTGATGTTTCTTGGGATGTATTCACTTTCGTCTTAATTGATGCCCCTCAGTACTCCCTTGCACGTGTGCTGTCGAGGTTCTACGTACGCAAAGGTATTATATTTGCACCCGTCTAACATTATGGCTTGCACTCCGAGAATTAGGCGAGCCGCTTTTATATTCTCTGTCCCTACAATGATGATATATTGCTCCAAATTGAGCCTGACTTTGATCTAGGTTTTTTATGTCCGGCCTACTAGTGGCTGATGCAATGGCCACTGCAACTGTCCATACGCTCGCTATTCATTTTTCCAAGCCGAAACTGCTTCTCGATCTCTTACTTGCCCCAACATCTCCGCTTTCCAGCGCTGCGGGTTCCGGAAAGCCTTTACCTTTGCTTGGGCCGACCTTGGCACGTTCCACGTCATCATTCTCAACCGACATCGGCCGGTCCCGCTTGGCTTTTCGCACCGAATTCTCTGAATGTGCCTCTATCCACTCAAGCGCAGTTAGATCTATGGCTTGCTTTTCTTCCGCATCTTATTCTTGAGAACACCCAACTTGCATCTCATCGGGATCGTATCTACGATCCCCTCCATGTCGTCAGGCCGAGTGCCTTTTTCATCTGTCGCTGAATTCAAATTTCTTGACTCATATCTTAGTAGCTGGTACCCACGTACTCGTGAAAATTATGTCTATCCAACCGCTGCAAAGATTTGGCCAGAATGGCTTCTAGACGAAACTCTTTATTTGGGCTGACTTGCTTCCGAAAAGAAATATATGACTCGACGGCGGCGTAGCAACAGGTGAGCTCGGCAGTCGGCGGATACAATGCCTTCCTGTCTCGGCTACGCTCAATTTGAAGCTTATAGCGAACTTCCGAATAAAGCGCGCAAAGTCAATGGAACATTCTAGAACAACGAAGGATCGGCTCCGCCTGGATGCGATCAACCGAGATAAATCTGATCGCGTCTGGCATGACAAATAAAGAAATAAGGCGGCTTGCTGGCAGCTTTGAAGAATGAACAAGCAAACACTACAAAGATTCGCGGCAATATTCGTTGCAGCACACGGCAACGCTGCCGCGTGCACGAAACTTCACGTTTGCGAGATCGCCAGGCTTTTTTCCTCCACGCAAACAGAAGGTGCTGGAAATCGTCCAAGGAAGTAAGCGCTCATGCGCCAAATACCGTGCCGCCGAAATGAACCAATAGGTTGGAAGGGGGTCAACGATCGGACCACTAAGGGCTGCCTTCACTAAAGCATGAGCTGGTGCACTTAAACGAAGGCCCATGTGTCCAGGAACCCAAACAAACAAAAATTGATAGCACATGTAGAAGGATCAAAATTTTTAATATTCGAAATGGTTTGATTTACTGGGGTTTAACGTCTCAAAGCAACTCAGGCCATGAGGGACGCCGTAGTGAAGGGCTCCGGAAATTTCGACCACCTGGGGTTCTTTAACGAGCACTAACATCGCACAGTACACGGGCCTCTAGAATTTCGCCTTCATCGAAATTCGGCCGCCGCGGCCGGGATCGAACCGGCTGCGATCAGCAGACGCGGACAGGGAAGTGCGTAAGCAGAATGAGTCCGTAATCATTACCGCGGAAAAAGAGTTGGGTATCTTGACAGAGCAAGAACCACCGCTAGAGACTAGGCCGAATAAATTGGCATGAAGTCTTGAAAACAGAGAGAAAAAGACCAGTGAAGAGATTGGGAGTAAATGCCTACACTCGCCTTTTCTCCACACGCCGAGGCATCAGTCGCAAGTGTAACATGTGAGCGCAAGGTCACCAATTAGTCTCGCAACCTACAATTATAACAAGGAGAAAGGCATTAATTAATTTGGCATCGCGTGGAGAAATACAACAGAAGTTGATGTCCGTAAATGAGGTGATGGACCGCACTGGAACAATCTCAGGTATTCACACATTTAGTGGTGCAAGCAAGGATTCAACCAAACACCGCAAAGTTGCAACCAGCGAAACAGACCAGACAGAACAGGGAGGCACACACACACTACACCGCTGGACTTGTGTATGCCTCCCTGTCCTTGTGGTGCGTCTGTTTCGCTGGTAACACATTTGCGCATTATGAACCAACTAGCCCAGCAGTTTACTCTATTCAACCAAACAGATTTGGGTAGTTTGAAAACGAGACTATCCGTAACCGAAGAACTCCGCCGGGTGAGCAAGGAAATTTAAATGGGACGTATGCTGCTGCGAATCGCGCAACTTTAAAAACGTTTGTACCACCAGCAGGCGAAACCTTGCGGTAATAGATGGCACACGCACTTCAACACGCAAAACATTGTTGGCCACGCATTTAGGGAGTCCCAAATAGAGGCGCAGTGCTTCTCGCTCTAAGAGGAGAAGAGAGCGCAGTTTGTATGCGGCCGCTCCAGAAAACTGAAAGCAGCCAAATTCTTAGGCCGGTATACACTTTGTTGGGTGGGATTACATATTTCATGAAAACAGTACAGCTAGGTTTGGATATGATTGGTTGCGGCGTCAAGAAATGCCTCTGCGCATGCGATGGCGACGACTTAATGGGGAAGAGCATTCCAGACCGCAGTTGGTCGAGGGAAGAAAGACGGTGAAAAATTTTCAGTGCAGGCAAGAGGGCGGGTAATCTGAAATGGATGCGCAGCACGGTGATGTAACTGGGTGCGATGCTCAATGTAAGGCGAATGATTCAGCTGTGAAAAATATTGTGAAGCAAAAAAATTCTCTGTGGCTTAGCTTGGTGAAGCCCGGTAATTGCGAAAGCAATATCCGTACCTGCGCCATGGTACAGCTGGTAGTGTAGCTGGTGGTGGTGCTTGTGGTTAGACTTGTGGTGATGCATCGGTTATACAGTCAAATCCAATCCAATCAAATCCAAACCAATCCCATCCAATCCATTCTATTCCAATCCAATCCACTCCAATCCAATCCAATCCAATCTAATCCAATCTAATCCAATCTAATCCAATCTAATCCAATCTAATCTAATCCAATCTAATCTAATCCAATCCAATCCAATCCAGTCCAGTCCAGTCCAATCCAACCCAATCTAATCCAATCTAATTCAATCAAGGTCAAATGAAGGTCAATCCAGTCCAATCCAATCTAATCTAATCCAATCTAATGCAATCAAGATCAAATGAAGGTCAATGGTGGTCACCGCCGCGGCACGGCAAAGGCGTGAAAGTGCAAGTAGTATTGCTTTCGCAAATGAAGGTCAATGGTGGTCACCGCCGCGGCACGGCAAAGGCGTGAAAGTGCAAGTAGTATTGCTTTCGCAATAAAAAGGCTAGCGACGTGGCAACGAAGTTCGATTCCTTAGTGGTTGGAATTTTTCCAAGATAAAAATCTGATGAAGTGTGAGTATGCATGACGAAAGAAACGTATGGCACGGCTTTGGGTTGTGTCAAGTGCGTTTGTTAGATATTTTCAGGATGAGCTTCGGATGGGAGTGGCGTACTGCAGTTACGATCTAATAAAATCGGAATCACGTTTTGTTTTACAGTAATAAAGAAGTGGATGAATTCCTGGGAAAAAGCCAGATATATGGCTTGACAAAGGCCCAGGAACCATTTACCTCGTTGCAGCGTTTGACTTGTTGCAGGAAAACAAATGAGAAAAGAAAGGAAAAGGAAACAGCAAACATTTCGCTGTAGAAAACAATACGCAAAAACACGTGTCGTACACATAAATTCAATCACAAATCATGCGCATCGCATGTAGTAAATAAATAGTAGAAAGCAAACATTCGATAATCTTTCACAGTTTCGCAGTTGTTTTGAATTTTAACCAACAGTGTTTTTATATTCAAAGTGGCGGCGACGTTGTGGTCTAAAGACTGTAGCTTGTAGTTCGTGCGAAAGCGTGGTACTGCCCGTATATCCAAATCGAAATTTATCATGCACTGTTTGCTTCACATATTAATTACTTCGGCCTAGTGTGACCTACAACGACAATGGGAAACATCGGAAAAATACTTATACTTCAAAAGAGGATCGTACGACATACTGCGAACCTTGACTACTGGTCTCCCACGCGAAGTAATTTTATATGCTACAACATAATTAGAGCTCAACATGTATATCTGTACCAGCCTGTCCGGTTTTCGTTACTTTTCCGCTTGAATTTTTTCAGGATTTTTTAATGAATTAAGCATCTCTAAAAGGGAGACATAATGCACTATCCACACGCAGTGATGTTTGGCTCTTGCCGAGATTTCGAAACAATTATTAAGTGCAGTCGTTAAAGCATAACCTGCCGTTTCTTCTAGATTAGCATGAATGTGTGGCCAGTTGCACGTTAAAGAGATGAGAGAGTGTATTTCCTAGGCATAGGCATGGATTGAATGTCTAGGTATGTTTGCCTTTTCTTTTTCAAGTGCTTTTTTTCTTGAATATGCTTGTCTTCTAATTCTTCTGGATATTCTTGTGTTCACTTACTTCCTTTGTTGGAATTGTGAGCGTACAAATACTAGTACTGGCATTATAGTCTCATTTTTAAATCATATGTGTTTTATTCAAAACTGTGTACTTGTCCTGCTGCATAATTTACTTTCCTTCGCCTTCTCGACGCCCCTTAACAGCAGCGAAACATTATGTAAAACACAACTGCCCTGTAGAAGGGGTAATCGGCCTTGTCAAGCTGTCGAGACAGCTTTCAGCCATTAACCCTATCCTGGATGCGTTATTTCGGGAAGAAATAAAGAATTTAAACTCGAAAATGAGAGCATCTAAGGAGTTCTTCTGTTTTCCGCCCTCCTTGTTCCCAGCTACCGCTGTTTTATGCGGAAAACTACAGAGCGCATTAAGTGCTCTAATGAACTAAGTAGGCAAGCGGACTTTCAAGTTGTTTTTATTTATTTTAATCTGCAGGTACTGCTTTCGAGCTGCATTCGTAGCAAGCATTTGTGAGCTATGAAGCACGTATCATAAGAGTCAAACCATTGCAGCCAAGAAGAACTTCTTTCAAGTTACAGTGGCGCTAGCACATCCAGTTAGGGTGGAAGGCTTCTTGATTGTGGCCGCAGTGCAGCAAATATCTTGCACAATGGACATGAAACCACTTTAGAGCACAAAGTAAAACTTGAGATTGAGATTGAGGGAAATGCGCAAAAAAGACACGGACGAGAAGAGTACAACTCCATGTCTTTTTTTTTGCGCATTTTCCTTCCTTACATATGTACGACCGACTCGCCCAACAACGTCCGCTGTTTAATATTGTGTCGCCTTTTCTTTTGCATGTAGATTGCTCTTGACATTTTAGTCGTATGCAAGAAGCGCGAAATTACCATTGAGACACAGATATTTATTTCCATGACCACCTGAGTGTGTACATTATGAATTCGTTATTAATACAAACCGTAGAATACAAGGGGCCGATCGAGTTTTTCACCAGAAACACGGTTGGGCAAAGCAATTGCGCCAGAATATAAAGAGAGAGCGGCGTCCCGAGTTCGAGTCGTCCGCAGAGCCGAGAACCGGCCTCGGAAACCTCGTTCGGCGAGGGGCCCGTTGCTTGCCGTGGGAAGCGGACAGTTCCAGCCGTCGATGGCCTCTGTCTTCCGATAGCCCTTTATTTGGGAACAAGAATTGGCGAACGGCCGCAGATTAGAGCAGAAGGGGGGAAAGAGCGAAGCGGCGGTCCCTCCGCGTAGCCCCATTCCTTCGTTTCGCACAATTCACACTTTTTCCGCTTCCGGCCAGCCAGCCGAGGCCGACGAACCCGCTCCGAGAAACTGGCTCCGTGCGCGAAATGATGACCCCCAGGAGATGAGAGAGAAAAAAAAATAATAAAACCCGCCACGTTGCTGGCTTAGTTTCCTCATCGCTGCGCCTACCTCGCTCTGTCCCAGAGACAGAAAACGAGACGGAAAAAAGAAGGGGGGTAGAGCAGTCGACCGCCGACAATGGGAAAAACCGGCCAGAGAGAGTCGCTGGTGAAGAAAGGCGCCCGAGAAAAACCGGACCCTGCGCGCGCACACGCAGTCGGGGGGGGAGCGGGTGTGGCCGCACCGAGGGTCCCACAGCTTTGGCTCTGTTTCCCGGAACACGTGGGAAGAAGAGCGCGTGCGTGACGACAGCACCGAGCCGCCTCTGCTGACCACGCGAGCAGAGCTGCCAACCGTCCGAAACGGCCCCAGCTGCTGGCCGTCGCAACCCGGGTACTTGGCGATTATACCGTGGTGCGAACGGAATCGAACACGAACGCTACAGCGGTCTCTCTCCGTCCCCTCATCGGTCGAAAACAGCAGGGAGTACATATGAAGGAATTCTTATTTCCATCGAAGGCCCGAAATCACGCATCTCTGTACGGCGCAAGATGTCTCGCTTGTGCGCCGACTTTTCTTTTTTTGACAGAAAATTTCTACCGCAATTGTCAGACGCTATCGCTTATACCAAAGCGGCGTTATAAATTTTGTAAAGTAGAACAGACCACACGCCAAAAGCTGATACTCCTGGATCTCGAACAAACACTCATTTTTATTCATTAATTCTAGAAAGTGGACAAAACTGGACTCATATTGCACAAGAAGTTGCTATAGCTGCACACCCCAGCCGCTTTAGACTCAAGACAGTTTTACTTTTTGCCTCCAGGGACGTTATCTCATCATCACCATCATCAGTCTGACTACACCCACTGCAGGGCAAAGGCCTCTCCAAAGGCTCTCCCTGTTTTTTGCCTGTTGCAGCCACCGTAACCCCGCACACCTCTTAACCTCATCCGCCTCCCTAACTTTCTGCCATACCCAGCTACGCTTGCCTTCTCTGTAATTCCACTCCGTTACCCTTAAGGACCAGCGGTTATCTTGCCTTCACATTACATGTCTTGGACAAGCCCATTTCTTCCTGTTCACTTCGGCTAGGAAGTCATTAACCCGCGTTTGTTCCCTCAGCCACTGCGACCGTTTCCGATATCTTAACGCTGCACCTATCATTTTTATTTCTATACATCGCTGCGTTAAGGTAAACCCTCATCAATAGCCTCCACGTTTATGCCCCATAGGTGAGTACCTCGTGTAATACAGCTGTTTTATACTTTTCTCTTGAGGGATGTTCGTAGACTGCCACTCATTATCTGAGCGAACCTGCCATATACGCTCCACGCCATTCTTATTCTTTTATTTCCTTCTCATGATCCGGATTAGTGGTCACTACCTGCCCTAAGTAGACATATTCCCTTCCTACTTCCAGCACCTCGCTACAAATTGCGAACTGCTGTTCCCTTGTTAGACGGTTGAAAATTACTTTGGTTTTCTACACTTTAATTTTTAGACCCACCGTTCGGCTCTGCGTGTCTAAATCATTGATCATGCTTTGCAGTTCATTTCCTAATTGACTTAGCAAAGCTATGTCATCAGCGAATCACAGATTTCTTGCGTATTCTCCATGAACTCTTGTACCGAACTGTCCCGATTCAGGCCTCGGAACATCTCCAGTATACAGGCGGTGAATAGCATAGGTGAGATCGTGCCTCACTGCCTGACACTCTTCCCTATTGGAACTTTATTGCTGACTTCATGAAGGACTATAGTAACTGTTCAATCGTTATAGATATCTTCCCATATTTGCACATAACACTCTTCTACAGACTGATTGCGCAATGCGTGCACGACAGTCGAGGTTTCGACTGAGTCAAATTCTTTCTCGTTATCAATGAAGGCTACATATAGGGGTCGGTTATATTCTGCGGATTTCTCTACAACCTGATTGTTAGTGTGAATATGGTCTATTGTCGAGTATCCTTTACGAAAGCCTGCCTGATCATTTGGTTAACTTAAGTCTATAGTTGTTTTGACTGGATTATCTACTTGTCATGGAGTACAGTTTGTCTGCAAATTTGGAACGTTTTATTTGTCTTTTTTAGTGACTTCTTTAACATGGCAAGTTCCTATCGTTGTTCTACCACTGAGTTCCCCGGTTTATGTTGTCGGTGTACCGAGTCATATTCTCTATCTCTAACCTCCAAATGGTTTGGTTTGGTTTATGGGGTTTAACGTCCCAAAGCGACTAAGGCTATGAGAGACGCCGTAGTGGAGGGCTCCGGAAATTTCGACCACCTGGGGTTCTTTTACGTGCACTGACATCGCACAGTACACGGGCCTCGAATTTCTCCTCCAAAGAAATTCAGCCGCCGCGACCGGGATCGAACCCGCGTCTTTCGGGCCAGCAGCCGAGCACCATAGCCACTGAGCCACCGCGGCGGCTAACCTCCAAATGCGAGTGCCCTGCGAATAATTAATACAAATAAACGACAGCTAGCCGCGGACCTACCGTGGAGCCCGAGTTGTCTGCGCGTTGTCAAAGTGTAATTTTTTTTTTCTCCCCCTCTTTTAGGCACTAGTCAAGAAGGCAGCTTAGGCCCCTGGCAGCCGTTCGCAGGATCACCAGGTTACGTCTGTAGTGCTCGAAGGTGGTCAGTACCGGTCGCTCAACCGCAAAAACTTACGGTACCCTAGCCACCTCGGAGAACTATTCGCTAAGCTCGTATATGCGCGTGTTTCTCGCATCCAATTACTGAAGTTTTCTTAACGCTGATGTTGGTGGTATGAACAATGCGCCGCTAGTTTCTCTGCACGAACTGTTAGTTTTCCTAAATTCTTAAATTTAGCACTCGTTATGGATGCTAACCGCATAGTATATAGGCATGGCGTGCCTCATCGAAGTGTGCAGTTCTCACTTCGGTTTAGACACCTCCTGAACACCATACGATTCCTCTAAACGAGCTTCCTGCGTATAAATAAATGCTCAAAGCAAGATATTGGTGGCTTTATGAATGTAGAACTGGATAGCAGCAATTCCGAAGATTGTGAGTGGAACATCGATATTTCTGCGAGATGACAATGTTTTGCCATGTCCCGTCAGGCGAAGCCGCACTAATGACCAGTTTTGATATACCCGTGAAAAGAATTCGCTTTCTGAAAGGCGTCGGAAAAGCCACTTAAAGTAAGGAGGCCACGGTACGTGCTGTACAGATTGGAAGTGTAGTCGGATCAACGAACATCGGGCCGTTCTCCAGAGAGTAGACTTTTGTACATAAACTAAAGTCTAATAAAACTGCACGGCCTTAGTCTAGTATATATTGCGAATAGCATCTGTCTGTGCACAATAAGCTTTATTCTGATTCCTTCTCAACATCTATGAGCTTAGCGAGTGGCAGCGTTCACTTAGTCGCCGTATACTATGTTTCATTAAAGTACAGGCGCGGACAAAAGTAAACGGAGCACGCAACTGCCTTCGAATATTTTTCATGCGTCACCTAATTGAAATTTTCAGCAGTGGTGCGCGCATGCTGGTAGAGGAGGTTGGTGGGCTTTCTTGTAGACAAACAACGCTTCTTCATTGCCAATGAAGAAAGCGTGATTGCACTTCGAACGCAATAGCGTGCTCCGTTTACTTATGGCCCCGCCTGTACGCGTGTGCGTGCCTGATTTTGCTGTATTTTATGGCTCTTCCATGTGTTTGAATGCAACATCACCTGACCATAGCACTTATAGTGCTTGATTTCGTTGTACGCCCCCCCCCCCCCCCCCTCACTGCAATAATGCCTTCGCGCGCTGCAGGTATCTGTGAATAAATTTATAAATAAAATGCCTTCGGATAGATACGTTTGCAACAAAAGAGACTTGAAGATTTCGAAATTCTCCGCTGTCTTGCAAGGGAACAGCAGTTCATATTTGGTAACGAGTTTCTGGAAGTGGTAAAGAAATACATCTACTTAGGGCAGCTAGTCACCGCCCATCGCGATCAGGAGTGAGAAATAACTGAATGGCAGTTATGAATATCCCTCAAGAAACAAGTAAGAAACACTCTATCTTACCCGTACTTACCTATGGGCCAGAAACGTGTAGGGTAACGAAAAGGGTTCAGCTTAAACTAAGGACCACGAGGAGAGCTATGGAAAGAAAAGTGATTCAACTACGTTAAAAGACCGGAAGCGGGCAGAGTGGGTGAAGGAACAAACACCGGTTAATCACATCCTAATCGATTTCAACGGGAAGGATTCGACTTGCGGAGGGCATGTAATGCGAAGTAAAGATGACCGCTGGTGTTTAAGGCTAACGGAGCACGGATTCCAAGAGAAGGCAAGCGTAGCAGGGAGCGGCAGAAAGCAAGGTGGGCGAATGAGATTAAGTTTTAGAGGATACGGGGCCGCAACTGGCACAAGACGGGGTTAATTGGAGCACCATTGGACGAGCCTCTGCCATGCAGTGAACGTAGTCAGGCTCATTATTAGGATGATGTGATCTGACAAAACAATGAGAAAATCGCTCAATACAGCACTCGTTCGTGTCGGGCACAGCCGCCCTGGACAAACAAGCGCTGCTCTCGCTGGACCTGTCGGTGCCCGCGACAAAAGCCTCACAGGTCTCTTCAGCGCCGAGCTTTCAAAAGAACTTCAACTTGCACCACACACAACAGGATGAAAGCACGCAAGGGAAAAAAAATAGACGGGGGAAGGGTCCTCGCTACAAGTCTAGTCGGGAACCCCACAAGAGCAAGTGTCAACGCCGAAACATTGGGTTGGCCACGCTGCGCACAGGCAGTCGCGTGCAGTACGCTGTCTCACATGCCGCGTGTTGCAGCATCGTGAATCCCGTCACGGTGGCAGTTGCGGCCGGAAAACCTGAAACCCTACAACTCTCGAAGAGGCAATCTGCTGAGAAAAGCGGTGATTTGGCGCTGCCTAATTCTGGTACAGAGTGGACACCGGCATTCATCGGGATGGGTTTCTGTCCACGGCTCTGACAACTCGTCGCTGATATGTGTGGCATTTCCTGAAGAAGCCTTCGAGCGCTCGTCAGTGGTAGTCGAATCGTGGCCTCTGTTATAACAGTCAGACTCAAGACCTCCAAAGCTACAAGACTGAGAGAGATGGGCTATATTTTGCGTTCCTCTGTGAAAACACAGCGCGTAGAAGCGCAACACAGACGAGACCACAACACCTTCCCTGGTCTCATATAGGCGGTGTTTGCTCCGTTGTCTCTCTAAAGCTAGGAAAACTAGCTGAGCTTATCCTTGCCACCACTGCACGCAAGTGCCAGAAGGAGGCAATCCGCGGAGTCAACAGCCGCGATTGTGCCTGTTCCCCACAATCCACCCCCCCCCCCCCCCCTTCTTGGTGTATTTGTTGTCGACAGGCGCGACGCCCCATAATAGCGCGTGTAACCGGAGCTACAACGGCACGCAACAAGTTGCACACACGAGCCGAGACTCCGCCTCTGGAAATGCGCGCCTCGCCTATTGTGCCCGAATAAACTCTCTCCAATTTCGGCGTCAACAATGGCTGGCCTCAGCTGCGCTGGGCGCTGCCGGCCGCGCCTTGGTGACAACGTGCCAACAATGCGCCCGTTCCCCTCCCTTGATGAAGCATAAAAGCAGCGAGTGCGACGCTATGGGCTCGCGCCCCGGGCTCCCGCGCAGCCCTTTGTCGCGTCACCTCAGTCGACCGCAGTTCCCTGGCCACTCTGCGCGGCACGCTCTTTCGACTCTTCGGCCTTGCCGAGATCCTGTGGAGGCTTCGGTTTTTGCCCCTTTTACGGCATCCTGCCTGGGACGCAACTGAAAGCATTTTCCTCTCTCCCCTTCAAAACTCAGTACTCAGAACGCGGCAGAGATTACACGGCAAAAATAGTATGCAGACATACCTCCGAAATAAAAGAGAGCAGTCAGTTTGCAGACAAAAACGAATTATGTTGTTGCATTTCTCCATCCAGAAAGTTGAAAATTTCTCATGGGCGTTATCCGCCCTAAGAAACGTTCCTAAGTTCTTTTAGAGCACAAAAAGACGACACGCGAACACAAGAAAGGCAGGACAGAGCCTTTAGTGCTCTCAAAGAAGGCTGAGGATGCAATGGACCAACTAGCCCCACTACGCATTTTACTGGAAAAGCTCCTCACTAAAAGAAAAAATTGTGCTTGCCGCAGAGTCTTGTGAAGTAATCGTTAGTTAAAAGCTGTTGGTGTGTTGTCTCATCTTTCTGAGCCTACCTATACCCTTACCGGGGCCTTGCAGGGTCTCCATTTAGTTCAGTTAAAAGAAAGCTACTTACAAAGTTGCCTAAGTAGGGTCGCAGCGAGCAACAGCCCGCACACAAAATACCGACAACGGGGGCCAGTTAGTCATCATCATCATCAGCCTGATTACGTCCACTGCAAGGCAAAGGCCTTTCCGATGTCTCACCAATTAACCCTTCATCTGCTAGCTGCAGCCACCGTATCCACGGAAACTTCCCGATCTCATCCGCCCACCTAACTTTCTGGCGCCCCCTGCTACGCTCGTCTTGTTTTGGAGTCCACTATTTTACCCATAAGGACCAGCGGTTATCATGCCTTCGCATTGCATGCCCTGCCCAAGTCCATTTCTTCCTCTTAATTTCGACCAGCATGTCATTAATGGGCGTTTGCTCTTTCACCCATTCTGCCCGCTTGTGGTCTCTTAAAGTTACACCTGTCATTTTTCATTTACAAAGCTCGCTGCGTTCTCCTTAACTTAAACTTAACCCTCTTTGCCAGCCTCCACGTATTTTCCCCGTAGGTGACTACCGGTGGGAAAGATGTGTTTTATACTTTTGTCTTTAGAGATAATGGATAAACTACCATTCATGACCTGAGAGAGGATATCGTATGCGCTCCACACGATTCTTATTCTAGTTATTTCCTCCTCATGATCTGGATCAGCAGCCACTACCAGCCCTAAGTACACATATTCCCTTACCACTTTCAGCACCTCGGTACCAAATGTGAAGTGCTGTTCCCTTGAGAGACTGTTGAGCATTATTTTGGGTTTTTGCATGTTAATTTTAAGATCTTCCATTCTGCCCTGCTTGTATAACTCATGGAACACACTTTACAGCTGATCTCTTGAGTTACTTAGCAAGGCAGTGTCATCAGCGAATCATAAATTACTTAGGTATTATCCATTAACTCTTATCCCCAACTGTTCCCAATCCAAATTCGGAACACCTCCTGTAAACAGGCGATGAATAGCAATGGCGAGATCGTGTCTCGCTGCCCGATGCCCTTCCTTATTGGAATTTTATTGCTGACATTATTAAAGACTACGGTAACGGCACAGTCGTTATAGATATATTCCAGTATTTTCACAGTCTTCTACGCCCTGATTCCACAATGCCTGCATGACCGCTAATGTTCCAACTGAGTCTAATGCTTTCTCGTACTCAGTGAACGCTATATATGTGTTGGTTATATTCTCCGCATCTCTCTATCACCTAATGGATAGTGTGAATATCGTCGGTTTTCGACTATCCTTTACGAAAACTTTCCTGATCATTTGGGTGATTCAAGTCAAAGGTTGTCCTTAGTCTATCTCTGACTATATTAGTAAATATCTTGAAGGCAACAGGCAGTAAGCTGATCGGTCTGTTATTTTCAAGTCCTTCACGCCTGCTTTCTTGTGAATTAAGATAATATCACCGTTCTTTCAAGCTTCTAGTATACTCGAGGTCATAAGGCATTGCGTATACAGGGTAGCTAGTTTTTCTAGCACAATCTCTCCTCCGTCCTTGAAAAGATCTGCTATTACCTGGTCCTCACCCGTAGCCTTCCCTCTTTGCTAGCTCCTAAGGCTTTATTTTCGTCCTCTTTCTTTACTGGCGCGATGTCCATTACTGTGCGCTGCTGGCTTTCTGATTAACGATCTGATTACATTCGCTACTGCATAGATTTCTGTAGAACTCTTCGGCTGCTTTAACTACCTTCTCCTATTGCTAACTACGAGTACACTGGCCTCTTAGTCTCTTAGCGCATACATCTGGTTTTTAACCTGCGCTTAGTTTTCTCTTCACTGCTTTTTGGTTACCTCCGTTCTTTAGAACATGCACGATCTTCTCCATGTTAAACTTCTTTATATCGGCTAGCTTGCGCTTATTTATTAACTTTGATAGCTCTGCCAGTTCTATTCTGGCAATAGGGTTAGACGCTTTCATGCCTTGGCGTTTCTTAATCAGCTCGCCTCTACTCCTCCTCCTCTCTCTCGTTCCTTTACTTTAGGATTTTCTCTACTTTCCCCCAAGCAACTACTAACTCATTAATGAGCGTTCGTTTCACTACTATCTTTGCTTTTCACATCAATTGTAGGCCAATTTGGAACCTTATGATCCTGTGGTCGCTACAACGGACCTTTTCGAGGACCTCCACATCCTCTAGATGCTGCCAAGATGAGCGCGCAGTATGAAGTCTATTTCATTTTTAGTCTCGCCATTGGTGCTGCTCCACGTCCATCCCCTCTTTTCTCGTTTGCGGAAGAAGGTATTCATGGTCCGTAAATTAGATGTCTCTGCGAACTCTACTAGTAACTATCCCCTGCTATTCCTGGAACCTATGCCGTAGTCGCCTACTCCCTGGTCTCCAGCCTGCCTGTTCCCTACCTTGACATTGAAATCGCCCGTCAGTACAGTGTACTCTGTTTTTAATTTGTTCATTGCCGATTCCACGTCTTCATAGAACCTTTCTACGATCTGCTCATCATAGCTACATGTGAGTAGGCCTGTGCCATCTTCAGTTTGTACCTCTTATTAAGCCTAATTACGATAGCTGCTACTCTATCGTTAATACTATAGAGTTCTTCCATTTTGTCAGCTGTATTCTCGTTGATGAGGAATCCCCCACCAAGCTCTCGTCAATCTGGTAACCCATGTTAATATGGTACATGCCCGCCCTTTAACACTGTGTACGCTTCATCTGCTCTCATAACCTTTTTATGCTATTAGCAGCAACGATTAAGCGATTGCTGTTTACTACCACATCTTAGCGTAACAGCAGCATATGGAATAGAAAAGTTTCGGAACACAGGGTGTGCTAGTTTCTAGGTGTCACAAGTGCTTCCATGCCGTGTGTCGACGATCTCCCAGCTAAAAGGACCCCTGTCGTTGCGTCGTCCAATCTGTCAGCCTATACCCTATTACTACTCTTTTTCCTCTAAAACTGCCAATCTTTCCAACAGTTCACCGCCTGTGTCTTGGCCACTCCCCCGTAGTGGGTATGTGCCCTTCTACTTGAGGCCAACCAACCAACCAATTACCAAGAGCACAAACTACTCCCAAGAAGCTGATAGCAAGCCGATAGCAGCAAAAACAAAAGTACCGCGCCTTTTCTTTGGGGTAGAGGTAGAGCATCCGCTTAGCGTGCGAGAGGACCGGGGTTCGAATCTCGGTGCCGCGCAAATCCGCACCCGGTTCAAAAAAACTCCGCATGCCGATGGAATTGTACAATCAGGCTGGGTGCGGCCTTATCTCGGTGACTAGAACCGACAGCGCAGCCCCTCGCCAAAACAGGATTTGGCCATCCAGGTGTAGTACTTTGCCACAACCTGCTATATGAACAAACCAATTAACTCTTGGCCCTTAGTCCCCATGTCGGCTGTGGAGCAACTGAACCCGCTAACGTTCAACACCAGAACCTTATCCAAACAGGCTATTTTAGCGGTACGGTTGGGGGAACTAGCGGGTATTAAACGGGACGCTAGTTAGTACGACATATTGAATCATACAGCCCTAACTTGGGCATATTTGGCGGAATGACAGAGAAACAATGAGAAAAACGCTCATTCTGCTTGTTTTTCTGTCCCTCAACAAATTTGTCAAAGTTAGCGCGTTCCGATTCAAAAAGCCAGCACACACCCTGCGTAACCATTACATCAGACGAAATGTATAACTGCGGCTTCATTTTTCTTGCGTAAAAATACGACATGCAGGTGATTAGTCATCATCATTTAATGGCCCTTAAAGACCCCTGGCGGGGTATTACATAAGGGGGGGCGAACATCGAAGCAAGTAATGACATTATTAGGTATTAATGGTTGGTATCGACCATCCGTACTGCGAGTAATACAAACCATTTTATTATGAGTAATTGAAAATTATCACTTCTAAAACTTTTTTCCTGAGCAGATGTTTCCAGCTCAGTAAACAAAGCCTTCCGGATTCAATCATAAGCCTTATAATGGATTATACTGAAAGTGCCTGGTTTCCTGAATCACAGACATAGCATTAATCAATATTTTCTGCTTTTCTAATCAGCTATCTTTAAGCGATAAAATATTCAGAGAGAATCTCCATTGATCAACACTACAAAAAAAAAAAATCCCTATGCTACTTGGCTTCTCTCTTGGCTTCTCTCATACATAACCAACCCTTTATTTACATTCCCTTGCCTGCTTAATTGCTTAACGGGGGTCTCGGTTCTGGCCGCCTTGATGCCTTAGGAAGGTAAGAGGAGGAGGAGGAGGAGGAGGAAGAGAAGGAGGAAAGGCGGGGAGGTTAACCGGTACATAAAACCAGTTTGCTGCCCTGCACGAGGGAAAGGGAGGAGGGGATATAAAGAGGGAGGAAAGGCAGAGATGAGAAAAAACAAGAGGCGAAAAAGCTTCGGCAAAGTCACAGCCTGCAGTGCAGACTGGACACTCTTAAGAACCGCAGAGGAGCCTGGCAGGCCTTCACCGCCGAGGATTGCCGCGGCCAGTGCCCAAGAACCTTGAACTCCGCTAGCGGGCGTGAATCGGTGTGTTCCAGCGCACGGCGGAGGGAATGTCTTGCAGAACTGTACGCTGGACATTCACGACGAATATGAGAAGTGGTCTCATCGCGGCCACAGATGTCGCATGCAGGGTTATTAGCCACGCCGATCACAACAGAGAAGTGGTTTGTGAATGCGACACCGAGCCACAGACGACATAGCAAAGTTGCCTCACGTCGTGGTAGGCCGGGTGGAAGCCGTAACTTCAGGTCAGGATCCAGGGATAATAGACGTGGGTTCAAAAACTGGCCGGAAATCCACAAGGCAAGCGTAATCTCTCCAGCCAGTGTTCGATGCCTACCGGCTGCATGTGCTCTCGAGATGGGGATGGACACAAAATCGCCCTCGTGGTCAGCAGTTCTCGCGGCGTCGTCCGCGCGGTGGTTGCCTGCGATGCCGCTGTGTCCTGGCAGCCATTGGCAGACAATGTCGTGCCCTTTATTGATGACGGTGGTGTGTAGATGGCGGAATTCCGCGACCAGTGTTTCGTGGGACCCATGACGAAGAGCAGATTCTAAGGCCTGGAGGGCTGCTTTTGAATCAGTGAAAACATACCACTGGTAGGGTGTTTCTTCAACGATATGCTAAATGGCGGTACGTTCTGCACCAGTCGATGAAGTCTGGTGGGGTGAAGAAGCTAAGAGGTTTCTCACATAGCTTCCGCACTCGCCGTTCAATAACGTTCCATGTCACACCAGCGGTAATGCAGGGCGTACTATACCCGCCACTTATAAACGAGGAGGGCACTGTTGAACACTTTCAAGGTCAGGTCACAATAAACTTAAATACTCCCGAAAGCAAAAGATCTGACAGCCGTCGCCGTAGCTCAGTTGGTAGAGCAGTGGACGCCTAATTCGGAGGTCATGGGTTTCGTTCACACCGGCCGCATGTGGTTTTTTTTTTCTTCTGATTTCCTAATCAATTACTTTTAAGCGCTACAATATTCACTAATAATCTTCATTCATTAACAATACAACTTTAAAAACCAACCTCTATACTCTTTGGTTTCAGTGACTGCTAGCTTCTGTCACAGCAAAGGTAGTGAAGACTTCGACTGATCCAAGAGCACGGACTCTCCAAAGAACCTTGCAGTTATATAAAGCCTCACTATTCTCTGAACTACAGCAAAGAAGAACGCACAATTTAATTTTTTTTGTGGCTCTTTCATATTTCATAGTAGATATAGTTAGGGTCACAATATATCGGTATTTCTCTGTCGCGACCGACGCTGCACAAACATGGATACACATAATCTGAATATTCTTACAACGCAGAGGCACTTGAGCGTTCAATGCTAAAAGCTGCATTGTATGGTAAGTGCAAGTTGTGTCCATCAATAAAATTATATACGTTAAAACACAGCGATGGAATGCGAGAATTGCAAAATCTTAATGCACATATCAGAGTCGAAGCAAATAGAAAATTCTGTTGAGTGTTATTAAATAATTGAGAGCAAAAGAGCCACCTTCGAGATACCATGGAATGCTACGAATTTCTTCAGAAAAGCGGCGGTCGTCACTCTAGGTATACAGAAAATGTAAGAACTCAGGTTATTCTGGGAAAAAGAGCTGCAATCGGACGAAAATGCTGGGATTCTGTAGAAAGTATTTTTCAAAACCTATGTTGTCCGAGGATCGTGCGAGGAATTGTTGCATTGATCATATGTGTGGCATAATTTGTGTTATATAGACGTATATTTCTTTTCTGCCGCTCCCAAAAAGAAATCAGATCCTACAGTCTATAATGTCAGATTTCCAACATTATTTGAATTCATTAATTACAGATATTGGAAAGAACTGCTTGTGAACAATTTATGTCGCCTTGGCGTCAGAGGCAACATCGATGTAATGTTGTTTAAATTTTCTTTCTTTGCATGTGTAACAGATGCTGTATGGATGCAAAAAGTGCTATATAACAAATGTCTAATGTTTTGGTACCTGATTGTATCAGTATACTATGTACATTTAATTCCTGCTTTGTAAAAGGCTGTCCAGGGGGGCCATCAAATTTTTGCAGATCAGATCCCTTTTTACCCTGACCTACCAACATCTATTATGTAAATTTTTGGGTGAGTGTTTTTGTTTCATGGATATCAGTCCAAGAAAAAAATAACTGTTGCACCAGGTCACACATTTCATGACAAACAAGGAGCTTGTTCTCATATGCGTACGGGGCCTGCTTTTCCTCACAGAAGCGCCAGTAGCTTAGTTGAATATAAAATATGCCACGACATTACATTGTCTTAAAACACCGCAGCAAGCATATCGCCACTTTGGCTGAGGACAATATGTTTTGATTAATTTTCACTGATCGAAGTAATGAAAATGGTCTAACCTCTAGACTGTTAGTCGAATATGACGCCTAAATGTATGGGCTTTGCGATTATTCCTAGGCATTATTCCGGGATTAGGAGACCAACGTTGTAGGACGACGCCCACTACAAATAAAGCGCATTCTTCATTTATTCATTCCCGTGCATTATTAGCGACCATGTTGTAGATGCTGAAGGGGAAATTATTGCTTTACGTTTTAAAGGGTTGGTTTCTAACGGGTTTATATTTCTCCAGTGTACTAGGTTTTCTAGAATATCATTTCTTTTGACCTGTAGTTCATAGTTGATCGTCCTCAGACGAACAAGTTTGTGTATATTCTAGCGAATTGTGATTCTTCTCTTTTTCTTCTTTGGGTTTTAGTTTATTTACTGCGGCTTTATCACCGTGTCCGCTGTGCGAGACAGTACGAGAGGGCTACTGAACAGTTGCGATCACATGCAGTACTTTTCAGATATTCCAAAAGTACGAGGCGTTTTGGGCAATTTATCTCGAAAGTTCGATGCCACCTCTGTCTTGAGCGTGACCAAAAGCTATCAGCATTCTGACCTTCTGTGGCCACGGTTCGCACTTGCTTCTATCGCTGATCCTATCGCGAATTATTTTTCATTTTTTGGAAGTAAGTTCGCCCTATATGTAGCTTGAGTTCATAGCCAGCCTTTTCTCGTTGTCTGTAATCACCGATGCACGACAATGCTATAAATGCTGCAATATCTGGGACAGAACCACATGTATATGAAAAGAAGTTCACCAGAGACCTTTTTCTGCGGTAATATCTCTTATGTTTGCTGCGTCGTTAGTACACGCTGTAAAAGAATTCTTTCTCTAAAGAGTGTAACGCTGATGAGGGACCTTTTCGAAATCTTATTCTTCTTCTTCTTACTGTTATTAAAAGTGCACCAAGCAGTCCAACATTGTTAATGCACCCATGCACCTTTAAAACATGGACTGGTGCAAGGCTGCTGCAGCTCCATTGAGAGCAAAGTTGCGTGAGGGGGCTTCAAGACTTTTCAGCAGCTGTTCGAGTTTTCCATTCAATGATATCGGTAGGTTTGATGCGCGTAGCTTTGACAGTGATTTACATCGTCATAATTTGAGAATAAAGTGAAATATTTTATCTCAGCTGCTAAGCACCACCAGTTTCACATGGGGGCCCGCTAAAATGGCGTATTTGAAAGTGGAGAAAGTCCACGCGTTATGGCAATTATAGGGCGCCTGACTATGACGTTAACTGTGTTGCAATTGTCACTTCTATGGCTTTGTGTGGCTCACTCCGACCACGCTTTGTGCTGGATGGGCTCTCATGGCATAACTACGTGGTACATGCTAGCGTTGTGTTACCGTGCCAGAAGGTTTGATGAAGATAAGCCTACATTGCAGAACTTTTTTTTTCTCTTTGCAATGTAGTTCTTTAAAAAGCCACGCCATGAGCACCATGCGGACGTGAGAAGTGTACCTGTGTAGACATGTGCAGACAAGCGGGGAGAGACACATGTGGGCATCATATTAACAGTTTGATATGCCACAATTTTAGAGAATATTGTGAATTTTATTCCAGCAGGTTTTTGTAGACACTGTTCAGATTCACTGTAAGAGTGTTCGCAACCCAAAAACAGTCTTAAAATCCGTAAGGAGTTTCCAATTCTAACGCAGTCAACACTTGTTCATGTGCAATATATTAGGACAAAAATTTTGAATATTGATATTTTTAAAGATATTTTTATAGAAACATTATAATGGTCCACTTATTTTGTTACGTAGCAAAATCTTTCTCATATCGTGTTTCTATCCCACGCATCGAGTAGTTATGTCTGCCATAGAAAACCAGTGCGGAGCGCTTTTGACCACAGCACAAACGTTAATAGCAAAAACATTCAAGTCTGCCGACAGGAGATCCCCGGATATATTGACTCCTATATGGATCTTACAACATTTGAAAAAATAAATTGCGAACATAAAGTGGTTCCCGTTCAAAACGCAGAATTGTCCAGAATTGCTGGGCATCCACTGCAAGCAGTCAGAAAAAGGGCACAACTGTAACTGGCAGCCAGACTGCGACTAGTGGCTTCTGGCCCGGTGCAGAGCTCTTGTTTTTGTTTATTTTTCTATTTAATTTTTTCTTTCCTCCTTCAGTGCTTTGTTCCCTTTCTTTCATATTGCCGCAGAGCTTCCTAATATTTAAGTGTTTGTGCACAAAGCAGCGGCACGCATTTGTATCTTTTTTGTTTTTGACGAAAGATGCTTCTGGATTAGTCTGGAATGCGTGCAGCTGCATGCAACTGCCTCTACGTTTTTCGCGACTGTCGTAGGCGCTTTCCAGATTTCATCTCAAAAGTTCTTCGTCAGCTTCCAGGTGAGCGGGGCCGAGCGACGGCAAATGTGTTCTTGGAAGACCTTTGAGCGAGGTTTTTGCTATCGCCGACGCCGAGTTCAGTTCTTTGACGACGTAGGTCAGCTTATAAAGAGTTCGGTTTGGTATGACGCCTCCCAAGCAGCGAGGGGAAACAGCCGAATGCTGGGAATGGGGGGTTTCACTCTGGCCCTTTGTAGTACCGGCCTTTGCCAATACATTTCCAGTATTGGGTCAATAACCTGCGCTGCGTCGGCTCAGACTGCTCTTCTCTTCTACTCGTCTTTGTAGCCGCCACGTGACACTTGGTGGAGTGGATGGGCCTGCACCGGACCTTTCCTCCAGCAACCGCAGTCATCGAGACCCCTGACGGGACTCGAGGCAGCCGCCGTCTCCAAGGGCTTCCGCCTGAGCTACGTGCGCACGCGACAGCGGAAAAAAGTCTTCGATGTTGACCATGAGCGTGTCATCGACGTCCACCCTTCAATCATAACCTCATTAACTTCTAGTTATTGATCAATTCGCGCTCTTCCCACCGCATGCTAGCCAACCCGGTTAAATCACGTGGTAAAGCGACTTCTCCGATGGAGCGGTGGCCGCGGACTGGAACCGCGGACCACGACGAATTTTAGTGCGAAAACATAAGTTAACATTGTTACAGCCAAAAATCTTGTGTGAAGACTCGGAGTAACTCGGGTAAGCTTGGGTTAGCTCGGAGGAGGTCGTGCCAGCTGTAGCCAATAAGAGGGTGACCTTGAGGGTGACGTGGGCACCCTCAAAGTCCCTTGCTTTCGCACCTTTCACGCAAGGGTGCTCTCGCATCCCTTCTCTCGCACGTCTACTCGGTTTAGCTACCCATAACCATACTAATTTGTTCTTTAACTACGATGTTTCTGTGGCAAATGTATAGCTTTCCTTTGCAGCCGTATGGCTGCACTTGGGTAGTTGTCAATGCGTAATTACGCCCTTAATGCAAATCTACTGCACCTTCGCGGATTCCCCGGAATACTTTGCCAATAATGTTTTCATTTCCCTCGAGAACGCTGGTAAGACTTGGAACCTATTCAAGAATGAGGCCTTGAAGACCTATAGCAGCGTACTGCTCATAGAAAAGGCAGAGATACTACTGCAGTCAATGACACAACACCAAAATGGAACTAAAACCGTGCATGTAGAAGAAATAAAACGCCTTTTCCGGGCAACCGGCCCTAACCCTACCGAAGAAAAGAATGTCCCCTTTGTTATGCGAGGTGAAAGGAGTCACTTTTTGCAAGCTTCTTAAGAAACCCGCCCAAAACAGCCGCTGAATTCGTCCAAGCAGAATTTACCGTAGAAAAGACCGCGCCAGTCGAAGCCAACTGGTTTAGAAAAGCCAAGCATTCGAGAATCCGGCCTTTGCCGTGTCAGAGCGCAACCCGCTGGCATCCGCCCGCCCCACTTTCGACCGACCCGAAGCCCATTTATATGCGACCATCCCCCGCGCTTTCACTGCGGTGAGGCCGGAAATATGCTCTGACATAGTCCGCACAAGCGCATGGGCCTCCGTGGTTTCTCCTACAACGCGCCACGACTGCTACCCCTGGCAGCGACGAAGCGAAGCAGAGGACACTTGCGTGACCCCCAGTACTCACCCAGCCGTTCATCGAGGTAGCCGTGACCCTGCCGAATCGCATCGCCAAGCCGCTGCTCCGCAGTGGCTTCCCGAGGAAGGTCCCCAGCCCCCGCAGGGAAGGAAAAGAGAGCAGCCTTCGGAGGTGAGGGCACATCACGACGAAACGACGAAGATCTGCTAGCGACGAAGACGCGCGACCACGCCGCGGTCACTACGATTGCCTCAGCGACGTAGCGAGCAACTTCGAGAGCACGCCTACCAACGAAATGAGAACGATCCCCAGTTTCAGTCACAGTATCAGATGAAGCCGTGACCCGGCCGCACGACAGCTTGTATTTCAAGGACACGAACCGCCGACCTTAAGTTGCCTATCGAAGGCTGCACAGTTACTTGGTAAACACAAGATTAGACTAGTCTATCATTAGTAGGTAGCTCGCCATTGAGACGAAGAAAGTGACGACCACTTGGGACGGTCCAGAAATCCGCTCTGCGAGAAGCTAACTTATATCGTTATGAGGACGACGCATCAAAAGAGTTACTGCCAAGGATCATGCTTACCCTGCCAGCTTCGTTGTTATCTCGTAGTGCTCTCGAGGCGTAATCTTGGCCGTTGACTTCATGACCGATCATCAGGCTATCATCGACTTTCGATCTATGGCTTTGGCCAGATGAAGCCATACCTTCCAAAACAAGCCGTCGCGGTGGTTCAGTGGTTACGGCGCTCGGCTGCTGCCCCTAAAGAAGCGGGTTCGATCCCGGCCGCGGCGGTCGCATTTCGACGCAGGCGAAATCCTATAGATGCCAGTGTAGTGTGCGATGTCAGTGCACGTTAAAGAAGCCTAGGTAGCCGAAATTTCTGGAGCCCTTCACTACGGCGTCCCTAATAGCCTGAGTCGTTTTGGAACGTTGAGCCCCCATAAACCGAACCTTTACGAAAGGCCACTGATGGCTTTCAGCGACCATCACGAGTTACGCTGTCTTGCTGACTTGAAAGACCGCTTGGGCCACTTCACTCGCTGAAGCCTACGAAGCCAAGAGTTCGACGATTGCATAACTTCATAGTCTGGAAGCAAGCACTGGTACGCCGACTGCCTCTCACAAGCCGCTCTCGAAGAACCTCCGGAAGACGCCCAGAAAGGTAATGTAAAGTGCAGCACAAAAACCAAACAAGCGGCTCATGAGAGGACGCATAGTACTTTCACCAGCGCTACTGCCAGCAGCTCAGCTGAGCTACTACTAAAGGCTTATCATATCAAAAGTTGTCTGATCGCTGAGTGCTGCGTGCGTACATAAGTAATCGGGGGGATATGGATTTTTAACTTCCTTTTGTTAAAAGCCTTGGTTGCGTGAAGCGTACTTCAACTGCCTCTTCCTGCGCTTGCTCGCCGTTCCCTTAATACAGGGAGTTTTACTTAAGACTGCACATATTTTTAAATGTTGGCCTTTTTTTTGTTTGAAGAGCGCTTTTTGCGCCATAGCAGTGTCAGGGGTGAAGTACATCAGAATACAGCTAATACGTGCTGAATATAGAATAGTTAATACTGAATAGCTAACCTTTTAACTATTACATTTAGCCTTGTTAATTATTCAGGCGCGTAGCCGGCCGTAATGTCCATATCATCTTTTAGAACTTAAAAAACACGACTTCCCTCGGCGCTGTGGTCCGGGAAGTTTTGGCTACTAACGATGGTGAACAGCGCGAAAGACCGGGACAAGGAAGACACAACAGGACAAGAGCGGACTTGAAGTTGAAAGTTCATTAGGTGGAAAGGGACCGAAGAAACAAAAAAAAACCTTTTGTCGGCGCATACCCAGGAGTCATACACTCACACACACACTCAAGAACACACACCCACACATGGGAATGACAACTCCCCAGATATGCCGGCAGACATACGTGATTTCCTTCTCATGCAGCAAAATAGAAGACTTACTGACGCATTCATCGTCTAACGCCGCGACGTGAAAGGTTTTCGCAATTTCCCGAGACACTTTATCGCTTATTAGTTTGTTTATAGAGGTTGTGACTATGTACTACACCAGGGTGGCCAAATCCTACCATGATGAAGTAGTGTGTCGTCGATTCTGGTCACTGAGATCAGGTTGCACCCCAGGCTTGATTACACAATTCCCTCGGCACGTGAAGTTTGTGTTTTTTAAACCCGCTGGAGAATTGCGTGGCAGCGGGATTCGAGCCGCGGTCCTCTTGCACGCAAGGCGGATGCCCCACCTGTATTTATTTATTTATTCAGAACAGCTACGTCGCCAGAAGAGATTATTGCAGGGGGTTAACACATGGTGGTCACAGAGTGGCAAAAAGTTCGCCATAATGCACATCAATACACCAGTTAACGACGACGAGCATTAAAATCAAAATTACTGGAAAGCGTAAAAAGAGTTAAATAACGATGTAGACCAGTAGAAAGAAAATACATATGAACAGTTCACACATTAGTATAGGCTATAGTATGATAAGAAAAAAATGCTCAGAAAAACTGAACGAATCAGGCTCTTAATAGAATGTTCAATATCAGGAGCATATATCACTTCGTTTGGGAGCTGGTTCCAGTCCTTAAACGTGTTAAAAAAATTCGCTGTGGCTTAGCTTGGCTAAGCCCGGTAATTGCGAAAGCAATATCCGTACCTACGCAATGGTACAGCTGGTAGTGTAGCTGGTGGTGGTACTTGTGGTTAGACTTGTGGTGATGCATCGGTTGTACAATCCAATCCAATAAAATCCAAACCAATCCAATCCCATCCCATCCAATCCACTCAAATCCAATCCACTCAAATCCAATCCACTAAAATCCAATCCACTAAAATCCAATCCAATCCAATCCAATCTAATCTAATCTAAATCCAGTCCAGTCCAATACAGTCCAATCTAATCCAATCTAATGCAATCAAGGTCAAATGAAGGTCAATGGTGGTCACCGCCGCGGCACGGCAAAGGCGTGAAAGTGCAAGTAGTATTGCTTTCGCAATAAAAAATTAATATTTGAACGCATTAATACGAACTGATAAGGCTTGATTTTGTTAGCATAGTCTCGCCTAGAGGAGACGTAATGCCGCTGCTTAGTGTACGCTCTTCTGTGAAAACCTGTTTTGTTCCTGCATACATTGCAAAGGAATTTTAACCTTAGTATTTTTCTGCGCGACGAGAGTGTTTTCCAGCCCAATCCTTCACATATTTCGGATCCTCTAACTGAAAAATTATAATTTCCTGTTACAAATCATGCTGCTTGTTTCTGGACGCGTTCTGTTTTAGCCATGAGGTTTTTTGTGCATAGATCCCAGGTCACGCATGCATATTCTAAAACAGGCCTAATGCTAGTCAGCCCGCCGCGGTGGCTCAGTGGTAACGGCACTCGGCTGCTGTCCCGAAAGACGCCGGTGCGATCCCGGCCGCGGCGGCCGAATTTCGATGAAGGCGAAATTCTAGAGGCCCGTGTACTGTGCGATGTCAGAGCACGTTAAAGAACCCCAGGTGGCCGAAATTTCCGGAGCCCTTCCCTACGGCGTCCCTCATAGCCTGAGTTGCTTTGAGACGTTAAACACCAATAAACCAAACCAAACCTAATGCTAGTCAAATACAAGTTTGCTTTAGGTGATGACGGAGACTTAAAATTTCGCTGGAAAAAGTGGAGGAGGCTGTAAGCATTCGAGGTAACTAAGTCAATATGGCTGCATGGTCCAATGAAGATTTTCAGTAAATGCAACTCCGAGGTATTTAACATGTTCTGTGGCCTGAAGTTTAATATTATTTACGTTATATTCGCTGATATTTTTTTTCTTTTCCTTGATAAACTGCACATGGTAATATTTTTGGGGTATTAAGAGTCGTCTGCCACCGGTTTCCTTCAGACAGCGTGCGGAGTTGATTCATATCACTTTGTTTCGCACTTCCTGTCGCTTCATATTATTCGCCAGGGACGCTGAAAAAGAAAGTCCCGTTTGCGATGCGGCACTCCCATGAATCGCCCGCGCTGCTACCGCAATAATTAGTCCCATGAGCTGGAGTGCCAGAGGTAGCTGCTGCTACTTTCTTACACTGTTCCATCACGTTTAGTTCTTCAACTGAACCTAATTGGCTGCGCACTGGTAACCTTGAGTCCATCTACAAAAAAGCTTAGCGAGAAATTAGTGACGCAGAGCGCACCTTTTCTCCAGGCGTTAAAGAGAGAAACAGTGTTTGGAAACACTGACATTTGCCACTTCATACCATGATTTTTTTTTCTTTATTTGTTCCTCAGATAGTGTCTAAGAGGAGGCCAAGGCTAAAGGCTAAGAGCCTGACGAGGCCTTGGCCCCTTGTACAAACTTTTGGAGCAACGAACAAAACTCAGGCATAATACTTCGGCCAGTAGCAGGGAAATAATGTAAACAATTCTTTAAAAGGCAAAATTTTACCGTCCTGTACATCAGTCTCAAACGATCCAAAGTGGTAATAAAACGCGGATTCTGTAAAGATATCCAGGTTTGCATACAAAGGGCACAGGCAATAGGAAACATCAAGTGCGAAACCGGCACTACAAACATCAAAACCAATACACAAGAAAAGCAAAGCCGAAAGTTGGGCGAATTAGATATCGTTCTTGATGAAAAGATAGCGCAGAAGGAGCACGCGTCGTTCCCTTTCCGTTCCTCGTGCTCCCCACCACACCATCTCCCCATCATGAACAAAAGAAAAGAAAATAGAACACCAAAACAATTTTGTATCCAATGGCAAGCGTTAGGTACCATATTCCATGTGCAAACCGCGGAACACGTTTTGACAATTAAATCAATTTGATGAGGCTCTAGTAGAAACACATATCATTAAGTTGTGTATGAAATTGCTGAATTAACCAAGAAGTGTCTGCACTCACATTTAAAAACAGTAAAAGGTTTGTTGAAATCCATGTGCATCCCAAAGCTGTTTAACAGTTTAGTAGACTGAAAAGTTAGCGTTTGGCTACCATAATTAGTTCGTATCATTGGCACTCTTCGTTTAGGCTCGCGGATCGGGTATGTACTGCTATATTGTCCTAGATGGATATGTAGTCTGTTTCGATGGACCCACTGCAGCAGTTTAAAGTAATGGACCTGGTTTGTTTTTATCATGTTGTACTTAACAAAAAGCGGCCCGGTCCGTAAGTTGCGCCTATCGCCTTTATAGTTCTCACACAAGCGTAGTACCTTCTTTTGTGCAACAATTAATTTATTATAATTATGGGCTGTCGTCCCCCCGACCAGTATTCCATAACTTAATCTAGAGTAAAAAAGAGAATAATATAACACCTGTTTTAAGGACGTGCGCATCAGATTCCTGATCGTGTAGACGCTCCCAGTTATTAACGCCAAATCAGCTTTTAATTTATTAACATGCGTAGTCCAGGAAAGCTCTTCACTGAACCAAACACCCAAAAATTTCTGTTTTACCTGTTCTATCAGAGTTCCATCATAGGTTACATTTATGGTTGAATAGTCTCTCCTATTTATGGGCTTGAATATAATGTAATTTGTCTTACTTGTATTTAGACTCAATTTGTTGTTTAAAAGCCATCCTGATAATTTAAGCAAGTATTCATTACCAGCTTTTTCCAAGCTTGCTTTGTTTGCTCCAGTGAAGAAGACATTGGTGTCATCCGCATATAAAACTATGTCGGTAAAGCCAGTGACTGAGGTAATATCATTGATGTACACCAGGAATAAAAACGGTCCTAGAATGTATACTTGGGGCACACCATACAGAATTCGCATTTTACTGGATGCTATACCATTAATGTCAACCTACTGGTAGCGATCACATAAATAACTTTTAATTAAATTGAGTGGTATTCCTCGTACACCCTACATATCCAGCTTTTTTATCAGAATGTCGTACTGTACAGTGTCAAATGCTTTCTTTAGGTCCAAAAATAACCCTAGGGTCAAACGTTTGTGTTCAATGTTTTCCACTATCTTTTCTTTAATATGAATCAAAGCCATTTCTGTTGATTTTCTCTTTTAGAACCCGTATTGGGCAGACGTAATAATCTGATGCTTTTCAAAAAAGGACACAAGCCTATCACATATAACTCTTTCAAATATCTTCAAAAAAACTGTGCGGACGGAAAATTGGCCGATAGTTATTGATATCTAATGCACAACCACCTTTATACACGGGTGTGACTTTAGCAATTTTTAATTCTTCAGGATAATCTCCAGACTGAAGCATCGCATTAATGATATGTGCCAGTATTGGGCTAATAATAGGCGCAGTGTATTTAAGTGGCAATGCTCTTATTCCATCGTCTCCAGCTGCTGCATCGTTCTTTAGTTGCGCTATTATTGTCTCAACTTCAGTAGGAGTAGATGGCCAAAGCATAACAGATTGCGGCAGCCTGTGCCCTTGTGGACAGTTATCCGCGCACGTATTTTGCCCAGCATACTAACAAAGTGAGAATTCATTTCATCTGCCAGGTTCTGCCCTTTTACATGCTCGTTGTCTTTTATTATTTCTTGCACCGCATCACAATTATGCTTCCTGTTCATAAGGTGGTTAATCATGTCCCACAAATTTTTTTCTGGTCTCCGTTGATCTGGCTAAACTTATTCTGATAAAATTCAATTTTGGCTTTTTCATGTCCGAGTTCAGTCTATTCCTCATCTTTTTGCACTCAACAAGCAAAGCGGGATCACGATTTTTTATAAAAGCATGATACATGTTGTCCCTTTCTCTAATTCTTTTGCATAGATGCTTGGTTACCGGTGGTTTTCTTATTTTTCCATTTTTGGTCTTATTTTCTCGCAAAGGGAAAGCTGTATTAAGCAGGAAACAAACTGATGAAGAAATTTTAGATAAGCTGTTTTGGGGTTGGTGTCTTTAAATATATGATCCCAGTCTGCCTGCTGTGAAAGAAAAGGAAAGTTTTCCAACGTCTATTCGTTGATTGTGCGGACCTGTGACTTAATATGCTTCTTTATACAGTGGTTTTTTGTTGCGACAGAGGCTAGACAGAAGATTGGCATGTGGTCACTGATATTGCTTGTCATCACACCAGCAATAAGATTTTCGATTTCAATGTTTGTGACACAGACATCAATACACGTGGCAGTATCAGCAATAATCCTGGTTGGTAAGGTTATATTTTTACACGCATGCTCATGAACAATATCTTTGAATTCTTTTGCACATGGTTCATCGGAGAGACCATCAATATTCACATCACCGAGAATAACGAAAGAGCCAGCTAGATGCCCAAGTGATTCAAGGGCATTTTCAAAAAAATTTAAGAATTCCGCTACAATGCCAGATGGTGGTCTGTAGAGTGCACCGACTACCACGTTCGATACTTTAAGAAATAGGCTTTCGCTATTTTCATTCAGCTTCGTTAGGTCATCAAGAATCGCATATTCGTAACTACACTTAAAGTAAATGGTTATACCGCGGCCTCTCCTGTTTTCTCTGCTAACGGCTACGCTCTTATAATCTTGAATGTGAGGAGGCACTTCATCCTTCTTTAACCAAGTTTCAGTAAGGACTACGATATCAAATTTTACAGCAAGAGAATCGAGGTACATTTCTAAATCGTCTATCTTGTTTTTAACACTTCTCATGTTCCAATGTATGGTCGCAAACGGTAAGTTCTTAGTTGTACATGGTTTGTTAAATGTAGGACAGTCATAATAGGAACAAGAAATTTCCTGCCTTTCCATTGTAACAGCTTCAGAAGCACACAAGAATGCGGGTTATGTTGTCTAGCTTGCAATCTTGGCAATATCTGTCATATTGGCGATTATTACAACGTCTGCCTGCTCGTCCTTCCTTGCAAGGATTCGACCGCGAGTAAACCACACAAACTTCCACCCTGCTCTTTTCTTTTGAGCAGTGCCTGCACCGAGAAGCTTTTTGTTTGTGCCAGTAAGGTGTTCATTCACGTACACAGGTGTACCCTCGCCACCATAGTCAAGGTCTTTGGTATCGATATCCTGCTTCTTGCATTTCTGCAGGAGCTTGTCTCGCTTCGTGCGCTTCACAAAACGGACAGCAATGTTCTTCTTGTCGGACTTAAAGGTACTGACGCGATGGCACACATCAATATCAGAGTCGACAATTGGCTCATTGAAAAGATTTCCAATCCTTTTAACTATGTCCATTGCATCACCCTCCTCAGGTACAGTCGCGGGTAAAAAAGATTAGCACACGAGACGGAACACCAGAGCGCTGGAATGACAACGCGTGGCGCTGCGGGTGGCGAAGAGGCTGATAACGAGAGTGCCGGGCCGTTCCCATTCTACAGTATTAGGGGGGTTCAGTGGACTGCCACGGACCAGCGAAATTACTGGCTAAAAGCAGCGCTATCAGCTATTGTTCCCGCGAGTTCCTTTTGACAAACCATCGCGGACATAAAAAAACACTAATAAAAAGAAGCCATCTTTGCTTGATAACCGAGCCAAAATAAATGCCGCATGCACAGTCACGTAGGGTCGGCACTTCAACGCTCGGGCGGTGCACGCTTGATAAAGCTTACTTCCTGCCGTCCCCTCCTAGGCTGAAAAACATGGAAACGGCCCGATAAGCAGGTCTGCGTACCGCAGCGCCGCGTGGTGAGATATACGAATTCTGATCGCCAGTTATCTGTGCTAATATTTTTTGCTCGCGACTGTACACCCTTTATTTCTAGATTGTATACTCTCAGATACTGCTCGAGTTCTTCATTTTTTTCAGTAAGCTTTTGGTTTTCAGCAGTCAGTTCATCATTTTGTTTAGACAGCCTTTGAACTTCTTTCCGAAGTTCTTTGATCTCGGTTTTGATTTCGTTGACGCCGTCACATATGTCGCTACAGTGCTTGACACTGTCTTTCAAGTTTCGGAGGTCAGCCCTTATCTCGCGTTTGAAATCGTCTAGAGCTTTTGCTAGCTCTTTCACTTCCTTACTCATTGTTAGCCAACAAAAGACAGGAGGCTGTCAAACAGTTTCCAAAACACACAATCAACGACAAAACCAAGTATTCGAGCACACCAGAATCAGCAACTCATGCAGTGTAGAAATTCATGCAGTTAAAACTGGCCGCAGCGACGAGGCGTACAGTTCGAAATTCCAAATATGTGAGCAGATCGCTTTTGTAACTAACCTGCAGTAAGAGCAGAGAGCCTTTAGGGGTGGTTCTTCGACGCTTCGCCGCTATTGCCAAGTGAGACCGGCCGACGTTTCAGGGCTCCTTTTGTAGCATCCAGGCTCTGACGCAGTATACGGCGCAGGCGCAGCTCAGGTGCCGCGTGGCGATGCAGATGGTGATACCATCGTCTGTGTCCTATCTTGTAGGCCAGACGCATGCGCTTGTCACTTGAACCCGGGGCCGTAACTGCAGTAAAATCAAAGAGCCTTTTTTTTTAAACGTCTTTATTTCTGCATTTAGTAGGCCGATACCTTGCGGCAGAACTAAGGTGCTTCATGGAGGTTGGGGTGGGGGAGTGGTTAAGGGTGGGGGTGAGGATGGGGGTGGGGGTGAAGGTCGGAGTGTGGGTGGGGGACCGGCGTCCGCTTCTTCCTCGAGGTAGTGTCGTCCCGAGGTCGGCTCCGCGAAGTGATGGCCTGGCCCTTCATCTTCCTTGAAGTAGGAAAGAAAAGTTCGCCAGAGCCGGAGTGCGTCTGATGACTCGATGTGCGATGGCGGATCGACCCATTCCTGCAGGGTTCCAGGTCGAAGCCCGCTCAGGGACTTGAGTGCTCTCTCCCGTACTGCGTCAAAGGTAGGGCAGCTCCACAGGAGATGTTTGGCCGTGCTTCTGGCAGGGCACGTCGGGCACTGAGGAGTCGGGTATGAGCGCGGGTTTATGAGGTGCAACTTCGCTGGTGATAGATGCTGGCCGGTCTGGGCTCGGCGAAGGAGCACTGCCTCCACTCTCCGGAATGCGCTATGTAGACGGCGATATAGGTTTGGTTTGGTTTATGGGGTTTAACGTCCCAAAGCGACTAAGGCTATGAGAGACACCGTAGTGGAGGGCTCCGGAAATTTCGACCACCTGGGGTTCTTTAACGTGCACTGACATCGCACAGTACACGGGCCTCTTATCCACATGGCTCCGCACTAACGAACTGCAGTTAAACACTAAAAAAACTAAGTACATTATATTCCGCGCACGTAACAAGTGCATTAAACAAGAAATACTGATTCAATTTTGTGATGAATCTATTGAACGTGCAATATCTCATAAATTTCTTGGCGTCATATTTCACGAACATCTCGACTGGTCCCCTCACATTGAAAAAGTTCGCACAGGTATCTCTAGGTCCATTGGTATCATGTATAAATTAAAGGACCTTTTGCCTATGTGGCTAAAGAAACAACTATACTACACACTGGTACATTCGCGTTTCCACTATTGTCTTCTTGTTTGGGGCACAGCACCTAAAACAAGCATAGAAAACATATACTTATTACAAAAGAAATTTCTGCGACTAATGGATAATGCACCATACCTTAGCCACACTGCCCCATTGTTTAGGAAACACCAATTGCTTACACTGTGGAATGTTATAAACAAAAAGATAGCGTTAGCCACTTACCAACAAATGCATTCTGATCCTGCCGCCTTTTGTCATAAGTATCTCACGAAACCACACAGCTACAACATACGGCACATAAGTTATAATAAGGAAAAAATACGTACTAACTACGGCGCCCAGAAACTTAGCTACAGAATTTCCAGTTTTTTAAACGATCACCATCCTGCTGTAAACATTATTCAAGAAAGCAAATCATTGAAAGCTTTCAAAAATTGCATCACCATGTATCTGTTGTCACTCCAGGCATAACCACTTCTTTTTTTCTTTTTTATTCTGTTGTCTCTCATAGTACTTCTCCAACTGTAGATAAATGTTTAAGATGAAATTACTGCAGTTCACTGTTAACCAATCCTTTCTGTATTTCCATTTCGTTTTTATGTCTATTTTACTCGCTGAATGTCTTGTGCTCTCGAATGGGAGCAAGAAGGGCGTGGACTCTTTGTCAGGCATCCTTTTGCCTTTTAGTCTGCGCCCTAGGCAACTGTACCATTGAGTTGTCTAAATAAACACTTTGACTTTGACTTTAGAATTTCTCCTCCAAAGAAATTCTAGCCGCCGCGGCCGGGATCGAACCCGCGTCTTTTGGGTCAGCAGCCGAGCACCATAACCGCTGAGCCACCGCGGCGGCGGACGGCGATATAGTTGCTCAGGGTTGGCCAAGTGCTGGAGTATGCTGCGACGATAGCGTTGTGCGCGATGCCATGTCTCCGCCCTGTCCATATGGGGCGACGACGGGTGCGCAACGTCATCAGGGGGCCAAGAAGCGGAAACGAATGTGGATCCAGGCAAAGGTGCGGAAAGACTGCTGCGCGCGCTGCCTGGTGTGCCTTTTCGTTTCCAGTGATTCCTTCGTGTGCAGGAATCCATTTGATAATTAAAGTGTAGCCCTCCTCTCGCAGGCGACGGGCTTCTGTTCGAATAGTGTTGAGAACGGCATAGTCAGCTCCCCCTGCGCGGCAGGCGGTGTACGCTGCTTGTGAATCTGTATAAGCATGGTAGGTGCAAGGAGCCGGATGTTATCTTTCTGCTATTCGAGTAATGGCAAGCCGTATGGCAATGAGTTCGAGATTGGTGACGGTGTGTTCCTAGGAAAGCCGTTGAACTACAGAGGTATCTGACACAGAATCGTGACAAGCTATAGCGGCGCAATGTTGAACCTGAGCGGCGTCTGTGTATAGTTGGATGGCTCTTTCCTGCGCTAACTTGTATGATGTGTTCTCGTGCCGTTTGGCGGCAGCTTTGCGCCTTTGAGGATTAGCCGAACTCATATTCTTTGGTAATGGCATACCATCTACTAAGTCGATCAGTTCCCGTGGCGGGGCAGCGGACGAAAGTGGCTCTAAGTTGTCAACGTTGTAGCCTAATGCCCGCAGGATCTGTCGGCCAGCCGCCGTTGTGGAGAGACGGACTCGCTGGGCTAGCGATTGCTGCTCTGCCAGATCCTGCAGGGCATTGATTTTGCTGCATGCGTGTAGGTTCACTACTGGGCAGTACTGCGGCAGACCAGTAACCAGGCGCATCGCCTTGCGATTGATTCGCTCAAGCTGAAGGCGTTGGGTTGTGTTAAGCCGCATGCACGAATATGCGTACAGGATTTTTGATGTTATGAGTGCCAGGGTAACCTGACGGAGCCCCACCTCCTTGATTCCCCATCCACGCGCAGAGACGCGGCGCATAAGGTGTAAAGCCTGATGACAGCTATGCATCGTGTTATGAAGCCAGCTTTTGGCTGCTCCATCCTCGTCAATAAGCATGCCGAGTATACGGATTGTTTGTTTCCGGCAGATAACTGAGTGCCCTAAATGAAGACAGATAAGTTTGCGTTCGGCCTCGGCTCGTACCCGCGAACCATTTAAGACAACCACATACTCGGTTTTTTCGGGAGAGGTTTCCATTCCAGACTTCTTGATGTATTCATGGACGGCATTAAGGCCTGTTTGTAGGGCTAGTTCTTGCTCTGCAGGGGACCCTGAATTAGTCCACAACGTTATATCGTCCGCATACACGGCAAAATTAAGACCGGGAATCGACGACAGCATTGGCGGGAGACCTGACATAGCAATGTTAAAAACAGCCGGTGATATGACAGCGCCTTGGGGACACCTGTTTGGTTATGTTGTCATTCACCCTGAGTATCTCCGACCATTACTGAGAAAGTTCTTTCTGCAAGAAAGGCTTTCACGAAGCGGTAGAGGTTGCCGCCTATCCCCACTTCCTGTAGCCGACGAAGTATGGTCGAGTGGGGCACGGAATCAAACGCTTCTTGACGTCTACCCCAACAACCACTCGGAGCTGTGCGCTGCTAGGGTATGCGAGAACGTCGTTATAAAGCCTTCTGAGAATGTCTTGGGCACAGAGCCCTCGACGAAAACCTACTTGCATAGGAGACAGGACGTTGTACTTGTCTAAGTACCATTCAAATCTTCTTAGAGCCATACGTTCCATGACCTTACAAAGGCTGGACGTCAGCGATATTGGCCTGAGGTAATGTTCGACTTGGCTTGCCAGGTTTTGGAATTGGTATTACCACTGACTTCTTCCAGGCTAGAGGAAGATCACCGTTGGCCCAGTACTTGTTCATCTCTTTCAAGAGGGCAACTTTATGTGACTTGGGAAGGTTCAGAAGTGTTGAGTAGCGTATATCATCCGGCCCTGGGGCGCTATTGTGATTGGAGTCATACAGAGCTGCCTCCAGTTCGTCTAATGTCAAGGGAACGTCGTAATCGTTTGATGTACCCGATACGGGGTCCGCAAGCATTTTCAGATTGGGGAAAAAATACCTTCCCTGCTTGTGTAGCTAACTTCGCCGGGGAGACATTCAATTTCAAGGCCATGCATTGGGCAGGGGAAATTGGCTTCTTGCGTCCAAGGATAGCTCGAAATATGTGCGAGGCCTTCGATAAGTTAGCTGCTCCATTGAGTGAGTGGCACAGCAGCTGCCAGTCTTGGAGAGCGAGCTGCAGAGTATACTTCTGAACTTCTTGACTGATGCGAGTGAGAGCACGCCTCCGATGGGGTGTCCGGCCTGATCGGCGATACGCCTTGAGAGCCCGAAGCCTACGATTCCACAGATTCAAAAGATGGGAGTCCGGCTTTGGGGCATCAAACTTGACTGAAAGCTTCGTTGTAGCTTTCTTCTTGGCATCGCTGATCTGAGTAATGAGCTCGTCTAACCCTGTGGGAACGTTCACCGTACCGAACATGCTACGAAAATCGTCCCATGAGACGTGCTCCTCTATTCGACTGTGTTGTTGCCGCTGTAATGACTTTCGCCCTCGAGGAGCCCATGAGACCACCACGGGATAATGATCACTGCCCATGACATCATCAGCCCTCGACCATAGGATCTCACTGGGACGAGACACTAGTGTCAAGTCTGGGGAAGTGTCTTGTTGACCTTTGTGCTGGCCAAGGCGAGTAGGTAGCGTGAGGTCGTTGGCTATGGTCAGTTTCGATCTGACAATTTGCTGCCAAAGGTGCCTTCTCCTACCATCTGAGCGATGATATCCCCAGCTGCTGTGCATGGCGTTAGAATCACCCCCAACTACAACGCGATCCTGGGGATATATCCTTAAGAAGTGTTCTACAAAAGACATATCTACTCGATATGTCGTAGTACCGAATGATCGCGCATAAATTGAAAAAACTAAGGCTTCTTGGTCGCCATCTAAGCTAAGGCGTACTCCCGCTACCTCCTGCGTCTGCGTGCACCACGCGGAAGTATCTAGTTCAGTGTGGGCCGTGCGCGACAGAACAAGAACGCATGCCTGCCCATTGGCCATTGGAGGCGCAGATCGCGATCCTGGCCCGGGACGCCGGTGCTCTATGGAAGGGGTGCAGTAAGGTTTGTACCCTATTAGATTGGGCTTATTAATGCCAGTCTCCTCAAGCAGGACAGCTAGAGGAGGCGTTGGCGTGATGGACAGTCTCCTCTGAAGTTCCGCTTGTTTGCGACGGATTCCCCGGCAGTTCCATTGCAAGAACCATATAGGAGAGTCCGAAACAAGAATGTCATGTGGTTTCGCGCTAATTCCTGCCATTATTAAACTGAAAGGTACGCGGAAGTGAAGATGATGTGTGCCCAATTTCGGGCTCTTGATTCGGAGAAACCTGTGACATTCCCAAGAGTGGGAGCATACGCTTGATCACCTCGGCAGTGACCAGTTCGATAATGCGCGTGAGCTGGTTTTCATCTAAGTGTAGCGTACGCGAACTATCCTTTGCAAGATTCGTTTTCGCGCCGCGTTGCGTATCACGGAGTGTTTCAGCGTAAACCCGATGAATGCGCGCTTGCTTGGTGCCGTCGCGGTATGCTCAAAAACTGCGGGTAGAGATGGGGTGGCATTCCTTTGACTATTGCTCTCAGATTGTGTGGAGGGCTTGTGCGTGCCTTGCCGTTTAGTTTTATGTTCGCTGTCTCGTGTCTTCTGCAACGGCTGACTTTGTAGTGGAGGGAAGTCCTGATTAACAAGCACAATTGACTCCGAGGCTGATTGCTGTGTACTAACAGGGCTCTTGGGCGCCGTCGTCGACACCGTTTTGTTACCACGTAGAATCTCGGCTTGTTGTTTGCGTTCTTTTCGTCGCGATACTCGGATACGACGGAAAATGCCATTCCTCAAGGTTTTTGTGGCCTGCCGCCGAGCAGGGCACTTTGGGTCCGTGGCTACGTGGGGACCTCTGCAATTGCGGCATAGTGGTTCCGTCGGACAAACCTCGAGGTTTCCATGTGCAAGGCGACCGCAGTACGATCATCGACGTTGGTCGACTAGTGGACACGAAATTGCCCTGTGTCCGATTTTGTGACAGGTCTCACATATGATAGACTTCGGGTGATAAGGTGTCACCGGAAGGAGTATGCTGTACAGATGAATTTTTCGGGGAAGTCTGGAGCCCTCAAACGTGATTAGAGCTGCTCCGTTCTTGCCCATAGGCCTGGCGTTTATTATCCTGCACGAGTAGCACGTGAGGTTTGCTATGAGCTGTTCGCTTGTTAAGCCGTTGGCACGATAAATGACCCCGCGGATCTGGCCGGGGCGTATGGTTTCATAAGCTTGGATAGGTGTCTCCTTTCCAGAAATTAGGAGAGACTGCAGTCCGATCAGATGGTCTCTGGCATGCATATGCGATATGTCGACAGCAAACTGATTGCTTCGTTCAAGAGGCCGTACTTGAAAGCCAGAGTGAAAATGAATTTTTCGAAGCTCATTAGCAACAGCTTCGTGCAGCCAGTGTGCGGGGAGTGTCCCTAGTTGTCCAGGTGAGGTTAGCTTAATTATCACAGTGTATTTAACACTGATTGGATCGGCTGCTGCAGCCTTGTTCTTTCTCCTAACAGGCTGCCAATCATCTTCTTCAGTATGTTCATTATCAGCCAAGTGATCGATTCTGCCCATTGGGGTGACTATGGACGCTGAGGCAAAGCCTAGCGATCGATAATGCACATCCGTGAAGCGAGCATTTATAGCTATCTGCGAGTGGGCATGTTTTACGCCGTATCGTTTCGTCTCAAAGCGAGTGCTTTCTTGAGCCATCCGCGAGGTGCCTGACCCCATCCTAGGTTGCTTGGCAAATTTCGAAAACGGAAAAGTGCAAGATCCTACCTCGGAAGGGGCGCTTCCCGGCTTGTTTTCCGTGGAAATAACAGAGAATGGGTTGGAGACAGGTATCGTCGCAACCACTTGAATGGCTTCGTCATCCGCCATGCGATGTTACCGCGGCGTCTTGCCGAGGCTGCTGCGAAGCCATGTTGGCGGCTTCGGCGGTACGAGTATCCGATGCATCCGGATGGTTTCCTGGGGTAGTCGTTGACGCGGAAGCGTTGAAACCGTCGTCCACAGGTGGCGAGGAACACGATGGGGGTGGTCCATTCATTTTTGGGAGCCTAGCCCAAAAACGTCCGGGCCAAAAAGCTTCAAAAAGTGGGAGCGATGCGAACGTGCGTCTGTTCGAGACGGCTGCTTGCAGCGCCACCCTCCAGGGTGTTCTTCATGTAGCAATGTCCAGAGAGCCTTTAGGAGTGGTTCTTCGACGCTTCGCCGCTACTGCCAAGTTTTGCTGGAGGCTGCAGATAACGAGGAAATTACATTTGATTAATAACCACTGCGTTTCATTTACCATGTAAAAAAAAACTCAGGCATCTCAAAAAAAATAAATGATCTCTTTACTGTTATCAAATTCTTCTGCCCTTCATGTAGCACCAATTCCTGTTTCAGACACAAGACTGTTTAAAAGCGTACAGCATACTGCACTGTTTGCGAGTAAGCAAAACACTTAACACAGGCCACCGAATGTGGAAGGAGCCGCGGTTTTCAAGGTACAAATGAAACGTTAAGGTCCTTTTAAGGGCTATGAATAAGAAAGCATCCTTTGACCAAAAAGGTTTTGCCTTAAGTGCCTTTATCATAAAGGCCTTTGACATGGCGCTGGTCCTGTCGTGTATGTTTCTGTTTTGTCCCCGTATTTCTCACGTCTTCTCTGTGAATCATTAGCCAACTAGCCTAAACCAGAGTTCTTTTTGGCCTAAGGCCTTTACCAGTGACCCTCATAACTATTTAGCAATGACAGTTATCACTACAGCAGTACCACTATCACTATAACTATTGCTATCACTAACTATCATTATAACTAACTACTGCCGTCTCATATAGCGTCTTTGCTTATTGCCTACGATCAGCCATTAATTACTCTGTGATGGCCTACGCCTGACGGCATGCGAGACCATGTTGACGTCACTGGGGTCTTCGGACCGCTGCTGCAGGACAATGCCGGGTTTTATTGCAGATGAGCCATTATGCGATGAGCTTTCCACTAAAATATGAAGAACTAAATGCACTCGGAAGCAGGATGCGTTCCCTTGCAGAAAGAGTTACTTTGCCATGGAAGTGCATTCCTACTACAGAGGCTAGAAGGTTTTTCTAGTGTCGTGAACGACCGCCCTTTCAAGGGGCCCTTGTGAAACCATTTTGGATGCACTGCGTAGGTGGCGCTGTTCGCCCAGCCAGTTGGCAAGTGCGCGTGGGCTGGCATTTGTGCGTGGTTTGTTTGTGCGGCTCCCCATGCTTCTTTGTCTTGAAGAAAAGTTATGTCTGTGCAGCACGTGTGATAATTGCGACAAAAAAGGTCACACGTGTTTCGTGCCGCTCTGCAAAGGTGGCTACAAACCGTCGAAAGAAAAAGTGTCGTTGTTCCGCGCCCCGTCCGACCCTCATCGGTTGCAAGAATGGGCTCGAAACATAAAACGAGATGACAAGGCTGTCGACGAAACCTGTGTCGCGTGTTCAAGGCATTTCGACGAACGCTACATTCTAAGAACGTTCAAGCATGTCATAAACGGGAAGGTGCCTGTGGAATCTATTCGGCATCAAAGGTAGGTTAATTGCTGCATCTAAACTGCTTAAAGCTTTCTTTCTGATCAGCTCACAAGTTACTCATACTGCTCTCTCATCTGTGCAGCTTTATCCAGAGAAATCAAGTGTAAAGTGCCCCTCCCTGTAAACAAACAAAGAAATATCCACTTCATATCGGACTTCACCCAACTGGCATTCCGAACACACTTCACCCAACTGGTGAAGTGTGTTCGGAATGCTTTTGTTGGAAAAGACATCCAAATTCCAGGTGGACGCTCTCATATGTATGTCATAGAGGAAGCCAGGAAAATGTTTAAAAAATCGGTGCCATTGAAGGTGATGCCACACACCACGCAAGCACATTATCACCCAAACGCACTCGAAAAAAATGTGAGTGAACCTTGTATTTCAACTCTTCAGTCAGGAGGTACTAAGGGGTATTTTTTTTACCGGGACAGTTTGCAAATGAGCAACATCAGAAATATCGAACCGACAGAACGGTTTGTAAAACTAATGGAAAGATTAACATTTATATCGTCTAAAATCCCATCAAAAGGCCTTCGTGATGATTCAAGAAGTGCTCAGTTTTTGAATGGGTTCATTGTTTTTCTCATAGAATGGGAGGAGTATGCTGCACAGCATGGTGGCGGCTTTTTAAGAGCAAGAACTCCTCTTGGAGTGCGTGTAACGCTGCAAAGCGCACTGTCGCTTGTAAAATAGCTGACCACATCCCTGCAATACAATTACTTGTTGACCGCAAACCTAAGCCAAGACAGGATGGAGAATATATTTGAGATTGTGCGTCAGTGCTTCGGTTGCAATGACCATCCAACTGTGTGGCAGTTTTTGGTAATTGTCCACAACCTGGCTTTCTACAGCCTTGCAAAGCCACCAAAAGGAGCAAGCGTACCTGCAGAAGTAGTGACTGCCCTCTTGCAACTATCTGATGTCCCCAAAGAAAAAAAATGCTCGAATAACTGAACGTGTGGATAATTTACTGGATGGTGGAAATTTGGTTTCTGCTGCACAGATGCTCGCGGAGCAATGCGACCTGAATGATCATCCGGGCTCTGTAGACAAAAAAAGTGACAGTGGTCTAATTTTTTATGTAGTTAGGTATGTTGTCAGAAAAATCCTTAAAGGGCAGCTGCAGCACTTATTGAGAATTTCGCGATATTCAAGGATTCAAATCTATGTAGGCTGTAGGTAAAGCATGCCAAGTGTTTTTGCACTAGCATTTAAAATAGTGACGTAATCAACGGTTCAATTTTGCGCTTCTCCTCAAAGCAACAGAGGAGTGCAGAGAAACTTAGCGGGACGTCACGGAAGGTATGATTTCAAATTACCGTTGTCGTCCGCCACACGCTGCCCTGACGCTTTACACGCTACCAAACATCTCTCGGCAGGGTTTGCCTTCAGTGGAGTTGGTTTTTTTCCTTCAAAGCAGGCGTTTGTGCGTTGGAAATGTACCGATACCTTCGATGACGTCATCATGCGCCCCTCACTTGTCGTTGTGCGCTGCGGAGAAGCTTGAAGGGCGTCCGGATTTTAATCGGCGATTATTTCACTATTTCAAGTCCTAGCCCAAAAAGTCTTCGCACGCTTTACCTGCAAGTTTCACGCATTCGACCCTCTTAAGCTCATAGATTTCTAAAACCTATGCAGTCTCCCTTTAAAAGATTTCCTTGCCTTGAATGTGCAACTTGTTTCAGCACTTTGCCTCTGCAAGCCGAGTCAAACAACACTGCCGCACTTCCTCGAAATTTTGACCATGGAGGTTTAGTTTACCCATCAAGGCCAATTGAACAGCTCATAGCAAAGCTTGAGGACGCGTTTACGGTGTTTTCAGCCGCAATAACCAGCACGCAGATAGCATGGTTAGCTTCCTGCATTTTCTTCACGGACATGAGCTTCAAGATTTAGGCTGCGCGGAGCACGGACATCGAATTACCACAGAAGCGATCAAGTTTTACGCCTTGACTAGGATGCATTTCTTTGTAAAGGCAGTAAGTAAACAAAGAGCTCGGCGCGCAGTGAGGAAAGAAAAAGCTGCTGAAAATGAGACGCTTTCAGTAGCTCAGGGCTCAAGGAAAGGCATTAGTGCATTGTTGCAATGAAACCTTGTGTAATAAAGACGTTCCTCTCTCAAATTTGTTCCTCTTCCTTTTCTCGTTTCGGTATCATGTGCAAGATGTGTTTTTGCGCTTCTTTACAGAGCACCCGATATGACGCTTGCATTTGCTCGTGCCGCGACACGCTTCAGTGTTACAGCTAGTCCGTGTCGAATATACGAGGTCTGTTAGAAAAGTATCCGACCTTTGGCCGTTGAAAAAAAACTTGCATAACTGGAGCGTTGCAAACCTCGTCACCTTCAAAGTAGTCTACTTGGGACTTCACACACTTCTCCCAGCGGTGCTGCCACTGTGGGAAGTATTCCGAAAAGGCCCCTTTCGGAATGGAGTTTAGCTCAGCTGTCGTTGCAGCCATAATGTTCTTCCTTGTCTGAAATCGCGCTCCTTTCAATGGCCTTTTGATTTTGGGAACCAGCCAGAAATCGCAGGGGCCATATCAGGACAGTAAGGAGTCTGTTGAACTACAGGAGTCTGGTTTTTCGCCAAAAAATCTGAATCGAGTGCGAGGAATGTGCAGGAGCATTGTCGCGATGGGTGCGCCAATTTCCTGTTGACCTCAGCTCCGGGTTCTTGCGCCGCACAGCATCACGTAGGCAACGGAGGACATCCCTGTAGTACTCTTTGGTCATTGTTTGACCCTTTGGAGTGCGTACTCGTGGTCTGCCACACAGAGGGTGTCAAAGAAAGCAGTCAGCATCACTTTCGCATTGCTGCGCACTTGGCGGGTCTTCTTAAGTCTTGGTGACGAGGAATGCTTCCACTGTGACGACTGGGATCTGGTTTCCGGGTCGTACTTGTACACCCAAGACTCGTCACCAGTGATTATGGTGTTGATGAAGTCGGGGTCACTGTTTGTGGAATTCAGCGTGTCCTGTGAGACTTCAACACGAAGCTGCTTTCGCTCCACCGTGAGCAGCTTCTGCACGAATTTCGCCGCAACTCTCTCCATGGCCCAATCTTCGTTGATAATGGAATGTGCGGATAAATTGCTCATGTCCACCTCTTCCTCAATTTCTCGGATAGTCATGCGACGGTCCCGCATCACCATAGCGTTCAGTTCGGCAATGACCTGGTCATTTTGGCATGTTGATGGCCGATTGGAGCGTGATTCGTTCTCCACCGATGTGCGGCCATCTTTAAACCAATTATACCACTGCTTAATCTGTGTGCTGCTCATAGCATCGTCACCGAAAGCCGTCTGAATATTTAGAATGGTTTCCACTTGGCTGTCGCCCAGTTTATGGCAAAATTTGATGCAGTAGCGCTGCTCCTTTCACTCCGCCATTTTCCTTGCAATAAAAAACCGACGAGAGCACTCCGCACTGCCTGACTCAAATGCTGCGTCTCAGCGACTGACGCTATCGGCAGGCGGGAAAAAAATTTGTGCATGAGCATGAAGGCTCAAGGTCGCCTGATGCAAGCGCGCTTGTTTCATATCCATCAGGTGTTCGCAAAAAAAAATAGTCGGATACGTTTTCTAACAGACCTCGTAAATGACAAGAGAGCCTGTGAAAGAGTTCGCACTGTCGTTAACACTTTACCGCCTTGTCAAAGCAGTGGCAGCAACCCCTACACGATCAACCTACTGAACCACAGAGCACTACCCCATAGGGGCATGTTGCGCCCGTCGCACGCCAGCGGACGGTAGCGCCATCTACCCTGAGCATAGAAAGATATTTCAGCTGCGCCGGCCCGGTAGCGACACAAGGAAAACCTTCTAACCTCTATATTCCTACTATATACGAGATGGGATTGGCCGTTTCATGCCAAAAATTTCTTATTTTATTTTCATGTTGTTCTATCTTCTTTCTTGACCTTTGTTGTTTCTTATGCGCTCACTTCTCATGTGCGCGTTTTATTTTAATTTTTTTAGGTTTACATTTGTATTCCCTTCCTGTTTGGGCAGCCGTCGCTTGTAGTATGTCTAAAAATTGATGTTGCGCTATAATGATGAACAATTGCTGCTTTGATCGAACATATTATTGTTCTTTTATTGGCACTCTGTAATTTAGCCTAAAATGAGGAAGCTTTGAGGTGACACCTTCGTGTCAACCTATGGCGGATGCGTAGAAGTGAAACCGAAAATGAAATGCGATCGCAAACAGGAGGGACTAAACATGGGTCCTTCTCAATCAGTAGCGCTGCTGCCTCACAACTCGTTAATCACATGCAAGAAACTGCGATAACAGACTTGCGAACACACGAATATGGGCCCGCCTCTTGCGCTCGCCGTCTCTTGAACTGACGATTGAACGAGTTCCCGCTTTTGTACGGCACGCTCGCATTTTTCGTATTCAGACCGGGCCAAGAAAAATTAATGCGGCCGTGGCGCCATCAAGCGGAGGTTCATCACACCAAACTTGGCGCCGCATGGCCTCCGAGATGAACCGCGAGTGCACGAGCGGGCGCACGAGCGCGCGCACGAGCGAGCGTTAGTGGGCGATCTCGGAGGTATAAGCGCAGGTAAAAAATGCGTTACTAGGCGGCGCTCGCGCTACTCACCCCCCAATATTGCTTTTATTACGCTTCTGATGCCGTCACACCACTAACTTTGCAATGTAGCCTCCTTCGACGCTACTCGACGAGACTTAACGCGACTTACGATGAACGGTGCCTGCCGTGGCTGCGGTAGCGCGATGCTGCTGACAGGCAAGATCTTCTTATAGACCGCCGGCTTCCAAATAAATAAAAATAACCTATAACTTCCTTGCGCAATTTTCCTAGAAACGTTGCCAACATAGTGGTTGCAGTTCGAAAAGATTGGCTGACAGGACGAAGTCTGGGAGGGAGATATGACCGAGAATGATCTCTGAAAGCCACCTCATCTAGATGGACAGATACAGCGAAGGCAGTGTCTTGGAAGCTGCGGTGATAGCACCCGTCTGGATTAGAGTTCGCTGGCCGAGTGAGGCTGCAATAACTGTACTGCCAAGGGGTGTAATAACCGAATTGTTATTGTCATTACTGTATTAGTGTTTAATAAATTCAATACGCATATAGAAAAAAATGCACGTGCTAAAAAAAGAAACCTATCTTATCAATGATGTTAGTGCCACTGAGGCGGCAGGTCACTCGGTTTGGTTTGCATATAAATGGTAAGCGTTTGGATGCCAATGTTAGGCAAGCTCCTCTGAAGTAAATGGTCAGCTTAACAGCTGTTCCCAAAATTACTTCTCCTGCAAGGCAGACACAAAGAAAAAAATCAGCTAACTAAGAATATAGACGCATGCAGTGTCATTGTCAATAGCATTGGTGCACTGGGTCGTCATACACTCAAGGAGCCACCTGCGGTGGAGGATTGTTAAAAAAAGAAAAAATTTAAACCGGCAGCATAGAGAGATAAACTGATGAAGTGAGTCACGGACGTGGCATAAATGTGCATTCAAAGCGCACAGCTTTACCATCAAGTGAAGTTGACAACGTTACTATCATTATCACACGGAAGGAAAAGATGTTGCTAGTCGCGACGTATGGCATCGAAAACTGAAGCACCTGAGCTGCAGCTAACGGGGATAAAAGGAAAAGGAGAGGACGTACCTTTTGAGTTTTGTTGCTTAACTTGAGAAAGGTCCCTGACATATAAGCTTGCGATACATTAGGATAGATTACTAAACTGTCATTTTTTCCAGAAAAAAAAAAGAATGTGCTTTAGGTGCTTCCTGAGCAGTGTTTTTGTTTCTTGCAAACATGCACCTCTTAAGAGGGTTTCAGATTGGGCTAGTTGGTAGTTAACATGGTCACACATAATTGCGCTCTTGAAAAGACTTGGAACTTTTTACGCCATCTTGCTTCGGCGATGAGTTCGATGAAAAAACGTATGCATGTTAGCAGAGATACTCATGGTATGTTGAGGCCCGATGTACACGAAACGAACATTAAGAGGGTTTCAAATTGGACTAGTTGATAGTTAACAGGGTCACACATAATTGCGGTTTTGAAAAGACTTGGAACCTGGAAGACTTGGAAGACTTGTTCCAAGTCTCATCAAAAGCGCAATTATGTGTGACCATGCACCTCTTGCCTGCATAATCTATCTGAGGCAGAAGTGGTTGATGGTTGATTTCCTGTGCCTTTGTGCGAACACATAATCAGAGGTGCTCCTGTATCGGTAATAGCCGCATCACTTCAGTATAGGCCAGAGATGTGCTAGCTCTTGGAGAATACTTTGAGACCCGCACAAAGGCGTATCTGAAGTATAAGACAAACAGCGTTGCGCTTGTGTGCTAGCAATGACACTAAACGGGCCATTTTTCATCAGTATAGAATAGTTCATGCACGGACACTACAGGCATATTTCCCTGAGTGGAATTTTGCAGTCCTGTGCAATAGCGTTTTCTCTTTTCTGAGGCGTTCCGTTTGGCATTTCTGCTGACCCCCATCCCAACTACTTTCTATTGAAATGTTACCTGCTCACTGCACAGGGGTCAAGCGCTTCACGCTTCTGACCGAAATGCGGTCACACCTCGAGGGTAATGCCCCTTTCTTTGTAAGAAAGCCATGGGGTGGTGGGGAAAGGAATTTTCCTTCCCTCCCCCTTTTAGTTTCCTGACCTTCCCTCCCTCCGAACACCTGCATCCTCGTTAGGGATCGCCCTTTTCAAGTTGTCGCTGATTTTTTTTTCTTTCATTTTCCTTTCTTTACCTTTCCCGCCTTTTTTCAGTCTCCACCCCCCCCCCCCTTCCTATTTGCATTTGTGCTTCACGCTATTCCTGTACCTCGCGCGTGCTTTAATAGCTGCGCGTTTCGAATGCTGCGAATACTCGAAAAAGGCTGGCCCTCCAGCCGGAACGTCGTGAATTAAATCCTGATATGGTTTTTTTTTAATTCCGGTGACTTTAGCTCACATTGATCAATCAGCAGCCAAGAAATCACTTTTGATATATATAAACCGCTGCGCCGTTTCTATTGCGCATGTAGCAGATCGAAAAGCTGTTTAGTTGAATATCCTCGGATACTGATTTTAGCCCTGCGCGTTAACATGGCGCAACGATTCGCTAGTAAACATGACACAAAACAGCTCATAAAGGTGGGACAAAAGAGGCGCTCCATTACTTTTTTTCTTTATCTTTCTTCTTATTCCACACTCACCTTGCCTCTCCGAATGCCCTGGTTTTTGGTCGTCGTCAGTAAGCGCCTGGTGCGTGACATTTCTCTTCTGATGTATTCACGAGCAGTTTAAGGATTAATGTTTCTCGAAATTCTAATAAGTGCGTCTACCTGAAAGTGCTTCGAAGCCGTTGGATAACTCTTTTGTACTTCTTGACAGTGGTCAACTGTATGCCTGATTTGAACCAACATACGGCGTAATTATGGATATAATGAAGTAAGTTCATGCAAACAATACACGCTGTATACAGTTTGGCAAATATGATGCAGTGAAAACAGAACTACTGTGCACACTTTATGAGCCACAAAAGATGAAATGGAAAGCGATATGGAGATGAATAGAGTGTTCCTGCAAGGAAGGAAAGCCTGAAAAGGGTGTCATTTGCCTTCTGCGAAAGCATTCTGTTTGTAAAATGCATGACATTTACTTGTGTAGCTACATATGGTAATTTGCAGCAGCAAAACACAAAGCAGCAGAAGGAATGCACATTAAAAAAGCAGTAGTATGCTGCTATGCTCGAACCGCACATATCTTATGCTTTACAAGTGAATACTCGAGCTATTGACCACCATTCAATTGGCCGGAAGGCAGTGTTTCTTCATCAGTATGCATCCTTGTAATTAAACCAAATATTGTTCTACATGTTTTGCAACAGGCAGTTTGCTTTCAGGATTTTAGGTTGCTCTCTTTGACTCAATGATAGGCCTTACTTTTCACTACAGTGTTGCATTAGCAGCAGCCTCCTCTGCCTGATTTGCATGTGATGATTTTCAGCTTCTTTCAACAACAAGTCATTGATGAAAAGATTAACAAATTGTTTTACTATAGTGTTTAAACAGCGCACAACATAATTATTTCGGGTGAAATTAGATGAGCGCGTTGCAAGCGATGATTCCTGGCAGTGAGCGTCTTGCTTCAGGATAAAAACTTACCTTCACGGCGATTTGTGTTGCATAATGGCAATAAAATCTATTTGAAACGGGTTTTGTCAAAACCTGAGGCCTGATCAGTAAACTTTGATTTTTTTTTTCTGGGGTGTATTATGCATAGTTTTCGACAGTTACAGTTCTCCGGAATCTTTTTATGTTAAGGGCACCAAGAAAAAGCGCAGACACGAAATGCTGGACATGAATAGCGAGTCTCATTATGAATCGGTTGTCTCATAGTAAGAGCTAAAGACACAGTCACGGAAGCAGAGTAGTTGAAACAGAGATGCCGCATTGAACAGGAGCAAACTGCATCCTTGAAGAGGAGACGGTTTCTTAGAAAGTTCCATAGAAAGATTTTACCGAAGATGTTCTGTGCTTTGTGCCTTCAGTATTATTCCAAAATTCTAATATTACAAAACACGTCGAACTGTACCAACGTCTTCTCGGTTCAGCAAACATTGCGTGGTCTTGCAAAATTTCAAACAGGTAAGAAGCAGTGCGTGGAACTGAAGTACCTAAAACAGTTCGTGGCTGGGATAATGTGCAGTGGGTAAACCATTTCAAAAGCAGTGTTCCGGTGGCGTTGTACAGAATGTTTGCACGGCTATTTATGTATGCTCGCATTTTTTTAAAGAAACATGTTCTTAACTGTACAGACGCATCTGCAAATGTCGGTAGAAGTATACGGAGCATGTATCAGCCTTCTCAGACAACTTCCACATTGACGAGTCGAAACAGGAAGGTATACATGAATTATATGCAATGCCACAGGCGCCATGTTTGGGGCTGGCGCATACCGACGACAGGGCAGGCCGTAGCTGGTAGTGATAAACGGATTGAATAAACGACCAGGTTTCTGATGTGATTTGCTCACTAAGTGTAGTAACTACTATGGTGTTCTCGCAGTCTGTGTGTTGCTAGTTGATGCGGTGAAGTATAGTTCCGTTTTTCATAAATGCAGTATTCCTTGGATCTCTTCTAGGGCCGGTTTGGATGAGAGGAACACCCTGCATATACTTATGTCCAATCTTTTACTCATTGTGCTCAGTGTGTTCACATTTCAACAAATTTTGTGTGCAGTGAACTACTAATAGCTACGAGCAACGCTGTGGTGATGCAGAAGCTCTGTGCATTGGAAGAGCATCAATGTGAGCTAATAAAGTCTATCCATGATGCATGTATTTGTGCTGGATGCGCAACATTCATCTATGCATCAGTGCTACGACTTGAATTAGTGCCACATTTTATAGTGCACAAGTTTTTTCAGGAGAATAAAAAAAATGGTTGACTGTCAGTAAGTGATGCGTAACTACACTCTCAGAGAACAGTGTACACCGGGACAGAAAAGAGATTTACCACAGGTGGTATGTTCTGTGGTACCATTTATTTTGACCTCATTATTGCCTGTTGCAATGCAAGAATACTATTTGACGTCTGTAAATATGAGCTGATATTTTAATTATTTTGTTTCTGTTTTCATGGTTTTCATACCATTTTTTGTGCTGTTATATGTGAGGTATGTGTTTTAACGCAGAGGCAAAAGGAGCTGCAGTGTAGAAAATTTGTTTCAATAATGTGTCAACAGCTCAGATTGCATATGTCAGCCTGGTTTTTTACTGGCCATGGTATTCATCCTTCGCTCTAATACTTAGATTGGTGTATTCCCTGGTGTATTCAGATAGATCAATTTTTGAACATATCGTACAAATTGGTAGATGTGTTAACGATAGGGCGAGCGAACATGAACTGTTCCAGCTTGCATCTGCCAAGACACTGTGAGAAATGCGAAAAGTGTCAACCAAAGTTAAGATTTAAAAATATTATAGGCAGAAGCAGTCACGCACGTGAACTGCTCGAAGTTTTTTTCAATCTAAAAAACGGTGATCAGCTCATTAGCGACACGTCAGGGTACTGAAAGGCAAAGAAGAAGCGTTTCTGGCTCTACGTGTGTGCGTCAGCTGTGCGTCAGCGCAGACTACTGCTCTTCGCAAGGCAGGTGTTTACCCTCGCTGTTAACTGTTTTTCGCTGCTCTGCCGTTTGCCTCTTGTGCATCGGTTTCTACCGTCGCCCTGAAGTGCCATGAAAAAGGCTGCCCCATCATCTGCCCTCATCGCCGCCAGAGTACGTCATCACCACGAACATCAGCATCTGATAATTCTATCAGACATACAAAGCCCATGCTGTTATCGCCGCCGCTCTGTGGGCTCGGTAGCTGCGTGTCAGAGCAGACTTCTAATCCTCTGCTCTTCGCAATGCAGGTTAGTAATAAGTTTTCCCTGTTTGCTCAAAAAAATAGAAACTATTATTTAATGCAGCTGCCGAGCCCTCAGTGCTGCTGTAGTGTTGTTGCCGAGTGTTCACGTGTTCTCCGTTTTCTAATACTTCTGCCTTCCCGTTCGTAACGCCCGCAACCATCTTTTAGCCTTTGCCCAATCGGTATCCAACAAGTTCTCTTTGCGCCTCAAAACATTACATCTTGGTCCCAAACGCTAAATATTCGATGAATCGTCACAAACAGTAAAAGAGGTAAAATAGCAACCATTTCAGCACCTATCGACAGATCGCTGTAAGCATGTACGGCAACAAGCAGTTTCATTGTCAGCAATCTTTACTAACGTGCGCAGTTTCATTTCAAGGCCCGAAATTGTTTTCCATATCGTCTCTTCATCTGCCAGCAACATACTAGTCTTGACAGAAGCGTGGCTAAAAAGGATATTTCTGATATTGAAGTCCTTGCCGACTCGCCCAATTTCTGTGTTTTTTGCAAAGATCGGCCATATCGCAGAGGAGGATGGTTAGTGATTGCCACCGCTCGGGATCTATCATGCTCAGCCATTCACCTTTCATCAGATACAGAAATATTATGGGTTTTATGCCACGCTTCACCTAAATCATTTGTGGTCGGCGTTTGCTACAGACCTCCTAACAGCTCAGACTTCCCTCGAAAACTTCATAACGCATTAAATGGAATCAAAGCTAAACACCATAACATCTGCACTCTCCTATTCGGAGATTTCAATTTTGCGAGTATCGACTGGCATAATCTAACCGCTACAGGTAATAAGGATGCTAATGAATTTCTAGACGTTTGCCTTAATTTTAACCTCGTTCAAACTATATCCGAACCAACCCGTGTAACCGAAGACAGCTCCAATATTCCAGACCGAATTTTAGCGGTTAACCCTGAATGTGTTCATTCCATCACGTATCTACCAGGCGTCCGCGATCACCACGTCATACATGCCGGCTTCACGATTAAACCATCTTTACGCGCAACAACTAAACGAACTATCCATCTGTACAATAACGGAAACTATACAGCAATAAATAATGAACTTCTAGCATTTTTATCAGGATCTCAATCCAACTTTCAACAAACTTCCATCCATGATAACTGACCCTTGTTTAAGAGGAAAATCGAAGATTTTGTCGACAGGTATATTCCGAATATAAATATACGAACTAACCCTAAAAACCCATGGTTCACAAACACACTCAAACAAGTGGCGTGCCAGGAATTTTGTTCGCGGGAGGGGGCTCAGGTTGCAGCGCGGCCTCCTCATAGAATTTATGGTGAGATAAAACGCAAGAATAATAACTGCATTGCCATTGAAGATGCCATTGTGTATTAGATAAAGCTACGCACTCTCTAGACAAGTGAAATGTGCCTTTTATTAAAATAAAACAATGTATTCTTATGCCTTAAAAATCGTAGCAGACATAACTGATACCAATGCTTCCGTTTATTTTGAAAATCTCCCACGAAGTCTAGAACTATGTCAGTCCGAAACCAGCAAAGTAGTGCATGTCGCTGATAGGAAAAACGTAAAGGTCATGAAATGAGCAAGTAGAGGACATGTATTTTAATGAATCATTGTCGTTCTAGAACCTTTACATTTTTGTGCTTATGCAACGGCCAGGGAAAGATCTCAATGACGCTGTCGGTCATTCCAGTGTACTACGTAGCCGCAGCTGTCACCGGTCATGTATTGCCGAGTAATTGCATCGAAATTTTAGTCGCAACAACGAGCACATGTAAATTGAGGTGTTCTGCAAAATATACATTAGAAATGCGAAGATACAATTTGATAAAGGACAAAAAAGTGTCAACGGAAGCAAAGTCAATGTATGTATACACAAAATCTCGCAACAAGATATTTAAACACACGTATGTCTCCATGAAATCTACGTATCTAAGCAAAAGTCACTCTATATAATGCGTCAAACAAGGCAAACGAACATCTTGCGAAATCGCAGATAGTAAACTTTACACACGGAAAGACAGACAATCCAGGCAAGAACAAAACTATGATAGCAGAAGTCGCGATATGTACTTGGGCCATGCTGCGGCCGCTGACAGTTCGAAAAAATTTCGGGGGGAAGGGTCGGAAGCCCCAAAAGTCCTCCCCCCCCCCCCCCCCCGCCATCCTGGCTACGCCCCTGATTCAAACGTCTTGAAAATAAAAAGAAGCGTCTTTTCCAATCGGCAAAGTTCCTTCCTAGTAAGAACGCTTGGAATAAATATTACGCATGGAAAACGTATTTATCAAGTATTCGAGATGCGAAGCGAACTTTTTGAGCTCCGCTCTGCCTAAAATGTTGTCAACTAACCCCCGTAGGTTCTGGCAAGTCATTAACCCCCAGCACACAACGCACTGTTTCCCTCACCGATGTTTCGGGTGCAGTTGTCTCTGAAACTGAATGCGCCAACATATTCAACTCAGCCTTTTCATCCGTGTTTACTAATGAGACAGATCCGACATTTTCTCCAAAACCCCCAGTTATTCAAGATACTATGCCTCCTCTTACATTTTCTTCAGCACGAATTTGGTCCCTAACAGACATTGAACTATCATTCTCTGCTGGAATTGACAATATCAACGGTAAAATACTGATTAATACCAAAGACATAAGTTCAGCTCTGTTGTGCTTGTTATTCGCTCACTCACGCTTCACAGGTCAACTGCCCATAGACTGGAAAAATGGGAAGGCCGTTCCAGTCTACAAATCAGGTAACGAAAACTCGCCGCTTAATTACTGTCCCATTTCTCTAACCAGTATTCCTTGCAAAATCATGAAACAAGACCTCTATACCCACATCATGGCATTCCTTGATTGGAATAAATTTTTCCAGCCTGCTCAGCATGGATTTCGCCGGCGTTACTCCTGCGAGACTCAACTTGCTACATTAATTCATGATGTGCATGCCAACCTTGATTCTGATCTACAGACTGACATTGTATTTCTGGGTTTTGCCAAAGCCTTTGATAAAGTACCCCATAAAAGCCTGCCGATAAAACTTTCTCGGTTAAATTTAGACCCCGATATTTTGAAGTGGATTGAAGAGTTTTTTTTCTAATCGCTCGCAGTTTGTCTCCGTTAACAATAAGAACTCTAACTTACTCTTAGTAACGTCGGGCGTCCCAAAGGACTCTGTGCTTATCCCACTGCTGTTTCTCATATACATTAATGATCTGCCTTCAAACGTGACATCTAACATACGCATGTTCGCTGACGGCTGTGTACTTTATCGTGCTATTCTCACCACCGCTCACCAATCTTCTCTTCAAAATGATCTTAATGTTGTTCAGGAGTGGAGTAATAAGTGGTTAATGAAACTTAATCCACGGTAGTGTAATCTTGTGTCTATTAGCGGTCGCCGTAATCCTCTAGTCTTCTCTTAAGTATTATCTGAAGTTCCCGTACAACTTGTCCAGTCATACAAGTATATTGGCATAACAATTTCTAGCGATCCTTCTTGGAGCTTGCATGTTACTAACATAACATCGACAGCAAACAAGACGTCAGGTTTCCTAAAGCGTCATCTTCATCATGCTCCCCAACATGCAAAGTTATTAGCCTACAAATCATTCGTCAGGTCCAGACTAGAATTTTCATCGCCCATGCGAAATCCTTATCAAGCATATCTCATCAATACTCTCGAATATGTTCAAAATCGCGGCGCTCGTTTCATTCATTTATCGTACTTTTATGACATCAGTGTTTCATCCTTGAAAACAGCACCCGGATTATCACCCTTATCGCTCCGCCGTCGCACTGCCAGCCTCTCTTTATTTCACAATTTTTCCCATAGGCCTATGCACACCGCCCCTAATATTATTCCCCCAGCACGCTTCTCTCATCGCACCAGCCATCACCTCCAGGTTGCCCGTCCACGCTCACGCACTGTCACTTTTTCTTATTCCTTCTCTACTTGTGCAGCCGCAGACTGGAACGGCCTTCCAAACAAGGTTGCCATCATCACTTGCCCTAGTATTTTCGCTGATAAAGTAAAAACTTACCTCTCATTATGAATTTGTGCTTTTAATTGCTGCCACCTCAATGTAACACCTCTTTCAAGAGGCCTTTAAGGTAATAAAATGAAATGAAAAGAGTTGCTAGTTAGCGCCTCCCGTCTCCTTTTGTGTTGGTGTGTTGAAGTGTTGCGCTACAGAATACTGTTTTTAACTACCTGAAGCAGCAAGAGCTTAGTCTCTTGGCTGAAAACGCAGCAAGGCAAGGAGACTCCATTCCAAGAAGAGAAACCTCAAACAACAAAGGAACTCCGAAGAACGTCGTGCTGCTGGAGCTCAGTAACAAAGGATGCACTGTATTGTAGAGAAGGTTCTGGGGAAAATAAACAGAATAGGTAGAATTCATTTTCTTTTTTAGAAAAAGCAAAGAACTCACAGAAAATAGCAATATGTCTATGCATGTATGACAAAATTGAAACTGAGCACATTTATACAAACAAGCTTAGTTGCATGTTCTGCTTCACAGTACAGCTGGATGGAATTATCTTTTAGCTGGTGCGATGATGATTGAAATAAACATGCAGAAAAGAGGCTGAGTGCGAAGTAATATGACACCTGGCAGCCTCGAGCACGATGCGACCAGGCTTCAGGCTGACGCCACCGCGCAGCGAAATCAGAACGACCTACCCCAACCACGGTCACATCACTCGAAAAAGTGAGACCGGACTGCAAAACCAACTTGCAAAGCGAGGACACGAACCACAGACATTTAAGTGGCTGCCGACTGTTTCATAATAACTGCATTAGTGGACAAAGGAGCGGACTACTCTGTCATCAGTGGACCGTTTCCAGTCCAACTCAAGAAATAATGACCACTTGCCATGACGCAAAAATACCCTCCGCTGGAGCCACCTAGTGTCACCATCAGGACAATCCACCAAACTAGTGATGGTTCGCGGACATTCCTACCCTGTTACCTTCATATTCCTGTTCCAATGTTTCTGAGACATTATAGGCATAGACTTTATGACACAGCATCGACTGATGATCGACCTTCAATCGAAGACCATCACGCTTTCGATGGACGAAGCCCTACCATTGACGACAACACCGGAGGATCTCTACGTCCTGAGTGTGCTCAATAAAGGAGTGAGCGGTCAACCCCTATCAAACGTCATCGTCCCAGTGGGTTCCAGGAGTACCCATAATATCGACGGCGTGATCGAGAGAACCACGCAGTTCCTCTCAGACCGAGGACTGGCGATTTCTCGAAGCATCATCTATTTCCGAAAGGGGCGAGCCTAGGGGCTGGCGACAACCTTCTGGAAAGAATATCAATACCTCAAGAGAAACGCACAAAAATGATGCAATATTTATTTGTTTATTTATTTATTTAATTTACCCTCAGGGCTATACGGCATCAGACAGGGGAGTGGTCATATATAGTATTAGAACAAAACTTTTTGAGCGTAATTTTACAGAAGGTTGCTAATGTTACCGTGTTCTACAATCCATTCTCCAAATAAACGGTGATCATTAATTAGTTGCAGTGCTGCGGGAAGGTGGATCCGCTCATCGGATGTCCGAGTAAAAACGAATGCAAGGTTTTCGGTCTGCAGAATGGTATTCCAACCCTGTGGGTGTGACCCGTCCGTGTTGACACCTACTGGGGAGGGAAATAATTTATTCGCAGTGGTAGTGAAACATGCAGTGGAAAAAGCGAAGATGAAGTGTTGAAGGATGGCAGACAACGGTTAGCTTTCATGCAGGTTATGCTTGCAGTTCTGTTGTATTTAGAATGAACCGAACAGATATTTTAGATCAACGAAAACGAGCGCGTTATTATGAGGGTCCCATTAGAGAAAGGCCTTTGTCCTCAGTGGAAGCAGTCAGGCTGATGATCATGATGACAACTTCAGTTTAGATCAAATGAACACGCATTCACTAATGAATATGGCCACGGCAGTGGCTCAGTGGTTACGGTGCTCGGCTGCTGACCCGAAAGACGCGGGTTCGATCCCTGCCGGTTGAATTTCTTTGGAGGAGAAATTCTAGAGGCTAGTTTGCTGTGCGATGTCAGTGCACATTAAAGAACCCCAGGTGGTCGAGATTTCCAGAGCCCTCCACTACAGCGTCTCTCATAGCCTGAGTCGCTTTGGGACGTTAAACCCCCTAAACCAACCAACCAACTAATGAATACGATCAAGAATGCCGTCCAACTTAACGAAGGATGAAAGTTGTAACTCACATGAGTATGATTTGCGGAAGCCGTGTTGAAATCGCCAGAAAAGTTCGGCGCGAACGCTAGCTCCAGTATTGCCAGCAAGAGTTATGCTCTCGCTATCACTCGGGTTAATGGCGCACCAAAACCTTCGCGGGCAAGTGGACAGCGTGGACGGAAGGGTAACTTGTAAATATATATATTTCGCCTGTTTTAAATTCTGGTATGTATTCCCGTGTTGTGGCTTTAAAAGCATTTCATCGGCCATTGTTAGAGGAATTTTTCGTAAGTTTATGTTTAAGCAGAAGCTTTTTCTTATTTCCCAACAGCTTCATATTGATAATGTGCTAGGAGCGCTGCTTTTAGAGGTAAGCACGTGGGTTGGTATTTACCTATCTCTTAAATCCTTTTTTTTTTTGCCATAACGAAGTCGCAATTCAATTTCACGCTGCTAGTTAAAATTTCCAAAAAAGTTTCCAGGAATAGGCAGAGGTCAATGTTAATGGCGGCAAAGTTAGCCATATTGTAACTATAAAATTGTTTTCCTCTTATTTACATTTATAGGCCGAGAAATGCTACTTTCAAACTTTATAAGTCTGTGGTCGGTCAGAAATGGCAAGTAAATAATCCCGGAAACAAAAGAAGGTTCTGTTGTCGCAACTATATGTAAAGTGTACTTCAAAACAGAACTTGTGGTGGTTTTCTTGCGAGTTGTGTGAGAGAGAAGACAAAACATGAGCCAATGAAGTCTTTAGCTAATGTAGAGCAGGGACTAATAGTAAAGCAGTCATAGTACCAGGTAATGTTTGGAATTTCACAGTCACCGAGCAGAGATAAAGGCGATAAAGGGAATGACGTGCAACTTAATGTCACCTTATAATTCGTTCACAAAGTAAGAAAAATCAGAATGAAGAGTTAGTTAACTTCGATTACGAGATTTTTATTATAAAAACAATGCTAGGCCAAATTATCTATCGGGAAAAGCTCCCAATCGTTCATTTGTAGTCGAAGCCAGGTCTCAGTGGAACAATAATTTCGTCGTTAATAATATCAAAGGCAAAGACTAATTCGTTAAGCTTGTTGAGGATGCTACCTGCGCTACAAAAGAGATCTTGTATGTTTGATGGTGAGTTTAACTTTCCCTCACGTTTTCCTATCCGGAATCATGTGAAGGCGCTCTCCCGTGGAAAGTATCTGTTTTTTTTTTGTGGCGTGGCGATTTCGAGTACGCTGTCAATGAGGGCGTTGCAAGCGTACAACTTTTGTTCACTGTTATTAATGCGAAAGCATTGCTAGTCCCATTACAGGAAAAGACGGTGGCGTGTGCGTGTGTGACCGTGTACAGAAAATCTCAGCCAAGACAAGCAAAATGGTGACGTCATCAAGCGGCCGTATGACGCACACAGCAAGCCAAGCACCACCTCTTCAGACAAACCTCTACATGTCGTTCGTATATACGTGGTGCCCAACTAATTGTAACCAAGCTTTTAAAAATCACGGAATGTCCTAGCCGCGTGAAACCAAGTGAGGATTGTTTAGTCGCGCGACCTAGTCTGAAGCAATTTTTCGTTCTTCAAAGTCAATTAGTCATCATAATTAGCTAACTTTTCCTTCCTGAGGAAAAAGGAATAAAGAGTAAAGTTGTAGGTCGCATTAAAAAACAGCGGACTCAAACGTTTGTACGAAGGTACCTTTCCTGTCATCATCATCATCGTCAACATCACGCTGACTACTCCCACTTCAGGGCAAAGGCCTCTCCCATGTCTCTCCAATTAACCCTATCGTTTGCCTTTTGCGGCCACCGTATCACCGCAAACTTCTTAATCTCATCCGCCTACCTAAATTTCTACCGCCCCGTGCTAGGCTTGCCTTCTCTTGGAATCCACTCCGTTACCCTTAAGGACCACCGGTTATCTTGCCTTCGCATTACATGCCCTGCCCAAGCCCGTTTATTACTCTTGATTTCGACTAGTATGTCATTAACCCGCATTTGTCCCCTCACCCACTCTGCCCGCTACCGATCTGCTAACTTTACACCTATCATTTTTATTTCCATAGCTCGCTGCTTTATCCTTAAGCTGAACCCTCTTTATTAGCCTCCACGTTTCTTCCCCATAGGCGAGTACCGATAAGATACATCTGTTGTATACTTTCCTCTTGAGGGCTATTGGTAAACTGCGATTCATGATCTGAGAGAACCTGCCATATGCGCTACACCCCATTATTATTCTTCTAGTTATTTCCCTCTCGTGATCCGGATGAGCGGTCACTACCTGCCCTATATAAGTAGACATATTCGCTTACTACTTCCAGCACCTCGCTACCAATCGCAAAGTACTGTTCTCTTGTTAGACTGTTGAACATTACTTCGGTTTTCTACATGTTAATTTTTAGACCCACCGTTCTGCTCTGCCCGTCTAATTCATTATCAGGCTTGCAGCTCATGTCCTGAGTGGTTTAGCAAGGCAATGTCATCAGCGAATCGCAAATTACTCAGCTATTCTTCACTGACTTTGGTACGCGGTAGTCTGTGGACGATGATGGTAGGAAAACCAGCCGCAGACGGTCGTCAGGATGCCCCCCTTTATATACCCCCTAATAGTGTCAGCGGGAGAACTGGGCCGGATGGTAAGGCACGGGTCGATGTCGAAGTACAGAGCAGCCGGAATAATAAGAATGCCTGCGGAACGCCAAAGCTAGGGGTGTAGCACATGCTGTCTCAGTTGCTCTCCTGTCCAGTGAAAATGTTGTGTTGTCGGTAGTATCTTTAGCCGCCGTGAGCGCACGATATCGTCAAAGGCCTGTGGTACGCGGTAGTCTGTGGACGATGATGGTAGGAAAACCAGCCGCAGATGGTCGTCAGGATGCCCCCATTTATATAACACCTAATGGTGGCAGCGGGAGAACTGGGCCGGATGGTAAGGCACGGATCGATGTCGAAGTACAGAGCAGCCGGAATAATAAGAATGCCTGCGGAACGCCAAAGCTAGGGGTGTAGCACATGCTGTCTCAGTTGCTCTCCTGTCCAGTGAAAATGTTGTGTTGTCGGTAGTATCTTTAGCCGCCGTGAGCGCACGATATCGTCAAAGGCCTTTGGTGCGCGGTAGTCCATGCCGCAGATGGTCATCACGATGCCCCAATTTATATAACCCCTAATGGTGTCAGCGGCAGAACTGGGCTATATGACAAGGCATCGGTCGATGTCGAAGTGCAAAGCAGGGCCATTGACAAGAAGGAGTACGGAAAGCCAAATTTTGTTGCGTTAAACATGCTGCCCGCGTTGCTCTCCTTTCCACTGAAAATGTGTTCCCGGTCGTTTAGATACCCGCCGTGAGCGCACGACATCGTCGAAGACCTTTGGTGCGCGTGTGTACGATGATGGTAGGAAAACCAGCCGCAGATGGTCGTCATGATGCCCCCATTTATACACCCCTTAATATTGTCAGCGGGCAAACTAGGCCAGATGATAAGGCATTGGTCGATGCTGAAGTGCAAAGCAGCTGGAATGACAAGAGTGCCTGCGGAATGCCAAAGCTCGGTGTATGAGACATGCTGTCAGCGTTGCTCTCCTGTTCAATGAAAATGTTGTGTTGTCAGTAGTTTATGTAGCCGCCGTGAGTGCAGGACATCGTCGAAGGCCTGTGGTACGCGGTGGTCTGTGCACGATGATGGTAGGAATACCAGCCGCAGACGGTCGTCAGGATGCCCACATTTATGTATCCCCTAATGTCATCAACGGAAGAACTAGGCCAGATGATAAAGCATGGGTCAATATCAAATTGCAGAAGAGCAGGAATGACAAGAATGCCAGCAGAGCGTCAAAGCTCGGTGTGAAAAACGTGCTGCCAGCGTTGCTCTCATGTCCACTGAAAATGTGTTGCCAGTCGTTTAATTGAGTACCCGCCGTGAGCGGACGGCGTCCTCAAAGGCGTTTGAAGTGCGATAGTTCGATCGTGTCGCAAATGGTTGTGAGGATGCCCCCATTTACATTTACAAAAGCCCGGAGCATCGCAGCAATCCTTTCACACGCTTGGTAGTACCGACGGCGGCAACAGCGATCGTCCAGCAACTGTATACATCTGCCTTCATGCTATAGGTTGGTTCCTTACTGCACTGTATTTTTGTCACGTCACTGCTGTCGCCGTTGGTGCGTCTGCGTCGCGGAAACCTTTTGTTTGCCCCTCCGCACATTCGTATTCATGTCAACGTTGCCTGAAGGTGCATGCCTTGCTTTCTATCAGTTTTTTTTTCAAGATGGGGATTATATGATGGAATGTGCCGAGTGCCTTCAGTACTACCACCCAGGGAAGTGCGCTGGCATCATTGAGCATGCGTATAAAAAGAAAACCATTGAAAAGAAAAACTTGAGATGTCCAACCATGACGTGTATCAAAATGCCGCACCGATAATGGGCAGCACTGAAGTCCTCTCCCTACTGCCTTGAATCAGAAACTTGCTGATATAAGCACGGCCTTAGCCACTCTCACAGCAAAGGTGGATGACCTTTCATCCTTGAAACAAACCGTAACTAACATTGAAGTATCTTTCCAATACATTTTGGACGCATATATTGAGCTGCTACAAACACCAGAGAGGAATGAGAAAGAGATAGACGCTATTCTCAAAAGTGTTGATGAAATTTCAGGCGCCGGGACCTCGTCAGGCCAATTGGCCTTTTGCGCCAGCTCCCTCTTTCTTTTGAAGAAGAAAAAAATATATTTCAATTTCAATTAAAAAAAATTAAAATGAAATATGACGGAGGGGAAATTCAAAAGTTGAAACTTGAACTGAAGAAATGGAGCGATACAGCCGCTGGCAGAACATGAAAATTCACAAAATATCCCTCACAGCAAATGAAAACTTGCTGGCGAAAGTGAACGACCTCGCAAATAAACTCGATTTGCCATGCTTTACAGAGAGCGATATTGAAGGTCTACATTGTTCACCCGCTTGACCAAACACACTGCCAGCTGTATTAATAAGGTTTGCCAAGAGATCAACAAAAGCCATTTGGATGGCTCAGCGCTCAGGCCTTAACGAAAGTGTCTACTTCGTTGACAACTTGACGGCTTTAAATAAAAACCAGTTGTGGCTCTCGAAATCCGCAGCCAAAGGAAAGGGTTACGAATTTGTCTCGACCAAGGAAGGGAAAGTCTACGTTCGTAAGAAAGCAGGTGCGAATGCTATCAGGATTGGGTCCGAGGAAGGTCTTGACAAGCTAGTGAAGTCTAGCATCCTACACAAATTTTATACTAGGATCCTCTTCTTATTTCAATGCTAACACATTCAACGACTGAATGAGAAATGATTGCTACTCTGTTGACAACTCTCAATCTATGAATTAAATGCTCAAAGTTATAAAAATAAAATTGAACATATTGAAGGCGAAATGAAAGCACTGCCATAGAAATGTGACTCTGGCATTTGCGGAAACTTGGTTCAGCAGTCCGAAAGATGTCACGCCTTTTGCAGGGTACGTATACGTACGTGTCAGAGTTCAGGGTTAACATAGGCGGAGGGAGAGTATCCCTGTTTATCAAGGACCACCTATGTTTTGAAATTCTGAAGAACTATTCACTTGTGACTGTCACTTTTGAAGTTGTTACCATACGGTATCACAATATGGCTATCATGGTGGTGTACCGTCCCCCTCATAATTTCGTGGCTCTGTTTTTTTCAGTTTGTCGTGTTTTTTTTTTGGAATTTACCAGTCAACACAACATGCATGTTATGTTACTAGGTGACCTGAGTATTGATATTTTGGATGTTAATTCTACAGAAATCGGATTACTGGAAATGTTGTTATCTTATGGTTGCGAAAACATCATCGATGGGCCTACACTAAGCGGCTATCAGAAGGTAACCTTACACGATGTACGTTTTGCAAAATTACCTGATAATACCATGTCTGGTGTTTTCTCTTCAGTAATAAGTGATCATCTTCCCTTTTTTGCATTTTTTTTTCACATACAAAGGGACCGGATACTCCTTTTTACGTACGTAAAACCTATGACAAAAAGAACATCACTAAATTTTCTTTACTTATGCCTGGAGTTAACTGGTTTGATGCATTTAAAGCAGAAAACCCATCTGCCGCGTATAACATATTCATTGAAAAAACGCTAGCTGCATATAACAAAGCCTCTCAAATCATACGAGTTAAGAAATGAAGGAAGGGCAGAAAATAATGCGTCTCAGGAGACCTTCTAAAGCGTATTAAACAATAAAAATGAGTTATTTTCACGATTTCTTGCAACACGTAATCAGGAGCATCTTCAAGGGTTTAAAAAGTTTCGGAATAAACTAAACTAGGGTCTAAAAAAGGCGAAGTCACTTTTTTACTGCGCAAGGTTTCCAACAATGCATAACGCTAGGTCCATTTGGCAAGGATTCAATAAATTTAACGGCAAAAAAAAACATGCTCTTCCTTCGGAAATACAAATTAATGAAGTTCTCTATAGCGGTGTCTCACTCGCTGATCAACTGAACGCCCATTTTTTAAATGTAGGCAATTCCACTTCGTATACTCTTCCTTTCTCTGACAAATCATTCGATTGCTTCTTGTTTACAGCATGAAAAACTTCAATATTTTTAGCCCCCGCATCTGTAGATAAAATTCTCTTCAGTATTAAATCAATAAGCAATACATGCTCTCCTAGCCCAGATGGCATTGCTACACTTGCAATATTCCTCTCCTACCTATTCGCAATCGAATTCTTCTTACAGGTCAATTCTTACAGGTGAACTTTACCTCTGTAGTCCTGAAATTTCATGATAACAAGGTGGCTGTGACCTTTAATCTTCTTTCCCAGTTTGTCGCGCCATTCCGAACTATTAATTCTTACTTCTAATTTTTTTAAAGTGTTCTTTTATAAACATATTCTGAGAAATAAAAGGTGTTGCTTTGTCCTTCTCCTCAAATCCGTAAACAAGCAAGTTATTTCTACGGCTTCTGATTTCTAAGTAATAAATATTTTGAGCATGTATGGCTTGTCTTTCTCAAGTTTAGTTACAGTTACTTTTAGGTTACTGACATCTGTGTTTAATGTCGCAATACATGATAACTTGGCTTCTATGTTGATGATGCGCTCAGTTAAAAAGCCAATTTTACCCCCGAGAACACTCCGCTGCGTAATTAATGTGTTTATAGAGGCAGTTATATTGGACTAGCCAGAAAGAAGATCAAGCAACATTTCTTCTTTCGTTGGACCTGGATTATATTCAGCATCACCGCATGCTAATTAATTCCTTGGAAATGCACAGACATGGTATAAAAATTGGCAGTGGATTTAGCTCTGGTTAAACATCTAGGATTGAGAAAGCAACGAGGAGGGAGAGAGAGAGAGGTGATGGAGAGCACGCGGCCGCGGCGGCGGCCCTGGCACGCTAGCTATGCGCCGCTACTGCGCATGCGCAACTGGCGAGCGCGACGGCGGCACCTTTGAGTCAGCCGCGCAGCGACGGAGGCGGCGCGCCAGCTGCTCGCCGCGTGACGTCACTGCTCCTCACGCATGCGCAGTAAGGCCTTTCCTCGGCTCCGCGAATTGGCTCGGCGACTAGCGTAGTGTTGCCTTCGCAACAAAAGGTTCGCAATGCACAGTGGGCAAAGCAGCAGCTCCAAAAAGCGGTTATCGATGCGAAAGCATTTAGTAGGCATGTATGCCCAAACCTGGACAACAAAGCAGAACTTTTTGGTGACCATCGTTTCTGATGCGCTGATGCCAAGCCCACTGAGGATGATCGGCAATGAGGTGCTCCTAATCAAGGCGTGATGGGCCACGTGTTTCGCCGTCCTAGATATCGATGCATGCGCAGAAATATTGATTGTATGCTGGATATTTGTTGGCTTTCATCCATTCACCTCGTGTCCCTAGCTCGTTGCTGCCATCACCGGCGAGAGCGACAGGCAGTCTAGCAAGGCGCAGGAAACGGACGTTAGCACTTGTAACAGACCGGCTAGGACCTCGGCAACAAAGCAGAACGGGTTGCTGAATATCGTATCCGATGCGCTGCTTCCAAGCCCACATTGATAAGGGAGTTCTTAAGGAATTGATCGATCTTTTGCACTAAGGGCACGTTAAATTCTAACACATACGCAGAGTCTACAGGGGCCCCAGAAGGCTCTGTTTTTTTTCGCCGTTAATGTTTAATGTACTAATGCGCGATATTCCTATTCACCAGGCCGTCGAAGTTTATGTGTATGCGGATGATATTGCATTTTTCGCGTCTGCCCAAAATATTCATATTCTGTATAAGTTGCTGCAAGAGTATTTAAATGCTCTGAAGCCCCGCTGTGGTCGCTCAGTGGTTACAGCGCTCGGCTGCTGGCGCGAAATTTACGCGGCGGCCAAAATTCGATGGAGGAGAAACACTACAAACCCGTATACTGTGCGATGTCAGTGCACGTTAAAGAACACCAAGTGGTCGAAATTTCCGAAGCCCTTCACTACGGCGCCCCTCATAGCTTGAGCCGTTTTGGGAGCTGAACCCTAACAAACATAAACCTAAATGCTCTGGAAATTTGGATGGACAGCCTGAAGTTCACTTTAAATTTTAAAAAGTGTGCCGTCCTTGTTTTCCCACAGGCATCCCCTCTTTACATTTCTTTGTCGTATGACTCTAGCCTAATCCCGCAAGTTCATTCTATTAGCTGCTTGAGTATAATATATGACCTGTAGTTAGACTGGCGGCCCCAAATTAGAAGCTGTGTCTTAAAGGTGAGCGTGCCCTTGGCCGGTTGGTGAGGATCAGCAACAAAAAATTCACTATGCGTCGGGACCCTCCTCGTTTATAAGGCGTATGTACGGCCAATAGAAGAATTCGGCTGCCTAAAACAGTGGCTGTTTGGCAGTGCTGATACCTGATCTGAATTCGCCGTTTCACCTTCTCACTGTGCGGACGCTGATAAGGTGTTTGGAGCCTGTTCCTGGTTTGGCTAACCCCGTTTTTTCAACGAACCCAACTCTCTTCTTTGGTACTATGTGGCCTAGGTATAAGATCAAGTTGTGTTCACTGATTCCCTGTTGTCGAAAATTTCTCTATCAATTTTTTTTAGTACTTTAACCACAGGCGGTCTGATACGGTAGCTCCTTTGACCACACCCTCCCACGGAATGCTAAGAATTTTCCTACCAATGTATTAAATAGGCTTATAGAGAAGTACCTACATAACTTTACAGCCTACAGCCATTATAATTTACTCAAGGGCTCTTGATTGGAGTTATTTTTTCGGCTCCCTGACTATTCCCCTATTTTTGTCGCTGAATTTCTGGCCATTGAGTTGGCCTTAATAAGGATTCCCTGCAGTATCTCTCAGGTTATTATACTTTCAGACAGCCTTCCCGTCTTGACAGCGCTCGAAAAATCGGGGGATACTTCTATGAGCCGTTCCGTTCAATTTTTTTATTCCACCACATAATACAGAAGTACGCTTTCACTGGGTCCCTGAGTGGGCTGATTTTTTAGCAAAGTCGACCCTTGGTTGACCTACTGTCCCAAATACTGTCTACTTGACTATAGCACGCTTTCAACGGTTCCAGCGTCTCCACTACTTGAGCCATGAGCCTCTTCTTGCTGCAGCAGATTTTCATCACCTGACATTTCCTTTAGTGTGCGGATGTGCAGTTCGAGGCAATGTGAGGTATCCATGACCCTTTAGCGCTGCAGGATACCGCGGCAAAATTTTTATTTACGTCAACCGGGGTTATCGATGACACACCTTTATGAGTCTTGTAGCTAATACCCGTGTTACACGGGCGTTTTCAACGGCAGTTCAGTTACCCCTCAGTTGAGTACTTCAACTGTCGTTGAACTCAACTGGATTCGCTTGCTGTTACACGAGCACGTCGCGTTCAGTTCAGTTAGCATACTAACCACGTGACATCGCATCTAGAGCGAAGTGAAAATAAAAACAAAACAACCTATACATATTTTTTTGTGGAGTAAATAATTGACGTGTACATATTATTTCCTATAGCGACAAATTTTGTGTATTTTCTTTTGCTTTTGGGTAAAAATTTGCGTTACGATGTCGGTTCGTAGCCAAGACTATCCGATGTCGGTCGGTTCGCTGCTCGTCATCGTTCTTTTTCTTCTCACTTCGACTGCTCGACGCACGCGCGATGTCTTTGAGTCGGTTGGCGAACCAGCGCGATCGTGATCGCCGCGACGAGCTGCTGCTTCTTCTGGTTCAGCAGCAGGCTTTGGTTTCGGCCAAAAGATGCGAGCTGCGCGCTCTTCTGCAAAGAAAAGCCACTATCAAAAAGAAGAGGCAAGCAGCGGAGAAGCGGTGCCGCTTCCTCATGGCATGCGCTATCCACTTGCGGACGAAGGAGCCACGAGTGTGGTCACTGCATCGGCCGCCGTCATGGTACGACACCACCGTGCCAACGCTGTCGGAGCAAGACTTTAAGGCAAACTTTCGTCTCTCAAGGCAGACGTTCGCCTATGTTGTGAGTTGCTGCAGGCGGCTGGAGAGATTCGACACGAACATGAGAAGGGCCATCTCCTTGGAAAAACGCGTCGCGATCTCTCTGTACAGGCTGGCTACTTCGGCAGAAGAAAGGACTGTGGCCAATCTTTTTGGAGTCAGCCGCCCTTCTGTCAATATCATATTCCGAGAATTCTGTCACATCGTAGTGGAAGAACTTGAGTCTGTTGTCATCAAGATGCCCACAAGGCAAGAAATGCAAGACCACATCCGTCAGTTTACAGCGGTGACCGGTTTCCCACAAGGGTTTGGTGCCCTTGACGGGTGCCACATCAAAGTTTCACCGCCTAAAGAGAACGCCCAAGATTACTATAATTACAAGGGGTGGTATAGCATCATTTTACTGGCACTTGTAGATCATAGTTATAAGTTCATGCACATGATTGTGGGTTCTCCTGGGAAAAACCATGATTCAAGTATTTATAATTGCACTCTGATACCAAAATTAGCTGATGCAGGCTACTTTTCTGTGCCAGCAAAGGCGATTGGAGGAGAAGAGGTTGGAGCTGTGATATTATGCGACCAGGCTTTTCCCCTACTGCCTCACTTAATGAAGCCATACCCTCACCGGCACACTGGGGATGAAGCTGTCAGCATCTTCAATTACACTCTGTCGAAAGCAAGGCGTGTGGTAGAAAATGCTTTCGGCAGGTTGAAGGCAAGGTTCCGAATTTTAAAGGGATTAGAATGCGACATTCGCAATGCCAATTGTATTGTTAAAACGTGTTGCGTACTTCATAACATTTGCGAGCAAATGCGCGATGAATGTGACAGCCACTGGAGTGAGGAACTTGGAAGTGAGCTCCCACAGCCAGTGAACGTCAGCAGCACCACAAGTGTACCCGCTGAGAGAGTTCGAGGTGCTCTGGCAAGGCATCTCCTGGCCATGAATGCGTAAGTTTCACCACTCTCTGTTTTGGAATCTTTTCAGACCTTATAAAATTTATATAACGACAAGTGGTTGTGCATCATCTTACCGGAAAAACTGTTTTATATTGCTGTGCAGTAATAGACTGTCAGCAACAAAAAAAAAAGACGTGCTCATGCCTTTGCACTTTATTGATCTGGGCTTTGAAAATACCTAGACACAACTTTAAGCAGCTCTCTCTGTATGTTGTTTGCCTCTTGCTGCAAACGGTTAGCTTTTCTGGCTATTTTTAGTTCTTGTTGCGATAGCAGAGCTGCTCTTTTGGCCTCGGTTTCATAGGCATTCATCAGCCTGTCGAATGCAGAGCCTCTCTTGCGCTTTTCTCTTTGGTTACTCTGTCTTCCATTTGTTGCTGCTGCAGGCCCATCTGAAGTGCTGCTCCCTGCCAGGGATGGTCTCCCACTTTCACACACCTCGTCGGTGCCCAGAGCAGTTGTCTCCGCCACCTCCTCTTCTGCGGACGCCAGCACCTCTGCACCGGCTGACATTTCTGTTACCAGTTCCACCTAAAAGAGTAACATTGGCATAAGCAACCCAGTACACTTCCTTGTGCTGTTGTGTCACATTGCTTTTTACTGCAACTTCTTTGCAACAGTGCTGTGCTTTGTGAAATGAAAGTTGAACATGTAAGGAGCGCTGGTACAGCACATAGGCGAGTATATAACTATGAAAAAGCAAACGTAAGGGAGATAAACGAAGAGTTGAATAAGTACCGAACGATCTTTGAAACGCATGCCGATAACTCTGGAGTGGTTGAACTATGGTCTAGATTTAAGGATAAGATGTTTGAACTGAGGCAGTGCTTTGTTCCGGCATGGATATTAACGAAAAGGAGGAGTAAAAGCAAACCATGGTTTACTCGGGAGCTACGCAGTCTTACGCGCAAAAGGCAACGTGTTTACGTTAAATTTAAAGGAAGGAAATGCGACGCGTGAGAATTGGTTCAAGCTGCAGGAAATTGCCGGAAGAATGAAAGTTGCTGTGGCAGCTGCAAAGAATTCATTTGGCATTTCAATGGAGACGAAATTAAAAGAAAATCCAAAGGAATTTTGGAAACATGTAAAGAGAAATGGCAAAGACTCTGTAACTATACCACCTCTTGTTTCTGGTGACACCTTTGTTGATGATGATGCACAAAAAGCTGAGTTCTTTAACAAATATTTCAGCTCTGTTTTCAGCTCTGAAATCGAACATGCTGATATGAATACCCAGAGTTTCCAGCCAGTGGCAAGTGTTATGGATGATGTTGTGATCAGCATCAACGGTATACAGTCTCTGTTGCAGAATCTGAACATTGCTAAGGCTGGTTGTCCTGATGACTTGCCAAACAAATTCTACAAACTGTGTGCTGAGTCGGTTGCACCCTACTTAAAGAGAATTTTTGAAAAATCTCTTGAAGAATCCTGCCTTCCTGACTGGAAAATTGCAAGTGTTGTGCCAATCTACAAATCTGGCCCTCGCAACACTGTATCAAATTATAGACCGGTATCTCTAACTTCAGTTGCGTGCAAGACACTCGAACATATTTTGTTCACCAGTATAGCAGCACATATGGGCGCACATTCATTGTTTAATCCTCGTCAGCATGGTTTTCGAAGGGGCCTATCGTGTACTACGCAGCTGACTGAATTTGCGCACGATCTGGCTGAGGCACTGGACAGGCGACTTAGCGTGGACTGCGTGTTTTTGGACTTTAAAAAGGCCTTTGATACCGTGACGCATTCTTTGCTAATTCAAAAAATGTCTTTTTACAATATTAGCCCTCAAGTGATATCATGGGTAAATGATTACCTATGTTTACGGCAGCAGTTTGTGGTTATGAATGGCGCCGAGTCTCAAAGAGTGCAGGTTGTGTCTGGTGTTCCCCAGGGCTCCGTGTTAGGACCACTATTGTTCCTGCTCTACGTGAATGACATTGGTGACGGAATAGTATCCCAAATGCGGTTATTTGCGGATGACTGCATTCTTTATAGTGTTGTCACTAGTGATCGAGATGCTGAAATGTTCCAAGAAGATTTGAACAGAATCTCAGAGTGGTGCGTTAAATGGAATATGAATTTGAATTTGTCCAAGACTGTCCATATGAAGTTTACAAGAAAGAAAAACCCTGATGTGTATTCATATGTTATTAGGAACACAATGTTAGAACAGGTATTCGAATTTAAATGTCTAGGCGTTTATTTTACTCCTGATTTGAGCTGGCGCCGTCACGTCGATTATGTCTCTGCTAAAGCATGCAGAAACTTGGGGTTTCTTCGCCGAAATGCAAGCAGTTTTCCACTGTCATGTCGTGACATTTTATTCAAGACTTATGTCAGGTCGGTTCTGGACTATGCGTGCACTGTCTGGGAACCGCCTACTGCTAGAGATAAAGATAAGTTGGAGAAGGTGCAGAACATTGCCTCTCGTTTCGTGTCTGGAACTCGCGGGGCTCGTTACAGTGCATCGCGTACGAAGGATGCACTCAACTGGGAATTGCTTGACACGCGCCGAAAGAAGTTGCGTCTGAAGCTATTTCATACTGTTTATTATTCAACTGTTCGGGTTGAACGCGAAAGGTATGTGCAGGAGCCTTTTTATAGATCCAACCGTGTTGACCATGTTTTTAAAGTCCGCGAATTTGCGGCAAAAACTGAATTGTTTAAAATGTCTTTTTTTCCTAAAACCATTAGAGAATGGAACAGACTACCGAGCGATGTTGTGAGTGTGACATCAAATGATGCGTTCTTTCGTTCTTTAATGATGTGATGGAATTGTGATGTGTTCTTTTGAAGTGAGATGTACATGGCGAACGCTTTATGCTTGTAACTCTGCCTGCGAGCGGAGGTGTCATGTGTGCTTCTTTTTTGTACATTGCCCCCCCCCCCCACTGTAATGCCACGGCGCTGTGGGTTCCTTACTAAATAAAAATAAAATAAATACTGCGCCTTTGCAAGAATAAAACGGTTTGTTTGATTTAAAAATCACATCCCAATCTTCACCTCACGGAACACATAACTGACACACCTGTAAACTTTCTTCCAAGAGGCTTCCGTCGTTGCATGGAAGCGACCCCAGAAACCTATGCAGCCGGTAGAAATAAGGCCACTGGATGGCCCCAGAACCGGTTGCGCATCTCACGCGCTTTCTGTAAATAAAGAGGAGAATAAACAGCAGTTGCCTCATAAATTTGGTAGCAACATTTCTTCTCATTCAAGGTATTGAGTGGTAATGTACGGAACTATGTGGTTCTTTCGGTGCACCATAAAAATGGACATTTCGTTGTTTTTTTTTTTACTGCGAGCAATGCACGAACAACTGTGGAACATTATTTTATTTAAATTTGATATTCACCGAGTAAAATCAAGTTTCTGCAAAATCAAATCAAGTTAATCAAGTTTCAAATTTTTTGAGTAAATCAAGTTTCTACCCCCGAGCAGAAAGACACATACTGCACGTTTCCTGCGCATTTTCTTCCCATTAAATTAAGGAGCGGCGCAGACAAAAGTCGGCGCACCTGCCCAGCGAGCAAGTGCCGCACGTGGTACGGCGCTGGGCACCGTGAAATGCGCTTCTGCTAGCTTGGTGTTGCTTTCGCTACAAAACGCTTTAAGCAGCAAAGTTTTGTATTGATGAATTATTAACATGCAGTCACTTACCTGTACTGTTGATTCAAATTCTCAAGCTTCTGCCGCACCTGCTTGACTGTAACGAGACAGCTCATGTTGGCAATCAGCTCGTTGAAACGCTCCGTTATCTCCGAGTACACAGACGCGTTATGCTTGTGAGCTCGAAGCTGTGGGAGATAATCTTCCCATAGATCAATGAGAAGATTAGTCATCGCTTCGGTCCACATGAAGCGCCTGGCCACGACGGGGCCGCACTGCGCCGCTGCCGTACTTTGTCCGGTCGCTTCCATGCTGCTAATGCGCTGTTCGCACTTTCGCGGGATAGTCTTAAATCACGTGATCACGTGGTCACGTGATCACAACACAGAACCAAGGTAGACAGAACCTTGGACAGAATACACGTTAATAACTAAGTAAACCTCCATGTTGTTTTGTTTTATTCTTATATGTGTGTTTAATGCGTCTCCAGTTTTATTTGGAGGGCTTTTTTTAGTTTGCTGCTTTGCGCATGCCGCAGTACACTGAGCCAAGGCAATCCACTACGGGAAATTTTTTTATCCGTTGGACGCCATCTTGTCAGTTGGCCGTTCAACTGGGGCCCCCGATCTCAGTCGAACTCAACTGCCGTTGAGATCTGAACGGCAGTTAGCGCTGTCGTGTAACACTGCTAACTGCCGTTCAGTTCAACTGACGGTCAACTGAACTGTCGTTGAAAACGCCCGTGTAACAGGGGTATAAATTGGGTACATAGATCACTTTTTCTTCTTTTGCCGCGGATCATGAATTTACGGATCATGAATACCTTTTTCCGCAAACGAGCCAAAAGGAAGTGGACCTGGAAGAGCCCCAATGGTGAGACTAAAAATGGAATAGACTTCATACTGTGCGCTCAGCCTGGCATCGTAGAGGATGTGGAGGTCCTCGGAAAGGTACGTTGCAGCGACCACAGAATAGTAAAGTATTGCATTAGCTTAGATTTAAAAAGGGAACGCACGAAATTAATGAAGCGGAAGTCTATTAACGAGTTAGCATTAAGAGGGAAAGTAGAGCAATTCAGGATTTAGCTGCAGAACACATTTTCCGCTTTAACTGAAGATGACGACCGTAATGTTGAAACAATGAACAATCGTCTCACAGATATCATTATGGAGTGCGCCGTAGAAGTAGGCGGTAGGATGGTTCGACAGCATACCGGGAAGAAACGGCAAAGAAGGAGGAAGTCTAACTCCATAGATAGAATAGAACTAGTAGAGCTGTCGAAGTTAATAAATAAGCGCAAGGTAGCCGACATCAGGAAGTTTAATATGGAGAAAATCGAGCATGCCCTAAAGAGCGGAGGTAGCCTAAAAGCAGTGAGGAGAAAACTAGGCATAGGTAAAAACCAGATGTATGCGATAAGAGACAAAGAGAACAATGTCATTAGCAGTACGCATAATATAGTTAAAGTAGCCAAAGAGTTTTTTCACAAATCTATGCAGTAGCGATTGCAAGCAGAATGCTACTGAGAGAGGCAGTAGAGCACAGCAATGGGACATCCCGCCAGTAACGAAGGAGAAAGTAAAGACAGCCTCAGGAGCAATGCAGAAGTTTAAAGCAGCTGGTGAGGATCAGATAACAGCAGATTTGTTGAAGGATAGAGGAGAGATTGTGCTCGAAAAACTAGCCACCCTCTATACGCAATGCTTGTGACCTCGAGCGTACCTAGACCTTGGAAAAATGCTAACATTATCTAAGTTCATAAGAAAGGAGACGTCAAGGACTTGAACAATTACTGACCGACTAGCTTATTTTCTGTTACCTACAAGGTATTTACTAAAGTAATCGCTAATAGGGTCAGGGCAACCTTAGACTTCAATCAACCAAATGACCAGGTAGGCTTTCGTAAAGGATACTCGACAATAGTCCATATTCACGCAATTAATCAGGGATAGAGAAATGCGCAGAATGTAGCCAGCCCCAATATATAGCGTTCATTGATTACGAGAAAGCATTCGATTCAGTAGAAACCTCAGCAGTCATGCAGGCAATGCGGAACCAGGGTGTAGAAGAGTGTTAGGGGAAAATATTGGAACATATATATAACGATTGCACAGCTACCATAGTCCTCCATAAAGTTAGAAATTAAATACCAATAAGGAAAGGAGCCAGGCAGGGAGACACGATCTCGCCTATGCTATTCATTGCCTGTTTACAGGAGGCATTCCGGGGCCTGAAATGGGAACAGTTGGGAGTTAATGGAGAATGCCTAAGTAATTTGCGATTTGCTAACGACATTGCCTTGCTGTCTCACTCAGGGCGAACCGCTAAGCATGATCAATGAATTAGACAGGCAGAGCAGAACGGTGGGGCAAAAAATTAACATGCAGAAAACCAAAGTAATGTTCAGCAGCCTAGCAAGGGAACAGCAGTTCGCAATTTGTAGCCAGGGGCTGGAAGTAGTAAGATAATATGTCTATTTAGGGCAGGTAGTGACAGCTCATCCGGATCATGAGAGGGAAATAACTAGAAGAATAAGAATGGGGTGGAGCGCATATAGCACGTTCTCTCAGATCATGAATGGCAGTTTACCAATATCCTTCAAGAGAAAAGTATACAACAGCTGTATCTTACCGGTACTCACCTATGGTGCAGAAACGTGGAGGCTAACAAAGAGGGTTCAGCATAAGTTAAGGACAATGTATCGAGCTATGGAAAGAAAAATGATAGGTGTAACGTTAAGAGATCGGAAACGGGCGGAGTAGGCGAGAGAAAAAACCCGCGTTAATGATATCCTAGTTGAAATCAAGAGGAAGAAGTGGGCTTGGGCAGGGCATGTAATGCGAATGCGAGATAACCGCTGGTCCTTAAGGGTAACGGAGTGGATTCCACGAGCAGGCAAGCGTAGCAGGGGACGGCAGAAAGTTAGGTGGGCGGATGAGATTAAGAAATTTGCGGGAGTACGGTGGCCGCAGCTGGCGAAGGACAGGGTTATTTCGAGAGACATGGGAGAGGCCTTTTCCCTGCAGAGGGCGTACTCAGGCTGATGATGGTGATGGTGATGGTTCCACGTTCAAAATCGCATGTGTGGGTCCGAAACGCGGAAGAGTGCATTCCAGCTGCTCCCTGGTGTGTGCTTTTATGTTGTCTTGCTTCTACATCCTGCGTGCATGCATAAGGCGTGCACGTTTATCACGAAGGGAATGACAGAATTCGGTCCATGGGCGGAATTTCTCGCTCCCCTTGTACTGCTATAAGATAGTAGAAGTAATTTTGTTGCTTGCAATCTTGCCAAATATAGTGTTCACTACTAGCATAGTGAACAAAGTTCGTCGGTTGGTGCTTTTTCATTACAATGAGGCTAGTTTCCATTGGCGACACCCAGTTTAACACTTGGCCAGTTTGGGTGCTTGTTTTCGATCGTACAGCTAGCAGTAGTCCAGATACAGAATTCCACTGGGTCAACGTTTGCCGTGAGGAATGCGTTGGGAAATTTTTATTCATGGATTAAAGATTATGGGAGGTTGATTCGCGGAAAAGAATTAATTCGTGTTGCCAGTGAGTTGATAGTTACATTAGCGGATGAAGAAAACATTTCGCTCATGCTTCTAGCTTATTTTCTTGCTTTGCATAACCACGCAGAAATATTTCCCCACAATCCGGCATGCCATAATCATTGCCCATTGCTGTATGCGTGCAACATTTGCTGTGTAGATACCAGTGGCTGTAAACACATGAGCAAATTTATAAGGCGTCCAAGTATATACTTGCTGAAGCCACGCAGGGAGATCAAAAAAAGAGTACAAAGCCATGTTTCGCTCCAAAAGCGCTGCACCGTCTTTGTGCGGGCGCATAATTGATTACCGGAATATGCCTAATCATTGCACGTTCAGTGCTCCATTTCCTATTATAATTCAACTGGGTAGGCCGATAAATTTACGTCTACGCGTTGTGTCAGCCTCACCAATATATTCGCCTTGTATCGATCGATGTCTTCCACCTGCACCTTCATGGTGAGGTTGACGAGACCGAACTCCGGTAAAGTGCCGTCACATTTTGTAATAGTTGGCATGACTGACAATACTTGGTCAGACACTCCAGATGGCTCCGGGAGGTAGCCCATGCAGTCTTGGTGACAGTCACTAGCACACCATTCTAGCGACTGTATCTGTGCTCATCAGTTATTTATTGCTCATTAGGACATGTTGAAATCATAGAGCAAAAACTAGTCAATCTATTTCTTGAAAACTTCGCCCATGAAGTCTTCCTCGAAGGCGTAAAACTTCGTCAAAGGACGCAGCCACAAAGACACGCCTGACCGGACTGTAGAAAGTAGGCCCGTGCTTTCGCTATGAAAGATACTATTGAAAAATTATTTTTCTGAGCCAGAACAAACACAGAATACAGGTACATGAGCGAAATGTTTTCTGCATTATCTAAAGTAAGTATCAACAGACTGGCAATGCGGGAATAATTTCCTTGCCGCGAATCCATATGCCATGAACTTTAATCCATGACTGAAACCTTCGTAGCATAGTCTTTAACGCAAACGTTTACCCTGTAAAATTCCGCACCTGGACTGCCGCCAGCTGTGTGAACCAAAACAAATATCCTAACTGATCATGCGTTAAGCTCACAGTCGCCTATGCAAACCAGTCAAAAAAATCTGAAGACAAAATGTCGTGTTTGTATGAAGCGAGAACCTTGGCTCACTATGCTAGTAGTTGCCATATTTCGCAAGCTTGCAGTGACCAAAATTTCTCTCAATCATGAAGAACATGCAAATTCAAAACACGAAAAATCATACTAGAAATTCAATCAGCACAGCTGCACCGGTGCAGCGGGGTGCAAATATTGCCAAACTATGACAGAGGAGCGGCGAGCAGTACTGCCCCTACCAGCACGGGCGACCGTTCAAGGTGATCAGCGATCCCCACGCACTGTGCTGGCTTGCAAGTTTAAACGAGCCCTCCAGCCGCCTCGCTCGATGCAGCCTGCGCCTCCAGGAGTTTGACGTGACTGTCGTTTACAAGCCCGGACGCAAGCGCTCTGACGCCGACTGCCTGTCACGACCCCCTGTAGATGCACCACCTCCGGACGACGATGAGAACACCTTCCTGGAACCTTTTCACAGGCAACTGGGCTTCGAGGCAGCTGCAGTGGCGTCAATAGGGGTGCTAGGCGAAGATACAGATATGCTGCAAGTAGACAGGGTGCGATATAAGCAAAGGTGCATTGTACTCACATTGCCGTCCCTGCCGCCAAGAAGAGGGGCGAGCGGGGAGGGTCCTTTTATGCAGCCAAGAAGCCGGTGGAGGCGCTGGTGAAGCAGACCAGGGTGCAGGCGCAGATTGTGGGCGTAGTCGGTAGCTGGTGCAGTCTGATTTCTCAGCTCGAGGCAACTGGGCTTCGAGGCAGCTGCACTGGCGCCGATAGCGGTGCTAGGCGAACATACAGCAGGGCAAGAGGTATCGCACATTTCCGCATTGGCTAAGCTGAAGTACTGCTGGCTAACCTCAACGAAGAACACAGGAGCGTTAACAGAGGAACGATGATTGCTTCCTTCGACGAAATATCCGGCGCACGAGACTTCTTCGCTCTCTCCGACCCATTCGCAGAAGATTAGCCCGACCCTGAGAACTCGCCCACTTTCGACATCAACCCATCAATCAACATCAATATCAATCGAAACAAACCTTGGAGGGCGTGCCGACGCTGCTCCAGGAACACTCTGACCTTTTCACTGAGGTCGCTGGTCTCATGAAAAGCCCGCCAGCCGGACTACACATCAAGGCTGGAGCTAACCCCAAGTTCTTCAAGTCAAGGAAAATTCCTTTTGCACTTTGTGATAAAGTTTCTAAGGAGCTTGACACATTAGTCTCAGCTGGAGTAATATTTGCAGTCCCTCATTCTGAATGGGCAACGCCCATCGTGCCGGTTCTGAAGAAGGACGGAACAGTGCGCCTTTGTGGGGACTTCAAGGTTACACTAAACCCGGTGTGCGATGTTGAGCAGCACCCCTTGCCTGCCATAGACGAAATTTTTGCAAACCTATGTGGAGAAAAAAAATTCAGTGTTTAAGAGCTTCTCGATGCTTACAATACCTATGTGGAGAAAAAAAATTCAGTGTTTAAGAGCTTCTCGATGCTTACAATCAGGTCGAGCTAGATGAGGACTCGCGGAAATTACCGGTGATAAGCACACAAAGGGGCTTTTTTGCTACAACAGGTTACGGTTTGGCATCACATCAGCACCAGCGATATTCCAACGGAAAATTGAATCGGTGTTGCAAGGACTAAAAGGGACTCAGGCTTATCTAGACGATGTCCTGATAGCCGAGAGCAGCGAGTCTGAAAATGTAAACCTGCAAGCGGTGCTACACCGTTTCCGCGAGAACAGTATCGAACTTCGTTGACACGAGTGCAAGTGCGGTGAACAATCAGTGACCTATCTTGGCCATCTTAGTGATGCTGAAAGACTACACCAGCTTGAGAAGCACATGAATGCAATCAGGGTAGCCCCTTTACCGCGAAATATTGCCGAGTTTCGTTCCTTGTCGGGACTGGTTACATTTTACAATACGTTTTTGCCAAATCTCACCACTATGCTTGCACCCTTGTACAGCCGTCTTGAAAAAAGCGCAAAATTGGTTTGGCAAAAAAAAAGAAGACGCGGAATTTCAGAAGCCCAAGGAAGCTTTGTGTTCAGCCCAGTGCTAACGTACTTTAATCCGCAGCTGGACTTCATAATGCATGCGACGGTCCGCCTTACGGTGTCGGCGCTGCCCTTTTCCACCGAAAAAATGGAGAAGACAGGCCAATAGGTCTCCGATCACGGACGCTTACCTAAGCTGAGAGAAATTACTCCCAAATTGAGCGAGATGCTTTAGCCCTGGTATTTGGCATGACACGGTCCCGCGATTACCTGTTGGGACGTGAGTTTACGCTTTTAACGGACCACCGCCCCTTGTTGGGTCTTCTAAGACAGGATCGTCAAACTTCTGTCATGGCTGCCGCCCGTATTCAGCGCTGAGCGGTTTTGCTTGGGGCATGCAAGTGCAAGCTCGTCTGCAAATCTGGCAAACAGATGCTAAATTCTGACGCTCTAACCCGCTTGCCTCAGTGGCTGCAGGAGCCGCAAGCGGAAACCGAAGATCTGTCGGAAATGGTGCGTATCATGGACGAATGGGACAGCCAGCCGTTTCCCACGAGGAGATTCAAGCACTCGCAGCAGCTGACGCGTTTTTGCAAGCGATATGCAGGTACGTGACTGACGGATGGCCCTCCGTCTTGAAGGTGGCAACAGTGAAATGGCAGAATTACGGAAAAGGTGACATGAGTTCTCTGTTCAAGAGGGGCTGTTGTACTGGGGCCATCGTGTGGTTATACCAAGTGCGGCGCATGAGAAACTGTTGAAGATGCTACACGAGTCTCATCAGGATGCGTCTACTATGAAGACAAGAACGAGGGCTAGTTTTTGGTGGTCCTGTCTAGATCAAGACATTTGTAGAATGGTCTCAGAGTGTGGTCACGGCTGCGTGCCGACTACGCAGGGTCTATTGTAAACAATAAACTGTTAGTAATCGTCGACGCTCACAGCAATTGGACAGATGCAATTCCAGTAACTCGAGCAACCGCTACTGCCACTGCCGATTGCATGCGAAGCTTCTTTAGCAGGTTCGGATTGCCCCGCACCATAGTTACGGATAACGGTACACCCTTCACCAGGTCAGAGTCTGCTGTATTTGTGCAGAAGAATGGAATCGAGAATATTCGTACCCCACCTTATCATCCTCAAAGCAATGTTCTCGCAGAACGGGCCGTGAGAACTATCAAGGAGGGCTTGAAGAGAATGCCTGATGTAGAGTTGGTGACCGCTCTGGCAAGAATACTTTGTAACTACAGAAATTCGCCACAGGCTTCAGGGTTTTCACCGTCCAAACTTCTTCTTGGGTACCGTTTGAGTACAAGACAAGATATGCGTTTTCCTCCTGGGAGCCACGAAATGCCCAAGAATCCAGCGGCTGATTCCACCAGTTGGTACTTCGTCCCGGGAGATCCCGTCTATGTGCGCAACTACGGCGTCGGAGAAAAGTGGACACCCGGCAAAGTGAAACTGACGAGTGGTGCCGGTTTAGTAACTGTAGCAGCTGAGGACGGAGTCGTTCGGCGCCATGTCGACGAGATCAAAAAACGCTCATCAGACACAGACACAAGCAGAAAAATATCGAGTTCTGAAGAGCTCCTCCTACGACCTTAGGGGCACCGAATTACGAGGCTCACTACTTTCCCGAAGGGTCTGTTCCTGAGCTACGTCGGTCCACAAGAACCAGAAAGGCAGTGTGGCGCTACAGCTACTAGGAGAAAGGAATGCTGCAGATAACACAATCGAGGCCACATGCGCCTCTCCGCGCATGCGTCGAAGGTCCTACTTTCCTTCTTTCTCTCTTTTCTCTTCTTTATATATTTCCGAGCTGGAAATAAAGGGTTGCTCTGCGAATCGGCCTGTTCGGCCATTGGCCGGTAGAACGTAACAGCCACATTCATCGCTCCGGATGGACTCTGGAAGGTGATGCCATTAAGTATCTGTTCCACACCAGCGACGTTTCAGCGAGTAGTGGAAACAGTACTGGCAAGCCTGAAGTATCCAATTTGTCTGGAAAATATAAATCAGCACCAAAGAGCACCTAAAAAGCTCCGAACAGTACTAGACGCAATAAAGCTTTCCTGCCTAACGTTTAAGCATACAAGTGCCAATTTGCTATATAGAGTTGCTGTTTCTGGGCCACATCGTTAGCAAGAAGGCAGTACGCCCAGACCCGCTGAAAAAACCTTTATCTAACTGTTTCCACCACCGGCCGATAAGAAAGCTGTGCCCAGGTTCCTCGGACTGTGCGCGTATTACCAACTATTTCTCAAGAACTTTCCGCGCATCGCCGAGCCACTGACCCCACTGACAAAGGCAGACGAACCATTTAAATGGAAAGCGCCGCAAGCGGAATTCTTCAAAGAACTTCAGCGTCGTCTACAGGCCCCACTGATCCTCGCGCACTTTGATGAAAACGTTGAGACTGATATTCCTACCGTCGCGAACAGCGTTGGCCTAGGCACTGTCCTCGTTCAGAACACCGACGGAGAGGATAAAGTAATCGCATTCGCTAGCCATTTCCTTTCCAAGGCCGAGGCTAACAATTCGACAGCTAAGAGTGTCTTGCCATCATACAGGCTACGTTGAAATTCTTCCAATACCAGTACGGGCGACCGTTCAAAGTGATCAGCGATCCCCACGCACTGTGTTGGCTTGCAAGTTTAACGGAGCCCTCCAGCCGCCTCGCTCGATGCAGCCTGTTCCTCAAGGAGTTTGACGTGACTGTCGTTTACAAGTCCGTGCGCAAGCACTCTGACGCCGACTGCCTGTCACGAGCCCCTGTAGATGCACCACCGCCTCATGGCGATGAGGACGCCTTCCTGGAACCCATCAGCTCGAACTGTTTTGCACAGCAGCAACGCTCGGACCCCGACCTAAAACGTCTGATGGAATCCTTGGAAGGGAAGTTTTCTTCCGTCTTCCCCCCCCCCCCCCCCCTCCTCGCCGCCTTGTTCAAGCGAGGATTGTCTTCGTTCTCGGTACGGAATGATGTCCTCGTGAAGAACATTGCTGCGAACAAAACAGCCTACCTCTTTGTTGTACCCGCAAGCCTGGGCGAAGTACTTCAGGCTTTACACGACGAGACGACAGCTGGACATCTCGGGTTCCGTCGCACCCTCCGCCGCATTCAAGACAAGTATTACTGGCCGCGACCGTCTGCCGCTGTCGCACATTATATGAAAACCTGCCGAGATTGTCAGCGACGAAAGACCTATCCCACCCGACCAGCAACATTTCTGAACCCCATTGAACCCCCATAAGGCCCTTTCAGCTGACTGGCATGGACTTGCTTGGCTTTTTCCCGAAGTCACGGCCTGGAAATAAGTGTATCATGATAGCGACCGACTACCTGGCCTACTACACCGAGGCAAAAGCACTACCGAAAGGAACTGCAGAAGTCTCCACATTTTTCGTGCAGTGCATTCTCCTACGAGACGGCTCCCGTGATGTGCTCGTCACGGGCAGAGAAGCGGCATTCACGGCGGAATTGACGCAAGTCATCCTGCGTTACAGCCAAACCAGCCACCGGAGCAAAACAGCATACCATCCGCAGACCAACGGACTGACCGAGTGCTTGAACAAAACCATCTCCGATATGCTCGGCACGTATGTCGATGCCGAATACAAGACCTGGGACGTCGTCCTGCCTCAAATTCTCTTCGACTAAAACACCGCAGTGCAGGAGACCACCCAGATGACGCTTTTTAGGCTCGTTCATGACTGGGAGGCCACGACTACGCTAGACATCATGCTGCCTAATGTTACCGAAGAATAGAACGAAGTCGTCGCCACCTACTTTCAACGAGCAGAAAAAGCCCGAAGACGTGCCCCATTACGGATCAAAGACCAGCAGCGGACTGACGCCAGACACTACAACCGACGAATACGCAACGCGGAATACAAGCCAGGAGACCGAGTTGGACACTCATTCGCCGCCACGAATTGAGTGGAAAGCTTTTGTACCGCTATTTCGGCCCGTACAAGGAGGGTTCTTCGTCGGTTAGGTGAATTGGACTATGAAGTCGTCCCTGACGAAAAGTTGCATCCCAGCTACGCCGTGTACGACAAGAAGTTGTCCATGCCGTCCGTCTAAAGTCCTTTTATGTGCGCTAAAGGACGCTGCTTCCACGCTCGGTGTTTATTTTTGCACAATCTGTTTTATTTGTTTGTACTCGCCTTATGTTTTAAAGCATCGGGTGGATGCTTCTTTGAGAGCAGAGTAATGCCGCGAATCTCTGTAGTGCTTGTTTATGCACTCTTCAAAATTGCCGGCACTGCACTTTATCGCTTTGTTCATAATTGAAGACGCGACCAGGCTTATCTCGATTGATCGCATCCAGGCGGAGCTCATTCTACGTTGTTCGAAAATTATCTAGTAATTTTGCACGCTTTATCTCGAAAGTTCGCTATCAGCTTTAAATTAAGCACGGCCGAGAACGGCCGGCATTCTGTTCGACGACCGCCGAGCGCGCTTGTTGCTACGCCGCCGCCGAGTGATTCAGTTCTCTCCGGCCGCAAGTCAGCCCAATAAAGAGTTTTGTTTACAAGCAATGTTCGCTGTCTTCCTGCTCCCCGGATTGCACTCATCACTACGTGACAGTATAATGCCCCATGTTTTTTAGTCCAATAACTTTTAGATTCTAATCATTGTCGCGACGACTGCCTGTAACAATGCACTTTTATCTTCTGGGTCCACAACTACCCCTGGTTATTGGTCCAAGCACTGTCTTGTCAATGTTTTGTATTAATGCGGAAAATAAAACACACTGAATTGAAAGCCTATTCTAGATGTGTACACTAAAGAGCAGTACTCTAAGCTTAATGCGGTTGCAGACACCAAAGAGGAGTGTTGTGAGTTTAATGTGGTTGTGGATATCAAAGAGCAGTATTCTTACGGTAGTGTGGTTACTGCTGTTGGCATCTAACTATGAAGCATATATCTCAAAGGTTCATATCTGTATGCAAGAAGACTTGGAGACATTGACAACTTTAATCAGTCAACACCAAGAACGCAATTTGTAGTATATGCACACCATTAATACAAAGAATCCGCAATTCTGCGGTACTGCGAGACGCATGACGAAGACCTTGTCTCTTAGGACCCCTGTAAAGAGAAGCTCCGGAAGTTATTTCGCAAGCCCATTGGACTCAGGCTCGGCGCTAAAAAAGACCTTGCTTCTTGTGCTTAGTCATCCACCGAGCCATACCTCCCGTACATCCACAACGTCCTAGCTCTGTGCCGTGAAGTGGACAGCGCCATGTCAGAAACCTACAAGGTGGGCCACATCCAAAAGGGGATCGCTGATGACACTTTTAATCTTCTCTGCATACACTACGCAACGGTTAGATCCACTCTCCACGTATGTCTGCAGTTTGAGAAAGCTAAACACCGTCGTATTGCTCCCCGTTTCGGCCGTCTTCCGAACACGGTGGTGACATACTCGTGAGAGGTCCTGCCAACACCTCAGCAGCTGTCCCATCCTGCCAATCTGACGCGGATTGTACGCAGAGAACTGGAGGCTATGACTTCCGTCGCCTTCGCCCCTCAGCTGGCGAATGCTAAGATGGTCCTGATAAAGGTCGTCATTCGCCAGGAATACGCGAACGTGTGCCTGAATTCTGACCTGCCCTCTGCGTCGCCCTGTTCGTCCCCCCCCCCCCCCCCCCCCCCCCCCCGCTCCACTGATTGCTGCTGCTTCACCGACTCTGACCATTACGCCGCGCTGCCGCGACCGTAATCCTGCAGACTGGCGCTCCTCGAACGAGCGGACAATCTGCTTCACCTGTTCGTGTGTTGGCCACATTTCCCGCCACTGCCGCAGCCGTTGGTTAACCTAGCTCTACGACTGTCGTGCCGGCTATGGACCTAGTTCTAATTACGATCGTCATGCCTACTACGCTGCATTGAGCACCAGACGCGACAATGCTCTCCTGACCCAGGATTCTCGCCACAACCTTCTCGATATCTGCGTGGATGGTGCACCAGTTATCGTTCTTATTGGCACAGGCGCCCACGTTTGTTTTGAGGTCCTCCTTTTACCGTCGTCTAAATAACGTTGTGACACTCGCTGCTTACTGAGGCGTTCGTGTCGTCGACGGAAGTGCTGCTGCCATCGTTAGAATGTGCACTGTGCGCTTTTGTATTGCCGGTCATACTAGACCTGTTCTGTTCATAGCCCTCGACCACTGCCTCCAAGATGTGGTCCTCGGCATCGAGTTTTTAACGACCTACGGGGCGCTAATCGATTGCTCCACGCCTTATTCGTTTGCACCCGCCGCTCTGGTCTGAAACCGCCGATACCAAGCCGCCCCAATAATGTGCCGCTGAATTTACTCACCTGCCGCGCGACGCTGCAGTCTTATTCACATATTCCCGTTTCCGCCCGTTCCTGACGATGTCGGCGTCAATTACCTGATCAAGGACGTTGTCCTTCAGCGTAACGTCATCTTTCCACACGCCGTCCTGACCGGTAGCGGCGACCGCATCTTTCTTTCTTTCTTTTTTTTTATTTATGTCCATTTTTACAAAATGGAGGAGGCCGAGGTAAAAGCTGCGACCGTGCAGCTTGAGTGGCCCTCGACACCCTTTACATGTGGCAGCGCGGAGAAGCACAACATACAAAACATAACATACACAGTTCCCCTGTCCCGGACCTTCCAATTCTGAACTTCAGCCTCACACTCGCTGAACTGTTTCCTTTGAGCGAATGCGCCATTTATGCTCTCACAGCTGAGCCTGAGTCTCGTCTCCATGAACTTCCCCGCTCAGCCGCTTTACGTCCAGACCCTACTTCTTCAATGATGGCGGCGGATTTGCCACCTGTCCACGCCAGCGCCCTCTTCACCTTTTTAGTTTCCTACAGTGATGTCTGAGACTTCGGGAATCGTCCCATTGGCCAAACTACTGTCGTGACCCAGGCCATCACTACGGGCGCTGCCAGCCCCATACACAGAAGGCCCTATCGTATCTCCCTTCCTGAGCGCCATGTCATCCAGAAGAACTGGAAAACATGCTGGCAAACAACACTATAGAGCCTTCTAGCAGCCCCTGGGCGTACTGTGCGGTGCTGGTCAAAAAGAAAGATGGCAGTGGGCGCTTCTGTGTCGACTATCGCCATCTTAATCAGGTAACAGAGAAATGCGTCTATCCTCTTCCTGGAATTGATGATGACCTCGGCTGCCAGCGTGATGCCAGCTATTTTTCGTTTGAAGCAGAATCAACCTTTGAGCTAGTTGTTATAGCATCATGGAAAAAATAGCGCACTCTGGACCATGGACAAGGAAGGTGGACGAAATAACACAAGCGCTAGCTCGCAACTGGGCATTTATTAAAAAAAACGCAGAAAAAGATAAAAATAAAAAAACTACGAACAGAAACGAAGGCCGCGACACAGGCGCATCAGGATGATAGTCACGCATGCACCTATTTTTTCATAGTATTTTTCTTCTATTGATCTGCGTTCGGGCTACTGGCAAATTGCTCTTGACGCGAAGACCTCCTTTGACATCCCCCATGGCCTGTACCCATTCCGAGTCATGTCTTTCTGCCTTCGCGATGCTCCTGCCACCTTCGAGCGCATGATAAAAATAATAATAACAATAACTTGTGTATTTCCATCAATAATGGGGGAGACTGCAGATAAAAGCCGCTTGACGACCAAGCGACTTGACTGAAGCCCGCAGCCGCCCTACAGTTCAGGCAGCGATATAACAACAACAAAAAAAAACTTACAGAAAGCACAACATTCAAAATTAATGCACGTACATTAAATAGTCACAAGAGGTAAACATAACAAAGGCAAGATAACACTTTTAGTCATTATTGTAAGCAAGAATTGTTAATAAAATATTTGTGTAGGGTTCGTACAGAGATGACATGTAAATCTATACCAGATTTGTGGAATGAATTTGCAAGGGTTGGCAGTGTTTATGACACTTTTTGCCTTGAGTAATTTGCCCGCGCAGTGACCACCTTCCACGTTTTTGTGTAACGGGTGGTGTAGGAATGTGTGTTTTTATCGAGATCTGATAATTAATGAAAGAACTTGAAAGTTTCTTTCACCTCCCGTTTGAACACCAGACTTAACTTACAGTTATAAAGATTAAACATGCGTATTATTTTCGCTTTCGAAATTAGCTCTGAAGTATGGGAATTATACAGTACACTAAAAAGTGCTCGAGCAAATTTTTTTTTTGCAGTTGTAAGGCGGGATTTGTTCGGTGAAGCAGTCCAAGGCCGCACAGTCGAGCAAGGAGCGTGCACCAGGCGATGGCGTTGCGGCTCGCGCGTATGCCCGTCATCTTCCTTACAATGGCCTCCGACAGAAGAGGAGCCATCCTGGCGACTTAAGGGGCGGACAAGACAGCAGAGTCGTAGTATGTCTTGAGGCGGTGGATATGGACAGTCTCACGACCGCGGCGTCTGAGATCGGGTGACGATGTGAGGGGCTCAACAATATAGGTGACTGGAGATGTTTGCTGCAAGATGCGGTAGGGCCCGTGATACCTAGCGAGCAGTTTCTTGGAGAGGCCCGGAGTGCGGGAAGGTATCCACAGCCAGACAAGAGAGCCGGGCGAGAAATGCTCGGGAGGTTGGTTTTCATCGTGGCAGATTTTCGGAAGAGTCTGGGTGGCTGTTGTGAGCGACCGGGTGATCTGGCCGCAGTCTTCTGCGTGCCTGGCGGCTTCGGAAACGGTGGTGCACTCAGATGCGTCAGGGTGGTAGGGGAGAACAGTATCAATGGGAACGGAGGGATGTCGGCCGTAAAGGAGAAAGAAAGGAGAAAATCCAGTTGTAGACTGTGTAGCAGTATTGTACGCGAACGTAATATACAGGAGAATGAGGTCCCAGTTCGTGTGGTTCGGACCAACGTACATAGCCAGCATGTCCCCCAGAATTCGGTTAAAGCGTTCAATGAGGCCGTTTGTCTGAAGGTGGTAAGCGGTGCAAGTCCGATGTATGACGTTGCACTCACGGAGAAGAGCTTTGATGACGTCAGACAGGAAGACGCGGCCTCTGTCACTGAGGAGTTCCCGAGGGGCACCGTGTCGAAGGATGAATCGACGCAGAAGAAAGGATGCCACATCCTGTGCCGTGGCAGCAGAGAGCGCGGCCGTTTCAGCATACCTCGTGAGGTGATCGACCGCAACAATGACCCATCGTTTGCCAGAAGCAGTATACGGGAGGGGCTCATATAAATCAATGCCAACGCGGTCGAAAGGGCGAGGCGGACAAGACAGCGGCTGCAACTCGCTAGCAATACGGTTGGTGGGTTTCTTGCGGCGTTGGCAGTCGAGGCAGGAGCGTAAGTATTTCAAAACGAAATTGTACATGCCACGCCAGTAGTAGCGGAGGCGGAGGCGCGTGTAAGTCTTGCAAAGGCCCACGTGACCGCATTGGAAGTCAGCGTGAAAACATCAACAGATATAGGACCGGGGGTGGCGAGGTATGACGAGGAGCCATTTTAGTCCATCAGAATGATAATTACGGCGATAAAGCAGGTTATCTCTGATCTCAAAATGTGAAGCTTGACGGCGCAGGGCGCGGGATGGTGCAACCGCCGATGGGTCGGAGAGAAAGTCGAGAAGAGTACGAATCCAGGGATCCTTGCGCTGCTCAGAAGGCAGGTCACTGATGGTGGGAGACGGAATAGGGGCGTCGATTTCGCAGAGGCTGGCAAGTTCGGCAGGGAGCGGGGAGCGAGACAATGCGTCGGCGTCCTGATGCTTGCGACCCGACCGGTACACGACTCGGATGTTGTGCTCTTGAAGACGCAGCGCCCATCGCGCCAGGCGGCCGGAAGGATCCTTTAGTGAGGAAAGCCAACAAAGGGCATGATGATCCGTAACGACGTCGAAAGGACGGCCGTACACGTAAGGGCGCAACTTGCCTAAGGCCCACACAATGGCGAGGCACTCTTTTTCAGTCACGGAGTAGTGAGACTCAGCCTTGGTAAGTGTACGGCTGGCATAGGCAACGACATATTCGTCGAAGCAAGATTTGCGCTGGGCGAGCACTGCACCAAGACCAATACCACTGGCATCCGTGTGGACTTCAGTGGGGGACCGCCGGGTCGAAATGGCGCAAGATGGGTGGTGCCGTGAGGAGACGACGCAAGGTGTTGTAGGCGTCGTCGCATGCGGGTGACCAAGCCGAAAAATCAACATTGGTGCCGAGCAGCTGAGTCAAAGGGGCAGCAATTGAGGCAAAGTTGCGAATGAAACGCCTAAAATAAGAGCAGAGCCCTAGGAAGCAACGAAGTTCCTTAGTGGTGGAAGGTTTGGGAAACTCAATCACGGCTCGAAGTTTCGCAGGGTCAGGGCGTACACCATCTCTCGACACAACGTGACCTAAAATTGTCAGTTTGTAGCAGCTGCAGCGTCCTTACGCATCAGGAACAGCACCAGCCGTCCAGGTTCCTCCGAATAGAGCTCGACTCTCGTGCCGGCGAGATGCAACGTTCGGCTGCACGCCATCTTACATCCTAGCACTCCAGCCAGTTTATCAACCATTTCCTGCATCGTTCCGGCCTCATACTTTTCGGTTGCAACAAGTTCACGGGCAGCAAAGGTGCATTTTTTGAAGTTCAGCTGTAGGCCTGCGTTTCTGGGGCATGTCGAGACGTGCTTCAGGCGACATATATGCGTTTGAAAGTCGGGCTAAAAGATAACTATATCGTCCAGGTAGCACAAGCATGTCTTCCACTTGAGGCCACGCAAAGCGATATCCATCATTGGCTCGAAAGTAGCAGGAGCGTTACAGAGGCCGAAAGGCATGACGTTAAACTCGTAGAGGCCGTCAGGGGTCACAAACGATCTGCAGCTTCCATTGGGACCTGCCAATAACCAGAGCGCAAATCAAGGGAAGAAAAGAGCTCCGCGCCTTGTAGACAGTCCAGAGCGTCATCAATACGGGGCAAAGGGTAGACGTCTTTGCGTGTGATATTATTAATGCGGCGGTAAACGACGCAAAATCGAACGGAGCCATCCTTCTTCTTGACCAGGACAACCGGTGAGCCCCAGGGGCTGGTGGAAGGCTGAATAACGCCGCTCTGAAGCATAGTGTCTACCTGTTCTTCAATAACTCGTCGTTCAGTGGCGGAAACACGATATGGGCGCTGTAGCAGAGGGGCATGGGCGCCGGTGTCAATGCGGTGCTCGACAGCCGTCGTGCGCCCCAAAACATGTTGGTGGCAATCGAAGGAGGAACGAAACTCCTCAAGAAGCGCAAGAAACTGGGTTCACTGAGTTGGCGGATGAGTAGCGTCAGCGCAGGAGTAGGTGAGCTGAGGTCGTCCATGGCGACCGGCGGTGATTCTGCGGCAGCGTCGGGGTGGTTGAAAACAGAATCAAAGAGCTGCACGGTTCCGACGCATTCCCCGCGGCGCAATGCCAAGGGAGTGGAAAACGGGTTGAAGACCCACAGTGCGGTGAGGCCGGCGGATAAAGTGAGCAGGGCGTAAGGCTGCGGCAGACAATGGCGGCGTAGAAAAGAAGGAGACGGCGTGAAGATGACACTGGCATCACGAACACAGTCGCAGGAGAGAGGCACAATCACGGAAGAGTACGCAGGAATATCGGTACTGTCGGCGACAAAAGCTTTGGCAGAAACAGGGGCACCACAAATTTCAGTCTCTGGCACGGGATTCGGCAGCATAGAGAGCGCTACTTGAGCCCGAGCACAGTCGATGACCGCGTCGTGTGCGATAGGAAGTCCCAGCCCAAGATGATCGAATGCGAACATGACGGCAGAACGATGAACTCGACCAAATACAAAATGTCTTCTATGACTACTCGAGCAGCACATGCTGCTAACGGCTGGATGAGGTGCGCACTTGCAGTTCGTAACGACCGGCCAGAAAGGGGCGTCTTCACTTTCCTCAAAGAGCGGCAAAGCGCTGCATCCATGACAGAAACCGCAGCACCGGTGTCGACAAGTGTCATAACAGATACACCCTCTACAAAAATTTCAATTAAATTAGCGGCAGACAAACGAGGCCTATCAAATTTCGACGACTGCGCAGTTCTCGCCTCAGGAACTGCGGCACCTAGTTTTCCTCTTGAGTGGTCGAGGGACGCCGTCGCATTGCAGAGATGGAGCGCCGACGTGGAGAAGGCGAACGGCGTCCAGAGAAGGCGGTGCGCTCAGGAGACAGAGAACGGCTTAGGGGCGGCTCAGCAGGAGGCGAATACTGTCGCTGGGACCAGTAACCGGAAACTTCAGGAGATGGTCGTGAGGCATTCATGCGTCGACGGCAAAGCCGCGCCTCATGACCTGGCAAGCCGCAGAAGTAGCAGGTCGGGCGGTTGTCAGGCGTGCGCCAGGAGTTTCCCAGTTGAGCTGGCGGTCGAATGTTATCAGGCGTGCCCCTGGAGGCTCGCAGATGAGCAGGCGGTGGAATAAAAGTAGCGGGCTCTCGAACAGGACCAGGAAGCGGAGCATAGGTAGGTGGTCGAGGTCGCGCAACAGCCTCCGCATACGTCAGCGGGGCCGCGAGAGGTGTGGGCTGAGGGGCTTGAGGGAGAGCCTCAGCGACCTGTTCTTGAATGATGTGCCTCAGATTCGGAGTTATGTGTGGCGATGGCTCTTGATGGCTTGAAATAAGCGAGAGCTGTCGAGCAACTTCTTCACTGATGAAGCTCTTCATTTGCGGCAGGAGCGATGACTGGTCTCTTGCATCGTTCAGGCCTGCGAGCGAGTCGATGCTCGTGGTGTGTTCGCGTGTCAGAGCCCTTTGCTTGCGGAGTTCGTCGAAGCTAAGACATAGGGTGACGACTTCGGCGACGTGGCGCAGGTCTCGCGCCAACAACATCGGAAAGGCGTCGTCATCAATGTCCTTGAGAATATGTCTGATCTTGTCGGCTTCGGACATCTGTGCGTTCACCCTCTTGCACAGGTTCATGACATACTCGATGTAACTTGTGAAGTTCTCTCCTACCTGCTGCGATCGCGTACGCAAGCGTTGTTCGGCACGGAGTTTTCTGATAGCCGGGCGACCGAATACCTCTGCGAAGTTCGTTTTGAAAACGGACCATGATGTAATGTTCGCCTAGTGGTTCCGATACCACAGATTTGCCACGCCCGTCAGATAGAAAATCACATTGTTAAGCTTGGTTTCCGTGTCCCATTTATGGTATGCGCTCACCCGCTCATACGATGTGAGCCAATCCTCAACATCATGGTCGTCCGTGCCGCTGAAGATAGCGGGGTCCCGCTGGCGGAGAGAACCAGCACAGACGACGGCGGCCGGGCTCACTTGTACGGCTTGGTAGTTCGAAGGCATCGCGGTAGGGGGTAGCGTTCGGCTGCGGTGTTCCAGGGCGAGAGGATATTACCCAGCACCTGCACCAAATGTAAGGTGGGATTTGTTCGGTGAAGCTTCTCAACGGGAGCAGGGCTAACAACAGTCCGCAGTCGAGCCAGGAGCGTGCACCAGGCGATGGCCATGCGGCCCGCGCTATGCCCGTCGTCTTCCTTACACAGTATATATATTCTTTCAAGACTTGTACCTGTCGTGGTACCCTTTACGAATACACAATATTACAAAAGAAAAAAGAGTATTGTAAACAAGAAGCTTTATATTGAAAGGTAATACAGCTCTGTGTCGCGCCGTCATACCAACAACACGAGATAGCTTCCCTGAAACCGATTCAATATGCCCATCCCAAAGCATATTCTGTGTGAAGGTAACTCCAAGTATTTTAACACTACTCCCTATTTCGATTTTTTTCGTTCTCATAAAGGGTGATGAGACTGCTGTTTATTTGCTTAGATTTCGGCCTGAAGATTACGGCTTTTGTCTTCTTTGTATTAATTTGTAGACAGTTTACTGCGGACCATTTATGAATAGATCTTAAAGCAGAGTTGGCTTTATTCTGAAGGCTACTAGGTTCAGGTGATGAAAAATTATACTAGCGTCATCAGCGTACAAAATGTATTTTGCATCTCTATAGATACCAACTAAGCTATTTATTTAGACTATAAAAAGGAACGCGCCAAGAATACTGCCTTCAAGAACACCTCTCTTGATTTCTTTCAAATCTGAACAGCAGTTCTCTAGTTGTACATACTGATGGCGATGATCTAGGTACCAATTTATTAGATTTTGACTGTGTCCTCGGACGCCGTAAGTCTCAAGCTTCTCAAGTAATATGGAAGAATGGATGCAATCAAATGCTTTAGTGAAGTCTATGTAAAGGCCGAGCACAGAATTCTTTGTTTTCAAACTTCGACAGAATAAATTCTTTTTGCGGAAGTAGTGCTAACTCCGTCGATCAGCGTTTTCTAAATCAAAACTGGGCAGAGAACAAAAAGATAGAGAAAAATTGGACATTTGCATATGAATTAATTTCTCCAACCCCTTGATAGCACCGGTAAAATGAAAATAGGAATGTAATTTTTTATATCGTTTACGTCACCTTTCTTAATCAGGACCGAAACTCTTGCAATCTGCATCCTCCTCGGAAAAATAACGCTCGCCAAAGACATATTAAAAATACAAGTGAGATATGGAGAAAGAATATCGAGCACATACTTGATTGACCGGACCTGCATGCCTTCTACGTCGCAGCTTGAGCTATTGATCGGCTCGCTCCTGCGCGGCTTCAAATGGACGACGTGCTTGTGTTACCTAGATGGCATTCTCGTTTTCACCTCCACGCTCTAAAGCCACCTACACTGTCTTTCAGCGATCCTTGCCGTTTTCCGTTGCGCAGGTATACAATAGACGATATGCGAAATTGCTTGGCGGTCTGGCAACACCGCGCCCACAACTTCCGGTTTCCATCTTGGCGCGGTCGAGCTCGTCGAGCTGGTGCATCGTTTGCTATGCGTACTTTCTTCTTGCGAGTGGAATTTCAACAGGCAAGCTTCAGCTGCTGCATTGTTTTCACAGCTGATCTTCGACCAAATGTAGGTGCTTTCAATAAGCGCCAGCTTACTCCTACCGCATCCTTAGCTTCGCTTGAAGTCTGGCGCTGATGATCGCAATAATCCGCACTCGAAAGTGGGTTGGAAAGTCGAACCGTGACCGTGTGCTGTTGTCGTTTTAATGCTCGCATTAAAGCACCAGTTCAAGCATCACGCATTATCATGGCTATTTTATTCCCAAGTGGACGCGAATTCATCTGGTAGGGTAGCGAGCGGTTATTTTGCGGTGAGTGCGCACGTGTGTTGACAAACTTCTGTGACAGTGCGAACTTTCGTTCGCGCCGATGCCAGGAGCTTCGTGCATTGCAGTATAATCACACAAGACCCTCGACCAGCTGCGTAATTCGATTCCTTTACTGTAATGTGCAATGCGCATCCGCGGTTTTCAACGTCACCGTTTCAGAGCCCGGCGTCGGTGATTTTCGCCACAATTCGTTGAAACCGCGTCCTGCTCGCAGTCAGTCGACATTAACAAGAGGAAAGTGGGCATGCACATATAATTCAAAATATTGTAAGCAAAGAAGCAGCTTTTTTTTTTTCAGATAAGCACTGAGCCACCGCGGCGGCTTGATTAGAGAAAGATGTCACAGCTGTAGGTGCATGCACGGACTCGATACGCTGGTCAGGCTGTGTGTGCAGGGGCGAAATTAGCATGTTCGGTTGCTTCCGAAACTTAATTAGCTTACTCCCAAACTTGGACAAATGGCTTTGTTGCGAAGCAAGCTGTTGGAGCTTGCCACAATGATAATAAAATCTGATGGCCTGAAGCGTTTTCAGAACACTGTTGCACGAACTTTCTAGCTTAGAAATGCGTCCCTCCTTCATAATAAAGTAGCTATATTATTCGCTTCTTTTTTTTTAGATTTTCGTCGCCGCAGATATCGAAGGTATAGGAATCCTCAAGAAATAAACCATTCGCACCTCAGTTTTTATACGTAGGTTGTATTGCTTCACAAAGACTCCTTAACGCGCATAACATATGCGTATATGGTCCAGAGAGTTTGCTCGCCCTTCTAAAACTAACTGAACACGTAGCAAACTAAGCAGTAATCGGCATATGGTTCTTCGAGTGAACTTATTTCGCCACGGCACAAGCGATTGGCCCGCTCAAAAAAATTACCTTCTCTATTACGTTGTTCAAGTATGCGTCTATATATATTCACGCCCGACCGGAGAGTTGATGAATGCACGAAATCGGCTTCTAATTTTGCTCAGAGACAACAAAGGCTGTGGTCCTTATCTTAATTTAAACGCAAATCACCTCGAGAGATTTGTCAAAAATCAGCGCAGAAAGCGAAAGCTGCGCACTGATCCGCGTGCTGACACATGATACCTCGCATGGCGTTTTGTGTTACTAAAACGTTGGGACGGAGTAAAAAAATAGAAAAGTGAAAAGCTTGAACGCACCTAGTTCTGGCACGCATCGTAGTGTCTTTTCACAGTGGAGAGGGTAGCGCAACACTGCATCGGCATTTTACTTTTCAAACGAAGCGCAGCCGTTTTAACCCAACGCTGGGCAGCGGTTTCGTTTTCTGTACCGTGCCAACATGGAGGACTTAGTTCTCGGAGCGCCGAGAGATGGCGCTGCGCATTTCGCATATCGTCTATTGACCTCCAAGAAGTGCACCTTCAGCCAGCGCAAAATTAAGGTCCTCGGCCACTTGGTTGATGCTTTTCATGTCAAGCCCGACCCTGACAAAGTTAGTGGCTTTCGCGAGGTCCCCACCCCCCGATCCTGAAGCGGTGTGCACAATTTCCTGAGGCTCTGCTCGTATTTTCGATGGCTTATCTCAAAATTCGCCGACGCAGAAAGGCACATCCTTCTTCAGGTAGTGGTAAGGACACGGCCCGTGCCTTTACCACCTTTCTGAAGAAGGATGTGCCTTTCTCTTGGAGACTTGACCAAGCTCGCCCCTTCACAGCACTTGTCACAGCCATGACTGAGCAACATTTCCGTGGCGTTGACTAAACACGAGGTATGACTATAGGAACGAGATGAACGGCTGTGTTTACGAATCTGCGAATTATATTGGTTTTAATGTTCTTTTTTTTATTTTTCAAGCTGACAGGAGCTGGTCCCGCGGCGTTTAGACGTTTTTTTTTTCGAGTAAAGTCAGTTATAAGTTCAGCGCTAGTACAGTCGCGAGAAAGAAAGATTTGCACAATGACGTCACCGCAGCGGTAAAAACGACACCACAAGGCTGGCGCGGCGCCGTGCTTTGCGAACACATTTTTGTTATCGGCGTGTTCGTATAACAGCAGCGCCGAGCGTTGCTATCTGCCGCTCCTGTGGCACGTCACTAATGCTCATCTTTTTTACTTCATTTTGGTTGCGCTGTTTCGTTCTTTCAAGAAGTAGTAAGAGTTCAGCTCCCGAAATTATGTGAACACAGCGGAGTTCGAAAGTTGTGCGCTTGCCGCTGATAAAAAAAAAACAGTGCACAGAATGTTTAGACCATTCTTTAGTTCTTCTGCCTAAAGGCGTTTTGATAAGCTATAAAGCGGCAATTTCAGTAGGCTCACTCCAGGTGTGTTGCAACTCATACGAATCTAACAGATAGGATACATTTTAATCGCAGCCAAAATGCCATTGCGTAAATGTGAACGGTGGCGAGAACTAGCACGAGAAGAAAATGCCTAGAGTCAGACCGAGCACATAAATCAACGCCTAACTTTAACCATTTTAGTTAGATAAAAGTGCGCCACGAAGCTAATGCCCGTGCTAAAGTCATCAAAAGCCTTGCGCTGACGTGTTCTTTGCAGCATTATTTTCTTCAAAATGTGAAGAACTGTCAATCCTAACCTCTTGTCCCGTTCTCTGCACCATGTCTTAAGCGTTCGCGCAACAAGTCGCCGAAAATTATACGCATTCAGTGGTGCCATTATGGCAGCAAGCATAAAACATGCGCCTTCATCGTGACTTTGGAGCTTTAATGGCGAACATCGCATTATGATAGATCACAGGTCTCGTATACGATGCTTTGCAATATGTAAAAGTCATAAATTCAGACTATTGCTCACTTTGAGCGCTAACTACATAGCCGTGCAAAGCGCTCTTCACCTTCGCGTCACCGACATCGCCGCAGCGAGTCCGACAAGCCCAAGTAATGCTGCATCATAGGCACATCTACCACATTGTTCCGCATAATAAAGTTGTCTAAACCATCTCATTTCAACCTTTCAAACGTGTCAAAGAGAGTTGTGCCTCCACGATGCTTCCGAGATACAGGAGACGATAGCATAAGCGCGCATTAAACAGACGCACTCACTGAAATGCTGCCCAGATTGAAAATGGACCTTGGTGTCCTTCACCACATCGCGCACACGAGCGTTCCCCCTGCGCCCTTAGAGCGTGTGGTTGTACCGGTCATGGTCACAAACGACACGCCCTCGAATCAGCGTGGCAAGCTCAGCCAGAGGCCAGCTAAGTGACAAGGGGGGTGGTCGTTTGGTGCCCAGCTTTCGCCGCTTGTAAGCCAGAGAGTTGGTCAGAGTCAAAAGTTCACAGACAAAACGAACTTTATACAGCAATGAGACCATACAGAGGATTTGACGATCACTCGTACGAGCACATACAAAGTGATTAACCAAACAATGCAACTCGTGCAAAGTTACACTCGAGAGAGATTACAATAAAAATTACTTAGTGCACCTAAAGTGCACCAACACAAGAGGGAGGCCAGCACAAAAGACAGTTTGTTCACCGGGCACTGCGACCGACTTTCTGTTAGTTCCTTCAAGCTACCTTGATCGGCAGCTTTCTGTTTCATCTGCAGGACGGCTGTTAATTTAGTTCTGATTTGCGCTTCCTCAGTAGTGTGCTAACATGCCTGGTAATTTTCTAGTGCGCAAGCACTTCTTGCCCCACTCCCTGATTTTCAGCGGTATGCGCCTGTGTTGTGTGTGAAACCTCTGCGTAGCAAGTGTGACTGGCTCACCGGGCCAGTGGACACCACAACTGCGCTGCGAGTAGCAGGCGGCGTACAACTTACAAATCGAGGGACATGAACGTTTGAGTGTAGTGGTGCCGTGCCGGGCCTAAGGACCTACATGTCACGAAACTCCCTGTATATAAAAGTTTTCACACCAGGCAGCACCGGCCATCGAACTGCCTGGTTGCGAAAACTTTTATACACACGGCACAGCACACGGGCGCCTTTTGCGTTCCACCTCCATCGAGACGCGGCCGGCCCGGTCTTTCAAGGTGTGGAATGTTAACTATTCTCTGAAATAATCAAGCCATACGCGTTATGATTCATAGAATTAGTGACCGCTAAGACATGCTGGATTGTCTAACCGTACATCACCTTTCCTCTAAGCTGCTACCAAATAGTTTTTAAGGTCGCTCTCGGTTTTATTTGTTACCGCATGTTCTCCCGCAATTCTGTTACAGAATATTATACCGTCTCTGTCCTGGTTTGGTACGTACGCACCAAAAGGCCGTTTGTTGTAAGCCGTCAAATGTTCGTACAGAAAGAGATTTCCGGGCAGTTTTTTTTTATTCTTTTTCATTTTTTTTTTCAGCGACTGGTTTTTTGCGCTGAGGTTTGGCTGTCTTCCCAGGAGGCTTGTGAATGGAATCATTATCTGAAACAGTAATACGAGCCATATCCAAAGCATACCTAGTTCATTGTCCGTGAACAGCAGAACATCATTTTTCCTGCTCCGCAGACGTATTTATTTAGTTTTCATCCTCTCATAGCATCAGAGGATTCAGGGTAATCAACTCATGCGAATGTTTCTTCTTATCAAAATTTTATTTCCCAGCTCAGAGGATACCCATAGTTCACAAGCACTTTAAGGTCTAATTACCGAAACAAGTGTCTAAATATCTCAGAGGATGTTATTCTTCTTTCAGCTGATCCAAATTGTCCATGTGGGTCGCTGTTTCTAACGCATTTCTTTCACTTCCTCCTCTCCTAGGCTGTCTCCATTGATCGAGACTTCTCTAAAAGGTCTATTTCCGCCAGTCCTCTGCAGCTCATCTTTTGTCGTTCTCGTGTCTTTTTTCTGGGTGTAATTTACTCATCGGTTACGCCCACAACTTTTTTCTGGATTCCTAAGCTTGCGAATCCAATCTAAGTTAGAGATTAGTCGCCCATTTCTTAAAGGCTGTGAATTGCCTGCTGAAATTTTTTGACATGAGACGCAGGCTCCGGAAAAGCTGTGCGGTTTTCCAGGTAAGATCTTTACCAGTTTAAAAAACCGACCCTATTGAAATCGCACGAAAAGAGAGAACGTAGAGAAATATACGAAAGCGGTAGAAACATAAGAATCCAGATATTTCTAGGTTATATTTTTTTTATTAAAACATATTTCTAGGTTGTGTGCATGCCGACGTCATAAAGCTTCATCATAATGAGCAAGTAACCGCACTGTTGCGTTCCTGTGGCATGTAATACGCTATTTTCACATGCGACAGTTGAGTAAAACTGTTTGCGTGATCGATACCAGCCTGCTGTTGTTGTGTCGCTGGCATAGCTCACACGCAAGGGGCATACGAAATCATGACGCACGAGAATTAATAACATATTCCGAACTTCTAACTTTATGGCAAAGGCCTCCTATTCACTTGAGAAGTACGGCGCCAAATGTTAGAAACATTTGCGTTCCGCAGAAGGAACAATAGCCTCTCGATGAGGAAACAGTTCGAGCGATCCACAAGTTCGGAAGGGGGTTTCGAACTGCCGCAGAAACTGTCCACATAGCGCTTACCCAACGCGGTCGTGTTTGCAGACGTGCAAAGCCAGAGCACCGCTGCGAATCGTTTTCCTGCCTTTTCTTTGAAAGTACGCCATTGTAGAGCGCTCTTCGCCGTTCACATCACAAAGGCCACTGGCGAGCAAGAGAAAGATCAGGCGAACGCCCGATCGCTGCCGCTGACGGTGGGAAACCCACCGACACGCGCGCAACAGCGAGGAAACGGCCGGTCAAAGAACCGGACGTCCGCTTCCGCGCGTGACCAATTGCACCGAGTGTGCGGCTTTCAATCGAACCCGCATCGACAATCGCGACCGGTCCGCCGGCGGACGCGTCCGGTCAGCTTGCGAAACGTCCGATTGCTTAAGCCGATCGCGCAGGACACCGGCAGGAAAGGGTTCGACACGACAAGTGGCAGCTCTCCCCGTCGTCGGGTCATCGCGATCTAAAGTCGCTGCCACCGCGGCACCATATTATGCGGCTCGTTTCTTTTCCCGCACCGAAGTCTGGCGTACAACATGATGTCGGACTAACATACGTCCTTACAAGGAGAGGTTGCGCGAAAGACCCAAACACAGGACGAGACACAGACGAGCACGGTGTGTGCGATTGCCTACCAAGATACATCTGTTCCGGTAAGACGACGTCCTTGAATTCCTCCGGTGGCTCCTGCGCGCGCCAACTGTCATTCGCTCAGAAACTCTAAACCGCGAAACTAGCGCATCGTTCGCTCTAGCACTGTAATCACTCATAATGAGATGCTGTAAACACATATGCAACTAACATTTACTAAAATATAATTTAGCCGCCACTTAATATCTGTAGTCGGATGAATGAAATCTTAAGACCTGTCTGAGAAGAGAGAGGTCAAAAAACTGTGAATTGAAAGGATGTATACATAGGCATCGGAGCCATGTTACGATTTTAGTTTCGAGTAAGCTGCAAGGTAATTACACTAGGCACGCAGTGCTGAACGATATAATTATTTATTTAAACATAATGCAGCTTCAAGGATACTGTCGTAGGAGTATGGCAAGTAGAGAAAAAAGTCAGCAAGAGAAATACAAGGACAAAAAAATCAGAGCTTAAATTAAAAGCAAAGGCCTCTGAAGATACATCTATGGTAGCGATGTGATGTTTCCGGGTAGCGAATTTCCAATTTCATTTACTAGTGGGAACAGCTTGTTTCAACACATCAATGCGATAAAAAAGAGCGGTAAAGTTAAGGCCATGAGAACATCTAGTTATAGGAGGCTTTCTAATATTCAAATAATTATTTTGAAAGGAAGGGGATGAGAATTAGCCAGTGTGTGTAATAACTAATCATTTTAGAGGCTGCGAGATGGTGGTATTGCTGGACCTGGAGCTATATAATGAGAAGGAGGGGAAAACATCGGCCATAGTTGTCAGAGATGAAGCGTACTGGTTTGAATTGAACTGATTCTATTTTTTTTTAATATTATATTTCTTACGAGGGTTCCATATGACACACCCATAATCAAGAATGGTGCAGATAAGTGTTTTCTACATCAGCAGATTAGAATCGTTTAGGGCCTTACGCAGTGAGTGATGGAGGTACCTGACGCATTTAAAACTTTCGTTGCATATTATGTCGATGTGTTTTAACCATAACAGAACATGATGAAAATGAAGTCCGAACTATTTAAATTCACTGTGTCTTAGTAAATCCTGACCGCGAAAAGTTTATGTAAAAAGCGACGGAAACAGGTGCATTGACAAGAATATAGATACAGTTTTATAAAAAATTAATGTTCATTTGCGATTTTTTGGACCATCTGAAGATATAGCAAAAGATTCTTTAAGCAATTCATCATCTAGTGGTGTGTTAATGTTATGATGCAGCAAGAAATCATCGGTGCAAGCAATTTTGATGAATACAGAACGCGGCAGGTCATTAACATATAACAAGAAAAGAAGCGGCCTAAAACAAAACCTTGTAGAACACCAGCAGAAAAACTGACAGGAGGGGGCATAGATTAATTAAAGTATGTAGACTGATTGCGCTGGCTTAGCGACCAAGATATCCAAGAGTCACTTAGTGTAAGGTTATTTTGGGGGCAGCTTTTGATGTGGAACGGTGTTGAAACCTTTGTACAAGGCGCGGCGCGGTGTGGTACAAGGTAATAAAAATGCCGTCAGCTTGTTGCACTAAATCTAAAGACTGACCCATGTCGTGCGTGAATGCGGTTAGTTGAGCAATAACGTTAAATCCTCGTCGGAAACCATGCCGGTAATTGTTGAAGATATTGTCGTTACCATGAAATTCTATGACGTGCTTAAAAATTACATGTGCAAGCAACGTGCATGAATGGGCAGTTTAGAAAATAGGTCTGTTCTTCGGCAGTAAATGAGTGTTACTTGGTTTATATAACAGAATTACCTGTGCAAACGTCCAAAACTGGGGAACCGAGCCGCCGGATAATGATTGGTGGAAAATTATGGCGAAATATTTGCGTTTTCAAAGTGAGTAGTGAATAAAGAAGTAGGGCATGTTATATGGGCCGCAACCGTTTATAGAACCTAAAGAGTACCTGCACTAGAAAGGACGTCTCAAGAGGAGGGTATGAGTCGCAACTAAGAGGAAGAGGAGGAAAAACATTTATTTAGAGCACAAAAACTGGGTGTGCTGATTAGAACCCATTGGTCGCCATCATAATCCAGCCCCTCTCATCCAACAATTTCTGATCGAGGGGACAGTGGCTATGAATGGTTGCCTACCAGCGCTCATATGTCGGGTCGGGATTGCTGTACAAGTCTCAGTTTTCTTGGCATTCGCAAACTGTTTGAAAGGGTGTGCCAACTGCTGTACAGTAGGAGCAGGACGAATCGTATGCGTCTGGATACAATTTACTTATTAAGTAGGGACTCGGCACAGTATTAGTTCGTAGTCGCCTGATTCTGTGCTCTTCAAATTTACTAAGGGTTTTGTATGCAAGAGGATATTTCCTTCTTATGACCTTATAGTAATCCATAATATCTGCGTAGCCTAGTAAGGGTGGGGAGTGGAGAGAGAGACTGGGGGGGGGGGAGAGACTGCGTATCAGATGCTCGGAGGAGGACAGCTCGAGGAGCTGTGTTGGCCTCCTCATTTCCCGTCGTTGAGAGGTGCCCTGGTGTCTAGAATATCTGGACGTTCGAGGGATAAGACGTTTCCAAAATTTTCCAACACGGAACGCCCACGCGGCCCCTGAGGTGATTTTGTACCACTGCTTGTGAGTCGGACATAACCGTTTCCTCGCTAATCTTTGATATCGCTAGTGTGACAGCTGCTTCTTCAGCCGATGTGGTATCTACCACTTGGATAAGGCTGCTTGCTATTATATCCCCTGGGGTGAAACTGCTCCAATTGCCGAGACCCCGCTAAAGAATCCAGCTGCATCGACGTAGAGCGTGTCCTTGCTGCCATCCCAACGCTTAGAGAGGTGTGTAGCTCTGGCTAGTCTTCGTCCTCTGCTGTGTTCCTCATCCATGCGCTTTGGTAGGGGGTGAGTCGCTGTGCCTGATCTCATCTGCATGGACATGCTGTCAGCGACTTCCTGGGGTGGTATGTTGTGAAGAACTGCGGAGCTCTTCGGTTGGAACAGGGAATTAAAATAAGAATTAAAATCAGAAGCGATGCCATTGAATCAGAAACTGCAATGTCATTAATTATAAAACTATTGAAATGATGTCACTAGGTAGTGTCGATTACAAGGAATTTACGACGGTTTGTTCGCCTTAACTGCAGCAAAGTTGCACCACAGTAGAAATTCTTAGCAGACGTCGACTTCATACGATGTTTTACGTTGGCATTATCGAAATCCGCAGTTTTCACTTTATTGATACTTGCACAATCTCGAAAGACGGCACGATAAATGCAGTAATTTTCTAGTCATGAATGGTAGATCTACATTTTTCTTCTTTCAGTGTAACAAAGCAGTTAATGCATGTTTTAACAATATGTTCAGAAAAGACTACAACAGCATGAACATTACTTGTTCAAGATAATTCGCCGACTTTTTCAAAGGATCCACTTAGTGTGTCGCTAATAGCAGCATCACTGACATGGTTGAAAACAGGCAAAGTGCACACTGCAGAAAATCAGAAATAATAGAGACTTATGTTCAGGTATGCCATCTGTAATACAGCACAGGAACCCATTTTCGAAAAGATTAGAGTTAAAAAACCTTTGATTAGAGATAAAAGATCTAAGAGTACTGCTTTCCTTTTGTTCTCGTGAACAATTTGTGTCTCGCCAAGCGACAAAAACAGGTGTAATAATTTTATGGACAAAAAGGCACTGTGGAACGCTAAGAGAACGCTATTGAATGCCTCACGCATTGAAATCTCACATAAATACTACATCTGATGGCTCAAATAAGGCAAAAGGTTGATATGAAATAGCTGATCATCACAAGACCACAACAAAATGGACTTCATACTAGGCGCTCTCGCTGGCATCATGTAGGATTTGGACATGCTCGGAAATTTGCATTGCAGCGACCACAGGATGGTATGGTCTCGAATTAGCCTAGACTTCAAGAAGGAACAGAAAAAACTAGTGAAGCGGAAGCCTATTAACGAGCTAGCGGCTAGAAGAATTCAGGATATCGTTCCAGTACAGATATTCTATTTTACCTGAGGACTACGAGTTTAGTTTGGTTTGTTGTGGTTTAACGTCTCAAAGCAACTCAGGCTATGAGGGACGTCGTAGTGAAGGTGTCCGGATATTTCGACCACGTGGGGTTCTTCAACGTGCACTGACATCGCACAGTACACGGGCCTGTAGAATTTCATCCCCATGGAAATTCGACAGCCGCTGCCGGGATCGAACCCGTGTCTTTCGAGACAGCAGCCGAGTGCCATAAGCACTGGGCCACTGCGGCGGCACTACGACTTTTATATTCAAGCGGTGAACTACAACCTTGCATCTCTCATTACGGAGTGCGTACTAGAAGTAGGCGGTAGGATGGTTCCATAGGATGTCGGCAAGTTATCTAAGAAGATGAAAGATATGATTGATAAGCGTCAAAACATGAAAGCGTCTAACCATACAGACTGAGTAGGACGGACAGAGCTGTCAAAGTTAATAAGTTCGCGCAAGGTAGCCGTCATAAGGATGTTTATGGACAGTATCGAGCATGCTCTAAAGAGCTAGCCTAGAAGCTGTGAAGAGTAAACTAAGCATAGGTAAAAATCAGATGCAGACGTTAAGAGACAAAGAGGGCGATGTCATTTGCAACATGGATAACGTAGTTAACGCAGCCGAAGAGGTCTACAAAAATCTGTAAAGTATCCAATGTAATCATAATGACAATGACAGGACAGTAGCGCGCAACAGTGGTGCGTCCCGCCAGCAATGAATAAAGAGGAACTAAAGAAATCCTTAGGAGCAATGCAAAGGAGCAAAGCAGCTGGTGAGGATCAGGCAACAGCAGCTTTGTTGAAGGACGGCGGGGATATTGCGCTAGAAAAACCAGCCACGGTGTATACGGAACGCCTTATGACCTCGAGCGTACGGGAAGCTTGGAAGAACTCTCACATCATCTTAAGCCATACTCGACAACAGATAGTCTTACTCGACAACAGATCATATTCACATTAGCAATCAGGTGATAGTGAAATGCGCAGAATATAACCAATCCTATATATAGGCGCCCGAAAGACGCGGGTTCGATCCCGGACTCGGCGGCGGAATTTCGATGGTGGCGAAATTATATAGGCCCGTAGACTGTGCGATGTCAGTGCGCGTTAAGGAACCCCAGGTGGTCGAAATTTCCGGAGCCCTTCACTACGGTGTCTCTCATAGCCTTAGTCGCTTTGGGACGTTAAACCCGAATAAACCAACCAAACTATATATAGGCTTCATAGGTTACGAAAAAGCATTTGGCTCCATCAGAACTTCAGCAATAATGCAGGAATTTCAGAATCAGGGTGTAGAATAGCCTGACGTAAATCTACTGGAAGATATTTATAACAACTTCACAGTAACCGTAGTCCTCCACCAAGTCAGAAATACAATTCTAATAAGGAAGGATGTAAAGCAGGGAGGCAGAAGTTCACCAATGCTAATCACCACCCGTTTACAGGAGGTAGTCAGGCCTGGATTGTCAAGAGTTGGGGATAAGAGTTAATAGAGAATACTTTGGTAATCTGCTATTCGCTGATGACATTACCTTGCTAACTCATTTAGAAGAATAATTGCAAAGCATGATCAATGACTTAGAAAGCCAGAGCAGTTGTTCTAAAAGTTATTATGCATAAAACTAAAGTAATCAAACAGCCTCCAAAGGCAACGCCAGATTACAATTTGTAGCGAGGTGCTGGAAGTGGAAAGAGAATATGTCTCCTCAGAGCAGGCAGTGACCGCACATACTGACCATGAGAGTGAAATAACTAGGAGAATAATAATGGGGTGAAGCGCATTTGGCAGGTTGTCTCCGGTCATGAATGGTAGTTTACCAATATCCCTCAAGAGACAAATATATAGCAGCTGTACCTTACCACGGGAGGGAAGTGCAGCAGGGAGCGCACAAAGTTTCGGGCGGCGAATATGGGAGAGGCCTTTAACCCGCAGTTGACGCATTCAGGCTGATTGTGATGATGTGTGGGGCAGAAAGGTGCAGGGTAACGAAAAGGGTTCAGCTTAAACTGAGGAAACCGCAGTTTGCTGCAGAAGGAAAATGGTAGGTGTAATGTTAGAAGAGAGGAACACGGCAGAGTGGCAGGGGACAAATGCAGGATAATAATATCATGTTCAAAATTACGAAGAAATGAGCTTGGGCAGGGCATTAATGCTTAGGCAAGATAAGCGTTGGTCTATAAGGGTAACGGAGTGTATTCCAAGAGAAAGCACGCGTAGCAGGGTTCGGCAGAAAGTTGGTTGAGCGGATGAGATTTGCTAGGATACGCGGGGCCGGAGCAGTCGCAGGTCAGGGTTAATTGGAAAGATATGAAACAGGCCTTTGCCCTGCAGTGGGTGTAGTCGGGCTGATGGTGATGTTGATTGTGTGGCCAACACCACCGTTTGTGGGGAAACATTTGCGGGTGGATAGCGACGTAAATGATTCCCACTCATTTTGGGATAAATTACGCGCTATTGGAGTATGCACTTGGACCAACTTTTTGATCAGCATTGCTTTCCCGCCTTTCCCAATTATTCATTTTGAAAAGTAAAAATGATACACAGAACTTTGCAAACGCTCAGTCAAATAAAACCCAAAAACCACTAAATGAGAAGTGGTTTCATAACTTTTGCCAAAGGCGTTCGATGTCTTTTCCGTATGTGTTTAGAGGCTGGGCACTGCCTGCTGTCTGCGTTGGGTGCGTCGGAAGGGTCGTAAGCGTCGGTGTCGCAGGACCCACTAGACGTCGTATGGCACTGGTGTCGGCATCGGAGGAACTTCTGAGAACTACGTATGGATGGTGGAATCAGCGTCGAAGGAACTCTGTGCGTTGCCAGTGGTCACTGAAATCGCTGGAACCAAAGAATAGATCTCCGAACAGGACCCAGGATGGTTTGGGGAAGACCAATCCGTGGATTAGTGGGCACATTACCCACTTGAAATGGAGGATTAGAGACCTAGAAAGAACGAAGTCCTTAAATTCTAGCTTCTTATGAGAGACGCCGTAGTGGAGGGCTCCGGAAATTTCGACCACCTGGGGTTCTTTAACGTGCACTGACATCGCACAGTACACGGGCTTCTAGAATTTCTCTCCAAAAAAAATTCAACCGCCGCGGCCGGGATCGAACACGCGTCCTTCGGTTCAGCAGCCGAGCACCATAACCACTGAGCCACCGCGGCGGCCTTTAGACGCATTAGCGGTGGAATGGTCCGACAGTATCCGGTCGGCCAAAGAGCGTCCTTTTACTGAAACCACCTTCTATCAGTTTATGCCCAAAAATGCAAGTGAAATTTGAAATCACGTGGAGGGTTGAAGTCAGCCTATTCAGCAGATAGTTGTGAACGACGTCATCACATACCCAGAAGAAATATCAGCATACTTGAACTCATATTTCCATTCGGTATTTTTCAGCAACGATGATGGTGGTGTTAATGATGCGTATATTGTTTCTGATTACTCATGCGAGCCTGTTGTTTTGGTGTCTTATGAGGGCATCGCGAAGAGGCTCCTGACGCTCGATCCGAAGAGCTCTAGTGGACCTGATGTTATAACTAATGCTTAGGCACACTTTTTTACCCATTTCTTACGCAAAATCTTCCGCGAATAACTGTTGTTAGTTTCATTAACCCCTGATTGGCTCGCTGCAAAAAATTGTGCCTATTAATAACACCGGAGACGCTTTTCGGTGGGAAACTACCGTCTTATCTCCCTAACTTGTTCTTCCTTAAGTTCATTGGACTCTTGTCGCAAATCACATAAGGCCCATTCCAAATACAAACTTCGCTCTCAGTCCGTGTCAGCCCGGTTTCAGAAAGGAATTTTCAACTGTCACGCAATTAACCACAGCTGTTCACAACTTTGGTGCCCTATTAGATAAATCCGCACAAGTTCACTTCCATTTTCATAGTAAATCCGCACAAGTTAATTTCAATTTCCATTATTTTAGCAAGACATTCCAAAACGAAAATGTTCCGCACAATAAACTACTTTCTAAACTTAAAGTTGACCTGTGCGCGCCAATTCTTAAATAGTTTGCTGCTGACTTATGGCATAGAACACAGTATAGGACATTGACGAATTTTGTTCCCCTCCACTTTAAATTACCTCAGGTGTTCCACAATGGAGTGCGCTGTGGCCTCTATCGTTCTTGGTATTATTTGCCATGAATCTGTGTACTGTTGGTTCATTCTTCAAAAGCTGCCGCACGCAGCTTTGTTACTTCGTGTGGGGCGCAAGACACGACCACATTTATCTCTATTCATTGCATGCAGGCTGAGCTGATTCTACGTTCCGGAATGTTTTGGTGATTTTGCACGCCGTATCTCGAAAGTACGCTATCGGATTTAAATTGAGCACATACGAGAGCGGCGGGCATTGCGTTCGACGACCGGCGAGCACGCTTGTTGCTACGCCGCCACCAAGTCATTAGAGACTTTTAGTATAGCTTATGATCGGTTACGTACGTTATACGCAAGCATTTAGCGGGACGTTGGAGTGGAAATCGCATGAGCAATTTTTATGCACCGTATGCCGACCCGAGCGCAACGATAGCGCATGCCGCAGTGGCGCCATCTGGTGTTAAAATGTGAAAATATTTTGTGACACATTTTTCGCACTTAGCCGAGGTTATTGAAGTCTTATCGCGTAGATAGCCAGTTCCGTGGTTAGTTCAGTAAAGCCAGGACCTAATTTCATTTAGGTAACTTAACCGAGTAAGGTTTTCATTAACACCATGCTGAGTTCTTTCGGACTCTTCTGCCTAGCGACAAAAAATCCAATTCAAGCAAATCCAAATCAAGCAAATCCACAGTAGGCGGCGTCTTGTTAGGCTTAGGAAGGGCGGAATAGTTGCAAAGAATCGAAAATAGGGCAAGTTTATCCCTTATTCGTTCTGCTGTCCGCGAGAGGGGGCAAAGCGAATGTCACGTGTACCATTTAAAGGCAATTAATATGTCTAAAAACACATAAAATTGACGAATTCTCTCTGAAGCGGGTGACGTGGGCGCCGCCATGTTGACAACGCTTTTTTTCTGGGCGTACGCAAGGGCACGCACGCTAAATTCGAAAAACAGCGAACGTAACGCGAACATACGTGAAACCTCGATTTGAAATAGTGTTTGACGCATGCGCAGTACAAATGACGCTATTTTATAGCGTCCGCTATGCCTTTGCGTACATCTACGCAAGCTGTACTAAAACTCTCTGTTCAGTTGTGCGGGCGAAAGTCAGCCTAATAAATAGTTGCGTTTACAAACCTTTTCCGTCTCCTCCTGCACGCCTGACAGCCGTCACTGATTTAGCCTATTCTATTTAGCCTCTATTGATGAAAAAAGCAGAGGTTAACATTTTTGCTGTTGACTGTATGTTATTGAAAGAAATATATATACGGTCGGCTTCATATGAAACCCAGCTTAATACTGCTTTAAACGATTTTTCGTTTCGGTGTAACAAATGGGGAACGCCGCTTAACTTTGAGAAAAGAGTATCTATACGTAACCCAAGGAAGAAGACACCTCTAATGTTTAACTACGCACTCATTTCTACATCTCTGACTCAGGCCCCAAAGTACTAATATTTAGGCGGAATCATTAATTACCAGCTTACCTTGAGTGATCACAACTGCCATCTGCAATGAAAAAACTGGTGTTCTTAAGACACAAATTAAGGAGAGCACAAAGAAATGTGAAGAAATTAGTTAATAAATTCATTGTTAGGCCGAAACTAGAGTATGCCACCGTGCTAGCTGTGGCACCCCAACACGATAAGACATTGCACAGATACAAGAAGTTCAAAGGCGTGCTGTGCGCTTACTTCCAACAAATTCAGGAAATATGACTCCGCATCTCTCCTTATGAAACCAAACAAAATAAAACCTCTCTGTGCCTGAAGAAAGATAGCAATTAAGGATGGGATTTCCGCACTTCTTCATTCAGGGAAATATGGCATCTCGGCAACACCATATGTTACACTATCGTTCATTCGCAAAATGCGATACACACACACAAAACTTTATCTTGACTCCTCGCTTCGCAAAAACGAATTCCCACAAGTTTTCTTTGTTTCCAAAAATAAACTGAATGTAACTTCCTTGTCGAAGAGGTTTCCGCATGCGAAAACTTTAACAAGGCCATTAGCAATATTTTCTAACCACTGAGAGTGACCTCCTGCCACTTCTATTTGTGATCATTTTAGAGGTGACGAAGATGTATTCGAAGTGTTTTATATCTATATGCATGAATTTTAAAGCACATATGTGTTTATGCAAACTGATTTTCATACATTCAGATGTAAACGTTCCTCCTTTGTACTTTTGGCCTTCCTGCTTGGACCAAAAACGTCTGCAGTATCATGTAAATAAAAACTACAAAACTCATTCGCTATAAACTTGGCAACGAAAATGGACGTATAATCAGGGTCTCGAAATAAATAACTACAATTAAAATGCGTAGAAAAAAAGTCAAAATCTGCCTTTTCGTTTTGCTGGGAGGCATGTGTGAAAACTCTAGTATGGGTAGGAAAATTACCCAGATACTGCTCTGCAGGCCCATTTTGCCCATCGACAGGCAATTTTCAATTTCTGAGGAGGGTGTAGTCAGAATCGACTGCAGCATCAGAACGCAGGTTGCCAACCAGTACAACTAACTGTGAAAAATCTTTGAAGGCAGAGAATTCCTCAACACAATCTGTGGAAACTTATACGCCGGCCAAATAATACCGGAAAACAGAGCTGGGCTCGTCGTATACATGGGGCTACCCGATCCAGGAGCGCTGTAAAGCTTTTAGAAAAGTTCGCACAGTTAGAAGCTGAAACCACGAATTTAAATCAGGTATTCGCGCCACCAAGGGGCAGCACAGCATTTCCTACTGTTTTCGCAGTCCAAGGCAAAAGTGCCAAAAACTTCTCTCCAAAATGAACAAAACTTGAAGTTTATACCTTCGACCTACGAAAAAGAGAATGCAACCAAATTCAAACAGTCGCCTTACATATTTATAAAGAGCATAGTCTCACGACGCATGCCAATTTTTTTTCTGGCTGGTTCGCGCCAACCAGCCAAGAGCGCGCTTATCTTTCAGTGCCCTGCTTTTAATTTTTAGCCGCCAGTCTAACTGCGGATCGCCGATAATAACCAGGTATTTTACGAATCAACCTGTAGGACTTTGTTGGGGAGATACAGCAAGGAGACGTAGTGAGGTAATGGTGGTCTGAAAACAAGGAGTGCACTCTTATTTAGATTTAAAATCAACCTTACACTGTCCAGCCGCACTCCCACAACGTCTAGATACGCTTCCTGCATCTGAAACAGAGTATGAACATTCTTAGCAGAAGTGAAGAATGCAGTGTCGTCTGCATACACACAGATTTTGACAGCCGGGAGTACAGACATATCTCGCATATTTGTATTAAACGCCAACAGCGAGAGTAACGAACCTTGAGGCGCACCTCTCGACTGGGCGTATAGGTGGGTATTGTATTTGCAATGAGTGAAAAAAAATACCTATCGTTGAAGAACTCTTGTCCACAGAAAGAGGTGAGAAGGAGGCTGGCGGTCAGCTAGTATATGAAGCAAAATAGTGTGTTCAACGCTGTCGTGCGCCTTTGCAATATCTAATGTAACTGGAGTTGAGACCTCCTTCTGCGTCACTGCCACATTAATTCTAGTTTCCAAGTCTAGATGTGCGGACCCAATCGAACACCCTGAGCAGAAACTAATCTGAGCCTCACTGGAGGCACGTAGCGTCGAAACATGATTGGCAAAGTGTTGTTGTTGTTGTTGTTGCTGTGTACCCGTAACTCGTTCCTCCTCCTCTTTCCCCTCTGCCACGAATGTCAAGCTCTTTTATACCTTGCTCGTCTTCTTTCTTTTTCCTAGCCGCCGCGGTGGCTCAGTCGCTATGGTGCTCGGCTGCTGACCCGAAAGACGCGGGTTCGATCCCGGCCGCGGCGGCTAGAATTTCTTTGGAGGAGAAATTCTAGAGGCCCGTGTACTGTGCGATGTCAGTGCACGTTAAAGAACCCCAGGTGGTCGAAATTTCCGGAGCCCTTCACTACGGCGTCTCTCATAGCCTTAGTCGCTTTGGGACGTTAAACCCCATAAACCAACCAACCGTCTTCTTCCTCTTCTTTTAATCCTGTACCTTTTGCCACTTCACTATTTCACGTCATCCTCCTCCTCAAGAGGACAGGGGATGAAGGAATAGAAACATGACATGAAAGAATGACGTGGCAAAAGGTACAGAATTCAAAGAATAGGAAAACAATGTGCGGGATATAAAAGCGCAAGACATGGCGTGGCTGAGGGGTGCAGAGGAGCAGAAAAGAAGGCGGCAATAGAGACAATGAAGTCTCCGTGTTCCAGTCGGTGTTTGGAACATCGGACGGTTCCAGCAGGGCAGGAATGCCCTAGTTGAGAGGGCGCATCGCCAGCTACTGTTCCGGTCTTGCGATCCCGTTTGCCCTACGGCGCTGCTGCGTAGGCCCCAGCTGTACCTGTTCCTGTTCTTGGGTTCCATTGTATATTCAACGAACACCTGCGACGTCTATGGTTCCTTCGATGTCCACTTCACCGTCCACCCGTAACGCCCAGAGATTCCTCCGACACCGACACTTTACGGCGCCTCGTGGTTCCTACGGCGCCGGCGCCTTCCGCCCTTGCAGTGCACACAACGCCCACACCGAGCCGCGCTCACGCCTCTCAACGCGCTCCAACAATACATCGAACGCCGTGAGCAAAAAAAGCTCTGAATGCTCTTCACACTTACTAGTTTTTCAATGTTTGGCTGGGATTTTTATACCTCTATGTATGTAAGCATTTGGCGCAGTGTTAGATTAATAGCGTGTTTGTGTTGGTTTTGTTCATAGGCTTTGTGTTGAAATATCTATTGCTGTTTAGCACGTGTTCAAAGTGTGTTTTTGTGACTACCGCACTTGGAATATCCCTTCAATCTGCCTGAGCGTTCTTTTTGATGATTCGAGACAGATGCCACTTTAAGATTATGAGTGTTTCACAATTAGTGGCCCTTTAACTTTAGCAGAATTAGAGGATGCCATTCTTCAGTTCCCACTTGCAAAGGTACCTTAGCATGACGGCCTTCCTCGGAAATATTACAATTTAAGGCCCTCTCGAGCCCCATTCTACTTAATATCTGCACCATTAGTCTGAATATCGGAGTTGTACAGCAACCGTTTACAAAACGTCACATTTTATTCATACCACTGAGAACCCTGAGAAAGAACACTTGCAATATATAGAGTGAAATACGTAGACTAAATGGTTTTGTAGCGAAAGCTAGACTAGGCTAGCAGAAGTGCATTTCGTGGAGCCGGGCGAAAGACGCTACTGCGCAAGCGCCGTTACCGTGCGAAACAGTTGCGCTGGAGCCACATGTGTGCGCCGCGCGCTGTTGCTCCGTGCTCGTCACGGCAGCCGTACAGGCTGCGTGAAATTGAGTCTTCCGATCCAGAAGTCGTCGCTTGGTCCAAGGCCGGCCTACAGCGTGAAAATGAGGCGAGAAAGTCAAAATAAAGTCTAAGAACGTCTAAGAAACTCTAAGAAAGTCTAAAAAAAGTCTAAGAAAGAGAACGTCTCGCGAAGAGACGCCGCCAAGTTGCTGAAAGAGAACGACGGCGTGTCGCGACCGAAATGTCAGTAGAGGAAACTGCTTTCGCTACGTGTATCCTGGCCTAGCCGAGCTGCCAATTTTGCCACTGCCAATTTTTCGCAAAAGTCATGGCGATTCGGCTGCAGTTTACAATGTCTGCTGTCATTGGACCTTATCAGTCATGTGGCTTGAGGGGCCGTTCCATTCAAACTGACCTTCATACTGCCCGAACAGTTTTACAGTTCCGTAGCAATGCGTAGAAACAACTGGCAATCGCAAGATGTCGTCGCAAGATGTGCCGACAACCCAGCAAATCAAGAACACGCTTTTGCGAGTCTACTCGGTTTAACTACGTTAAAACCCTGCCAATTTTTTAGTCTGAGTCCCATGCTTTCATTTCGTTTATTGAAGTCTTAAGGGCCCGTATGCGTTGCACACGGCGGGGGCAAGAACAGTGTGTAACAAGATATTGATACCAGCACCACAATAACAACAACAAAGAAGCAAAGAAACGAAACAAAGCAAAAAATCATGAGACGAGACAGTAGCACAATATCATATTATCTAACGTCTTTTATTTGGTAAGGCCAAGAACATCACGTAAACACAGGCGACTCGCTAGTTGAGTGCGAAAAATTGCTCGATCAGTGTACGAAGCAATATTGCAGGGCATGCCATCGGGCTATTGCACCTGGGGAGAACGAATAATTCATCGCTGACATGCGGATTTTCATAAGAGCTATGGGATAACGGGGGTTTAGGCGAGGGGGTATGCGGCTGTAGCAAAGCATGCCTGCTAATAGGGTGGTGGAAAAAGGAATGAGGGGAGCATAGGAGTGATACGATGCGACGTGACTGAAGACTTGGGAGGGAAAGGGCTCGTTGTACTGCAGTGATACCAGTATCACGCGAGTACTCTGACATGATAAACCGCGCAGCTCGGGTTTTTAAAAGCTTCTAAGCCATTCATTTGCAAGGTATGCTTGGGAAGAGCGAAAATTGGACGAAGCGCATTCGAGCTTCGGGCGTACTTATGTCTGATAAGCCAGTTGTCTGATTTCAGGTGGTGCTAATTTTAGGTTCCGATTTTAGGTGAGGCCTGGGAACTTAATGAATTAATATGAGCTTACTGGCAAAAACTGCTCTTGTTTCAATTGGCATCAATTTTCTGCTTTCTGCATTTGCTCAGAACCACGTTTCACTCTCCTCGGTGCACAAACCTCTCGAATGTTTTGCGCATCTCAATTCTGCGTACAAGTCCAGTGGTATGCGTCAAAATCATCAGTCTCAATCTTGTCGCCTATACGGTAGCCTCTCTTTTGTACGGCGGTCAAAGTATTCTTCGCTGTAAAAACCCTTTTTAGTGCCAAAGCGTAAGGGTCCCGTTCTGCACGAAGTACGGCGTCGACGTTGTAGTTGTATTTCATAGCGAAAAATCCGTATTCGTAGAAAAAGTGGCTAAGACACACATGAAGCGGCGGACTTGAAAACTGATTAAAAGATTAGAAACTGGAGATTAGGAAGTCGCAACATGAATTAAACGCCATTAGGACATATAACTACATAAAATGAATAAAATGCCATGACAAGAAACTTGGGGCAGCTGAGTCATGTAGCTGAGGCAGTACATGACTTGGCAGCAGCTATTGACAGAGCTAGATATTATTTTTTTTTTTCGAATTCAAAAATGCCTTCGGCTGCGTTTCCCACTAGAACTTACTGTTGAGATTGAAATCCACACTTAGAAATGACTAACTGTTTTTCTGGACAGCGGCGTATCTTTCTTCCCGGTGCCAGTGTGTGTCAGTTGGAGGAGTGTGCTCTAGCTCTGGACCGGTCCACTCCGGCGTTCCGCATGGTTCTGTTCTCGGTCCTCTTCTCTTCTCATTATTTATTAGTGATGTTGCTAACTATGTGTCCGTGAAAATAATACTTTTCTATAGGTGGCTGTATTATTCACCAAGAAATTAAATATCCGAATGATCAATGTCTATTACGTTCATCCCTACCTAAAATAGACAACTGGTGCACAACGTGGTAGATGAAAGTAAATAAGAAAAGCACAGTAGCAATGAAAATAACATGGCAGAAAAAATGCCTTGACTTACCCCCTTACATCGGTTCATGGTATCAAATATGTGTGTGTAATTTTATCTTCCGATCACAGGTGCAATTAACATGTGCGTTAAATTGAAAAAAAAGGCTACGTGAAAAATGCTTAGTTGAGAAGAACCTTACGGCAGTCCACTGAAGTGGTAAAGCCCTTAGCGTAAAGAAGTTTTATTAGGCCACTTCTTGAATATGCCTCGATGTGTGGGATCCATAATGCCACGTATCATTGTAGTGTTTGTTCGTTCACGCTCAAGGCTGCAGGAAAGGGCTGTTATCACTTTTGTTCGTGACGCGAGAAGCGACCGGACTTATCTCGATTGTTCACAGCCATGAACAGCTGCATCTACGTGTTTCTAGATTACTCTAGATGATCTCGACCTGTTATCTCGAAGTTTCCTTGCCGGCTTTAAATTGAACGATGCCGCGAGCAGCGGGCATTCGTAGTTCGACGACCGACGAGCACGTTTGTTGCTTACGCCGCCGCCGAGTGATTCAGTTCTTTTGTGGGCGCAAGTCAGCCCAAATAAAGATCTTCGTTTCCAAGACTGGTTGGTGTCTTCCTGACCGCTGGACTGCCGTCACTACAACGTGACAATATACTAAGAAGAATATTAATAAACTCTAAAATATCATGAAAAAAAGTCAGCTAGATTTGTATATGCCGTACAGTTGTCAAACATCAACTAATGTTCTGGTGCAAAAAGCTAATTTGGATCCTCTACATCTACTATGCTTTAACGAACGACTCAAGTAAATGCATCCATTATACCACATGTACAATAAACGGGAACTTTTGTGTTGAGCCAGTTATTCGCGGGATTACGAGAAGAATCATCGCCAAAATTGAGAGAACATAGCTGCAAAACCAGTGCCTTTAAGCTCTTTCTTTCTAAGAACAGTCAGTGAATGGAATGCACTTCCTGCTGAAACTGCGGAATGCCCGACTGTCGAGTCTCTTGTAGCAAAGTCGAAACACCAGTCTTGGTCACTTGGCCCATGATGCTGCTGCTTTGCTCTTAGCGTTTTGCGGGCTTGTGGTTTCTCGTGTCTGCTTTTTTTTTATTTTCTCGATTTCTTTTTGAATACCTGATTGTCGCACTTGCTGTAGAAACAATGTGCGCATGTGCAGATCATTCAACCCACAGACTGTCTCCGTGATTCACGTGTTGTCGCGCTTTTTTATGCAGCGCATTTTTTGTGTCCTACTATGCATGTCCCACTCCTGCCTAATGCCTTGTTGAAAGCTGGCAGTAATTCTGAAATAACAGAAATAAAATAAAGCTCTGGACATGCCACCGCTAGGCCACGAAGGTGTCCTCGTACTTGTTAAAACGGGGCTTTGTACTATGTACGTTGTGTGGTATTTCACAGTGATTCCGAAAAAGGAAACAGTGTCCGTGTCTGCATGAGCTAGAGGAACAGCGAAATACTCTTAAAGGCGGAGCTCAAATGTCCCTGAAATTTTTACTTCCAGGTAGTTTAGTCATTGGTCTTCAAAAGGACTGTACATTTCAGCGATAGCCGCCCGTTCTCGACTTCCAAATCTTGGTTCTGTCTCAACAGCTCTTTGCGTCATTTTATACATTCATCACGAGCATACAGAACATGCCTGCAGTACGAAACGCCATCCTTTAACTCACATATTTTTGCCCTGAAGTCGCAATTTATGTTGTAAAATGCTGCCAGAAGTCAAGCAACTTTTTTTCTGACTCCTTGCAATCATTTTTCGCTCCCACTTTCATTATAATATCAAATAACATGTAGTGTTCAACAGCAGTGCACAAGGAACAGCAGATAGAAAATCGCTAACATAAGGATTTTCAACTGCAAAAGCACAGAGCGGCCCTTAGACGGGTGCGCTAAATGAGCCGCTGCTCTACAAAACAGTGAGCTCTTTGAAGTCGTGTTTTTGGGCTTTAGATGTCCCCAGAAGCGCTGATAGCGTAGCCAAATATAGATTTTAGTGTCGTAGATACTGTGCCGAAAACGATGAACCAACCTCTGGAGTGATGACTGTCCGTGAGTTCGGCGACCAGCTTTTCATTACAACGTAGTTACAAATGCGCGGCGTAGACACCAAGACGCTCTTAGCGTTTTTTAGGCAGCTGTCCATGGTACACTGCTGCCGAACGCATTGCTTTCTGATCAGTGTTTCAATCAGTGCTCGCAATTTCTTATTAAAGTCAGAACTAAAAGAAAAAACTCTTCTTTGCGGAGTGAAGGACAGGCTTGACATAGATACGTTTAATGAAAAAGATTAAGCGTTGTGTTGCGTAGCGTCGAGTTTTTTGACGCATAGACAACTTCAGTCGTCATTCTGTGGCGCATTACGACATTGATTGGTGTCCAGCAAAATTTTCTTTCGTTTAGCGTAGCTGAAAACTTCCATCTACGCGAAGTCGCACAAGGAGCGTTTTTCAACTCTTTTGGTACACGATTTTATTTTAAAGAACTACCTGCCAGCCCCTTAGGAGAGGCTTGTGAAATTAAACGCCTACTCCTCCGCACTAGCCCAGGACCGATGGCATCACCAAAAACGGTTCGAAATAACCTGATAGCATACAGCTTTCCTTATATATCTTATTTTGCAGTAGCAACTCAAAACGACATATTTGCCGGAAGATCGGTGGTCTGATTATGTAATCGCGGTGTTCATGTCCAACATTCCTGTCCAAAAATTTTGAATGTTGAAAATTTTTAAGCTATCATTATGGAAATTTAGAAGTTAATGCTTCATTCTTCGGATATGTAGCAAAATATCTTTTTTTTTTCATTGCTGTCATCGAGCCGTCAAGATTGCCACAGAAAACCAACGGGGAACAATTTTGGGGACAGCTTTAGTTTAGTTTAGTTTAAGGGGTTTAACGTCCCAAAGCGACTAAGGCTATGAGAGACGCCGTAGTGAAGGGCTCCGGAAATTTCGACCACCTGGGGCTCTTTAACGTGCACTGACATCGCACAGTACACGGGCCTCTAGAATTTCTCCTCCAAAGAAATTCCGCCGCCGCGGCCGGGATCGAACCCGCGTCTTTTGGGTCAGCAGCCGAGCACCATAACCGCTGAGCCACCGCGGTGGCGGTTTGGGGATAGCAGAAACGTTAATAGCGAAAAATGCAACCATATCGGGACATCTGCTGATGTATTGATTCTGATAGTTAAATCTTGCCGTATATGAAAAAAATGTCTTTACCAACTTTTGTCCGCAATTTTTTGGTATGTTGGCGACAGATTTGCTCCTAATAACTACAGGCCGATTTCACTGACCTCAGTTTTTTGAAAGATACTCTAACGCGTAGTGTACAGTCACATTATGACTCATCTTAAGTAGAAAAACGCTTCATAACAACCAGCATGGCTTCCGCAAACATTTGTGTCCGAGCCATTTGTCCACCGGGCAAGGCGTCACACCGAAGGGGCAATGGCGCTGCGACTCCTTGCCAGCGCTGCAACACGCTCTCGCATTCCATTATTAAAGGAGAAGCGTAAGCGCCCTCCAATTTGTTTCTACATGTTTTTTTTTTTGCCATAACTTAAGAGAGTTTGATGTGTGCTCCCTCCAGGCATCAGAGCCGATAATTTTTTTTTTTGTGGTTTCTTGCGTCTAAAAGTGTGCAGTGACGCTAAGCCCGCATCCAGGACCGCCACATGGAATTCCTGCGCAACAGAAAAGTATTCGGCTGTTAAATCTTTTCTCGCCACCTAAGGAAGCAGCTAATCACGCGAAAAAATTATAACCTCTAAAATTTTTATGCTTCTGGCTTGTTTAAAATAATCAAACATTAAAAAGCTTCCTTCGTTTGCTGCTGTCATCGGTGGGCGAAGTGATACAGGGCGTCGTGGACCATGATCCATTTTGGCAAGTGCTGTTTCTTAAATTGTGTCCTACGATAGTCAAAACTTCTAAACATAAACGATCTCATTAACAAAAATTAGAGAACAAATTTCGCGTTTTTTGTTTTTATTATTAATGCAGGATTTCATAACGTAAAACGTGTAATGGGGAATTCCGAACTTTCTACGCTAAAAAAAGAACTAAATTCATTTTAGGGAAGTCTGAGATCTATCCCGAGCAGCTCGCCTGCGGTCAACAAACGCGTCTGGGACATAGCAGGCAAATTTTCTGAAGCAAATAGATTTTTTTTTAAACCAATGTTTTTGCGGAAGGCAGCTGGTTTTAGAGAAAGCACCAACTAATATTCCTGGAGTAGCCAATTCACCCTCCTTTTCTTTCTTAGAATAGTGAAATTTTATGGCTTACTCGGGCTAATTTTTTTTAAGTCTTCAATCCACAGAAAGTAGTTACGTTTTATTATACAGTGCATTCCACATACGTTACATGCTAAAGTAGTTCGATGCTAAATTCTCCACGTATCTTAAGAAACAGACAAGTAGTTTGATGCCCCAGTCTTACATCACGCATTGATGGCAACTGTAAAGTAGGCGGTTGGGTGAGGCTTTTAACGTCGTGGCAGTGCAGAGTGTCGACCTGCTTTACACCCGAGCTAGAAACAGGGTGCTTCTGCCATGGATTACGTAGCATACCCTGCAACGCAATGCACACTCTCGAAGCCAACAAAGCCGCCACAACCCTTTGCGTTGCTATTGCAGTCTTTGGTACGATGACCTCGAGCTGTGGTGTACAAGACGGGGAGAGTATAACGAACGGCTTAAGCGCAATCGCCCCTCAGAAAGCCCAGAAACGCTGCTCTGTGCCGCCCACACGTCTGGATTGTCTCACAGGCCATTAAATTTGGCTTCAACTTCATACAACCAACACAACCCACCAAGGTAACCCAACAGGAAAACTGCAGACGTTCTCAGTACTTTCGCGGTAAGAAAAAAAAAATGGAGCGCTGCCAATGTTTACTTGAGAGAGAAGCATAGCAAACGTCATATTCACCTTTTACAACCTTGACACAGTTTTATTTTTTTCGGTCACAATCAAACTCTGTACAAAGAACCGTGCGAATTTTGTCGCTGTTGACCATCTGTTATCTTGAAGCGCGCTTTCTTACCGTGTGTATGCATTCTGTGTGGTCATGGCCACCCACTCCTGCCCAAGAACTTGCATAAGGCTGGCAGTACCTGTAAACTACAATAAAGTGAATAAATATAAGGGGAAGTGATGTTACCTTGACTGTATCAACCAAAGCCACCTTAAAAAGATATACGAGAGGTGTTGAAACGTTATCTGCAGGAATATGAAAACAAATTTCCATTTAAAAATTTTAAACTCCTGCTTTTCAGTGGTATTTCTCTTGAATGTACATACTTATTAATTTTATCGTCCGGCCATGGGATACAATTAGAAAGGAAGAAAAACCTTCGCTACTACAGGGACCCTGTTATCGCCTTGTTGCCTCCATTATCATCTAGAAACTGCTGCCGTCAAAGACATTTTTTCTGGTTACGAACGGGGCAGCCAAACCAGGGAGCCAGGTGGATGGTTAAGCTCCATGAAGTTGCATTCTCTGATAGCAGCTTGCGATTTGCAATACTTGTTGGCTGGCGTATTCTCGTGAAGCATGAATGCAGCTGCCAACAACTTTCCACAGCTTTTCTCTTTCATTGCCTCTCATTATGTCTTCGTTACTTCTGCACAGTCGTCTGCAGTTGTTTTTCTATTGTGTGGCATGAATTATAGCAAGAGAATTCCTTCTGTGCTACAATAAACTGTTGATTTTTTTTTCCAGTTGACTGCTGCACACGAACGTTTTGTTGAGTTAGTGACCTCTTGAGCTTCCATTGCATAAAATCTTGTCTTGTCTCCATATGATCGTGACCACATGTTCTATCACTCTCAAGAATTCGAGAACAGATGTCTGCTTTGTCTCTTTCTGGCATACCTGAATTCCTCTAGCTCAATTTTTGGCGATGTGTTTCTGCTCAGCCGATAACATTCGGAGCAGCAGTTATCTTTTCATCAATTTCTTTCGACTTTTTTTGCCTTGTAAAAAATTCTATGAGAGAGCAAAGCTCCGAATCCCTCGTTTTCGCAGAAAGTATCGGGGTCTGAAAAGTTACTGAGCATTCCTCATACTTTTAATAAAGTAAACTAAGTTGTAATATGTTGGATACCTCAGCACTTATTGAAAAAAGTCAAAGCGAGCAAGCCACCTAGTGTGTGCAGTTTGAGTTCATTCGTCTACGACTCACAGCGGCATTAGCGTCCCCTCGTCATTGGTGGAAAGTTTCAGAAAGCACTCACAACCGCTCTTCGGTGCTCTCGACTGTGGGCGCTGTCTTGCGGGTGACGCCCACATGCGCCGGCTCAGCGTTCGTCACGACTGTGAGAGGCGGCCGCCGATAAGTGCGAACGATTCTCAAGTAGAGCCCCGGCGCCTCCACGTTTTCGAGTTCTAAACAATTAGCTTCGTTCTGACCCATGCGGGAGGCATTCACGAGGGCAGTGCTCTTGCACGCACCGCTTCTATTGTGCACGCAGGGTTCAATTTGGGTGCGGTCATGACAAACGAGGCCGCTGGCTCCGCGTGACCGTTCTTCTTGAGGGGGACCGCGTGAATCATGGCAAGGGGAGTTTCGCCAACGCGCAAAGTTAATTAGCGCCACTTCGGGAGGGCAGACGCAAAACGTAGACTGCGTGATTGCTCCAGCGGTGGGCTGCGGAGCACCGAGGTGTACCTGCCCGAGGGTTATCTGGGGCCACGAAACTTTTCTCATTTGCATATTTCTTTCGTAGCTTGTGCGCCAATGACAGCTGGATGTGTGCTCTGCGCTGAGAAGGTAAAGAGCTGGAGCCACTCCAGTGGATTGGTCCCGGTGTTTTGACGTCAGCTCGCAGAAGCCCCGCCCACGCTCGGTTTTCCCAAGCTTTTGAGCAGCGCCTCCTCTCAGACGTCAGCACCCCCTTCCCCCTTTGTAGCATCGCATCCGGGCAAACTAGCCGCTTTTTTGATAGCTCAGCGAATGTTGCGCGAAGACAATTAAACCTCCAAGCTTCCTATTCGAGAAAAAACCGTGACGTCATGAGAACGTCGTTGCTAGTCGGGAACACCAAGGAGCCGCCTTGCTAACTGTTAAGCATGCGCCTTCCATTTTCTTAAATCCTGCCGCCACGCAAGCTGACACTCGAACCCATCTAATAAGCCACCTGTCAGAATATAACGGAAAGCTTTTCCTTAAGTGTGACTGCCAATGAATGAAGGGCCCAGTAATGTTGTGAGCAAATTCAGGTACTTTCAAAATTGGGAACTTACAAAACTGCTGCATTTTCAAGCACATCACATGAACCGTGAAACCAGATATCATATTTAGATTCCAGCCCACACGAAAAACATAAATAATATTTTACGCATAAATTCCCACATTTATATAACAGATATTAAAAACATTATCAGTTCACACTTTTTAAACAGTCATATTTAAATCAACCTTTGAAATAAGCTGTATATTTGCGCTGAACTGCTGCTGATGGGTGAATAAGGGATCTGCTATTTTTTAAATATACATCACTGTCATGTTCTTGTACTCCGCAATACAGCCACTTTTGCTTTGATAGTATGCCGTGGGGAGGCTCCATCCTCACCATTGAGCCCCGCCTTCTTTGTGGTCCGCAAATATTAGTTTCATTTTCCTTTTTATTACGTCTCTCGTGGTAAGAAACATCAAGGAGTGTATAGTGTGTTCTCTTTTCGTGTACGGAATCGTAGCCACACAGTTCATGAGCCATCTTTATTGCAGTTTCAGGAATAAATAGGGAATTTTAATTTGAATAGCCAATTAACCGGTGGCACAAAAATTCTTGCTTCATGTAAGTATATCAACAGTGAATCGGCCATAAAAAAAATCTGACGGCTCCACTAAGAACGGCCACCAGCACACCATGGACCTGCCTACAAATTGACGAACGCTATATGCCAAAGGAGGCAATATGTGGAAATTCAGGTTGTGAGAACTTTGCTGTTATCTGAAAAAATTTCACCAATGAGCCTTTGTTTCACCCAGAGCCAAATACAGCAGTTAGCTGAGACAGTAACAAATTTTGCCTAGCAGAATGTAATAAATCCACTTTTCAGAATAAGTCTCAAAGCCCATAGTGCATTTGTGGAATACCACGTCGACATCCTATATGCGAGCTTGACGGGGAACAAGAATTTTCTCAGATTATGTGCAGTCTAACTTAAGGGGCCTTCTAATAAAATAGTTCACAGCACCAAAATTTTGATTGAAATAAAGTGATTCAAAATATTTCTTGCTGTAAGTAAAAGTACGACACACTGAATATAACTAAATTCTTCGCATTTCAAGAAAAAAATTAGTTGAGGTGAAAGTCTGACGTTGTCCATGGCTTCATGCAAGTACGGGGTCCATAAAATACTTGCTTCCCGCACATTTGCCGTGATTTCGCAAGCTTCTACTATTAATTTTTACTTTACTTTTCGCATCTACAGAAACACAGCTAAACAATGCCGACCTATTTTTGCTTATTTGTTGCACCATTGTGGGAATGAAATATTCGCAGGAGAATATCGCCTTAATATGAATATAATTCCTATTTCAATGTCGGAGGATAGCCCATCTGTGCGCTAACATGGAATAGTCCAAAAGCAGCAAGAGTTAACTGCTCATGCTCTCTCCGGGGAGGGGGGGGGGGGGGGGATTTAAGCGAGGTGGTGGCCAACTCCCTCCCCCCCCCCCCCCAAAGAAAAATCTTACATAGGGAAATTCTGCAGAACCCTAATTTTCCGGCGAGAAATCCCACCAAATACCATGGTTGAAATAGGAGCGCTCCCAACCATCCCTTCAGGAGTAACCCATAAGCCCACCTCTGGCTGTTTAAGAAATTCGGCAGTCACTGTGCTTTCATGAGCACACAAACTACCTTGATTCTTGTGAACTGTCCCAGAATATGTACCAGAAAAGAGAATGCCAACAACCACTGAATAAAAAAGAATATTGCGCTCACAGAGCTGTCGCCCCAAGCTGTGCGTCTGACTGTTATACAGTTGTATATTGTATTAAAAATCCAACTATGCAAATAAAGGAATAAAAAGTAAGATATGCTGTAGAAAAGGCGCCTCAATTTCCACCTTCTACTAGAAAGAAAAATATGCCTGCGAAGAAACGTACTATAGTGCACTATTTGTTAAGAACTTTTACTTCCGAACAGCACATGGAAAACAGTAAAGAATCTGAACTCTGAATAGAAATGTTCCATTTCACGAATACTGGGGGATGTTTCGTGACAGCTGTGCGCTTATCACAGCTTTAAAATTAATAAATGGTAAAACTTCTCACGCCTTCCATGTCCGTCACATATCCATCGCCTGTCGTGTACGTCGTTGCAGAAGTGTTTTGTACCATACTAAATAAACTGCCAAAAGTTAGTAAAAGAAAGGACAATATGGTACTAGTAAAAGTGCTAAAAAATAACTGTTCGGTAGAATTTTTAGATATGAGTAGACTATCGAAATTATCAAGGAATCTTAGCACTGAAAGTAAATGCCATATTGCGCATGTTACCTTGAGACAGTGGTGCGCTTATCACCGCACTAAAACGGCTAACAAAGAAAATTTCACACGCCTTCTATGCCCGCCATATAACCATCTCAAGTTCTGTACTCTATTGCGCAAGTGCTTTTGTACTGCGCTAAAAAATATGCAAATATATTAAAAGCCTGCACAGTGCGGTAGAAGTCAAGGGCAATGAAGTAAAATAAATATTATAGTAGGTTTGTCAGATGAAAAACACAGCAAACGAACTGGAAACGTTGAACTTTATTTTAAGTGCATTTGCATACACTTCAAGAAGAATGCCAAAAGGCATGATGCCTGACGTGGGCCGTCCTGCCTGAGGTAAACAGATTTCATTTGGCACATGTGTCTTGTCTCCTTCTTGGTCTGTGTGTGTTTGCGCTGTTGAACCATCACTATGAATCTACACCAACTAGCCCAATCTGCAGTTCTTCTACAGTACAAAAGGAACAAATACAGTCAGCGTAGTAGTCACGCCCGCACTTGTTGCCATAGTGAAAAAAAACAATGAAAACTGCGAACAAGGACAATAAAAAAAATGCGCTGAAGGAATAGAAGAGTACCTGAACTTGAAAAATGTTTCATGCGAAACAAAATACAGAACCAACGCATACCACAAGTGCTGAAACAGCAACCTAAGATAAACGTATAAAACGGCACAGTGCTTGTTACAGTAGCTCCAGGTTAGTTCAGCATATGCAAGCTGCAGCAGTACATTGACCTATGGACAGAAAATAAGCAGTCTTGTTCACATAGCACTCGTTCACTGTCGGAAATCTTACAGTATATCACAAGATGTACCAAACAATCATGCAGCCAACAACGCAATCACTTTTTTCTTGTATATTTCGTGATTCTGACAGTTGTACCGGAGGTCACGATTGTTTGCTTTCGTCCAAAAGTGCGAACAAAGAGCGAAGAATAGGATTATTCAAATCACCCCTCCACAATGTCTAAAGCAAAATACACAGCCCCCTCTTGCTTGTCTCATTCGGAGATGAAGAAGAATGCATAGCTGTGCGAGGTGGTGGTAGTTCATTGTGGGTGGAACAGAGCGAAACAGTCGAAAGAACAAAAGAAAGAGACACCACACACGACCGCTGTGGTGTCTCTTTCTTTTGTTCTTTCGTCTGTTTCGTGCTGTTCCACCCACAATGATAATTCAGAGATCATGACTGCACAAATACCGTTACTTGTCTATTCACATGCACTCTCTAGAAACATTTCATGCCTATATACGAGGGCTATGTTGGGATTTATACAAAATACGGCAGGTAAGGCTTACAATGTCTTCATTAGTAGCTTTGTGGCCGTATACAAAAACACTTTATCTCTGAAGAGCGAAAAATGAATAATGAGATTCGAAAGACTTGGGCAACAGAATAGCTATTAAGAAAACTGGAGAACTTCTACATCTCAAATTGTTCAAGTCCTTCAGAAACAAGTTAACCAAAGAATTAAGAAGAGCTGGAGATGCGTTTTATACCCAGGAGTTTGTAACTTGTACCGCACGAGCTGATAAACTATGGAAGAAGATAAACGCTGTCACGGGACGGAAACAGAAGGGAGAATCGCCACACGAAATTTCATTAAATGGACTCCTGGTGAAAGATCACGAATTCAGAAAACATCCGCATTGTATTTGCAACAGAATCTGCGCTGCAATACGTTATTCTCGGCTATACAAAGTACCGTCGGTACGAGTACAATAAAAAACCCGGCAATGCACCAAATGTCAGCGCTTCGTTCATATTGCTGGCGCTTGCCGACTTGCCTTGCGCTGCACCCGTTGTGGTGGCAGCCATGACTGAAATGAAAGTGCAAGTGATAACCCCCTTTGTCAAAACTGCGGTAAGCAGCATGAGGCGACATTTATCCGCTGCACTGCCTACCAAAAGGAGAACATCATCTGCAAGTACAAGAACTCCAATAATACAGACTAGAAGTCAGCAAAAACTGCGTTAATTGAGCAAAAGCAAATCCTGGGAAGTCGCTGCAGAAAAAATTTATCGCCAGAAAAAATTTATCGCTCAACCACCTGACAAAGATAAAGCAAGTCACCTGTGCATTGAGGAAGTGGTTGAGTTCTCTCCTGTTCCACCGCGCGAAAACGTTCAGTCACCTTCAGAAGCGAGTACACATGTGAACACTCCACGGCAACCGCGGTATGCAACCTGGAACCACTGGCGCGAAGGATCTATTCGCCAAAACTCCGAAAGCACCGAAGCTGTCCGCGCTTTTTTTACACCACTCTCCTCGCTGGTGGCGAAGGCCATCCTTAAAATCCTTGACTTCACTTCATCTCTACTTGCGCAATGGCGGTAGCAGTCAATAAACCAGCTACTCTCCTTAGCGTGCAAGGCGTCCGTAACAAGGCCACCATCTTCCAATGGAATGCCTGCAGCCTTCGTTCATGATTGTCTGATTTCCGACAATTCGTCTCAAAACACAGTTTCCCGATCATTGCAATTTTAAAATCCCCTCTGCGTACTACTATTCGTATTTCAGGCTATGTCATTCAGAACTCCATGGCCGGCATTGACATCAGCAGAGTTCTTTTAGCTCTCCGGAAAGACGTCACCTCCCTCCCACAAGCCATACCTGCCGACTCACGGAATGAATATCTTGCAGCCACCATCAAGATCATGAACCTGTCCATCACAGTGATCGTCGAGTACATAACCCCGCGTGTCATTTTATACGCTAACCGCCTTCAGGATATAGTACGCAGTACCTCTGCACCGCACATAATAACGGGAGACTTCGTTGCACATCATCCTGCTTGGGGATCAACATCCAGACACAACAGTTATTTGATTTCGCACAGTGCAACGGCCAGGCAACTTTTTATCAGGGTGCAAGATCCATTGCCCTTGACATTTCTATGATCTCTGCGCATCTGTCGTCTTCAACAACTTGGAATGTCGACATTCTCATGACAGCGATCATCAGCCTACGTACATTAAGGTTGGTGATGCTTTTTCACTGACATAGTAGAAAAATTGGAGCTTTCACACCTTGATTATGAAAACTTAATTGGTGCTGTAGTACGTGCCAAAAGTCATGCACTAAAGTTATAACTCTACCAAAAGTGTACTCAATTGCAGATGCTGAATATGAGCGACCTCGAGCAATTAGTCGCAGAGCAGCGAGACGAACACGCAGGTCAAATAATAGAGGATATCAGCGTTGCTAGGCGCGCATCGAAACATGTTCAGCGCCATTTGGACAAGCTGGAGAGACGGGAATGGCGATCCTCTTGCGCAAAGCTCGATCCCCGAAAGCCTATTTCTGATGTATGGAGCATTGTACGCAGCCTGAGAAGTCAGCCCGCGCCATTAAACCCTTTTGATGCGTAGCTGTAAATACAAATATTTCTCGTCTCGACGCAGCGGAGGCTTTCTGTTCTAAGATCATTGCTCAGTTAACAGCCATATCTGTGTCATTACATCCCTAAAGCTTTATTCCTTCGCCTAACACTGCCCTCCTTGACGAGCCGTTCACTACGGATGAACTTCATGCGGCTTTGGTAGCTACCAATAAAAAATCCTGTCCAGAACCGGACGGTGTAAGCTACACCAACGTTTATTGATACTTTTTTTATAAACGTTGAGCTACACTACCATTTCTCACCTGACAACTAAGGCCAAGGTTCTGCTGCTCGCAGTTTATAACACCTCCTAGGAGTCCGCCTGTTTTGAAACGTGCCAGAAGCGTGCGCGTTTCATACCTAACTTAAACCCTGGAAAGCCTTCATCTGACTTAAACGCCTACCGTCCCATTTCGCTTATAAGCACCGTCGGGAAATTGATGGAGAAAATGGTACACTCCCGCCTAACCTGCGACCTGACGAACAGGGGTATTTATCCTCCGACCAAGTCTAGTTTCTGAAAAGGACGCAGCATTGACAACGTTATTCGCTTCCAATTGCATCAAACGCAGCAAAGCAGAGTGATCCATCACCATTGCTGTGTTTCTTTACTTTAAGGGAGCCTTTGATAACGTCACGCATGAGGCAATTCAGTCAGCCTTACAATCAGTAGGCATTTGTGGACGAATGTATAACTGGCTGCTTGATTATCTTCACGAAAGATAGATTTTTATGTCAACAAGTGAAGGTGACATAGCTCTGCATCAAATATCTCGCGAAGTACCTCAGGGGGGATACTAAGTCCCACCCTTTTCAATATCTCACTTGTTGGCTTGGAAAAATGCTTGCCACCGATAGTTGAAATCCCCTTAATGCAGATTACACCGGAGTATGGTGTACCGAACGCAACAGGTGCATTGTGCATGCCCGACTACAGAGAGCAATAGGCTGAATCGAATCATTCTTAAGGAAGCGCGGTCTCGCCATGTCGGCAGATAAAAGCTCAGAAATTGCATTTTCCAGGCGAAGTCTTTGGCGCTACATGTTGAAAGTCGCTGGTACCCGAATACCGTTCGTTGCAAGCCATAAATTCGTGTTCGTGACGTTTTACAGGTCACTGCCATGTTCCCCACACGTGCAACAGCTGAAAATCAAGCTTTGCTCTTACGCATCTATCTTTCGTATGCTCTCTACCATCAGATGAGCATGTACTACACCTGGAGCGCTCTGTGACGGCCTTCTGTGCTAGTCTCCCTGCTCTTCAGGGTATATCGCAAACAAAAATTAAAATTCTTGAAGCTATGCAAGCTAAAGCCTTGCGAATCTGCCTTGGCCTTCTCTAGAACACTTCCGCAGTGGGTACTCTAGCAGAGAGCAGACGTCAATCTGAATTAGTGCTGTTAGCCCAGGAGCTCATTCGTGCCTTGGTGCAGTTTGTGGCTCGTGTACCTAACCATCCACTCGCAGTGTACTGCATAGAAAAGTTTCTGACGTCCTCCTATCACAGCACAAGCGCCCTGTCACAACATCCTCCGCACCTTGGAGGTACGCAGCATGGCAAATCAAGACCACAGTCCCTGGCATTAAAAGAAAAGCAAACACCCCCGATCCTGCGCTTAAATACTTTGCTCTTGAGCGCATTTATGGCTGACACAGTGCGTACCGCCACATCTACACTGATGGCTCTGTCACATGCATCTCCTCAGCGATTGGTGTTTGGATCCCGTCAACGCCCACCATACCGCAGTGACCGCACTCAAAGAACAGGTGGTGGTGTTTTGCTCGCAATTGACGAGCAGTTTGATTGTCACTGCATATCAATTGTTTCTGATATTCAATCTGTGTGGTGCTGCGTGAATTTAGGTTTCAGAAAAGTGATCATCGGCGTTTGCTATCGCTCCCCTTCCAGCGATATATCATTCTGTGATAGCTTGCATGACAGCCTGAATCGAATCACTGTTCGATATCCCAGCGCACAAATTCTACTTTTCGGGGACTTCAACTATCCCAACATTATCTGGTCACACACGTTCCCTTTTTCTAACCCACCGAGCGCAGAAACTAACAATTTATCACCATCTGCGCAGACTTTGGCTTGACACAAATCGTCACTTCACCCACACGTGTTACTCAAAATTCATCTTCTCTTCTAGATCTTGTATTAACGACTGCAGAAGATTGCACGGCACCTGTAATACATATGCCTGGCCTGAGCGACCACGATGTATTACATTTCACGTTAACTCATGAACACGCACCTTCATCAAACCGCTCCAAAAATATTAGAGACTACAACAAGGCTAATTTTCTTGCTATTAATGACGAACTGAGCTCTCTTCTAGACATATTCTTACCTAATTACCTCGAGCGCTCGGTGGAAACTAACTGGTGCATGTTCCGAAATAAGGTATCTGAATTGATTAACCGACATATTCCTCTTCGGCGCGTCTACTCGAATAACCAAGCTCCATGGTATAATCGATATTTAAACCGCCTTTCTAACAAAAAGAAAAGATTTTTCGAATTGCTAGGTATTCATTAAAACCTGAGCGATGGACTGCATATAAATTAGCTGCCTTAGCCTATTCCCGTGCACTAAAGACTACTAAATTTTCTTTTTTTAATGTAACCCTCCCGAACATCTTAAAGTCTAATCCTAAACGCTTCTGGAGCATAATAAACCTAGCACTAACGACAAAGTGTCATTACTTTCAGCAACTGAAAATCCCATTCCGGACCATCTTTGTGCCACTTCACTAAATGACTCTTTTGTCCAGTCATTTTCTTCCTCATCCGTTGATCGCCACCGTCCCTAACTCCAATCGTGTAACTACTACTGTATGGATCCAATTGTGTTTGACTCTCATGGCATTATAACGATCATTAATAATTTAAAACAAACATCTTCTAGCGGAATCGATGGCATTAATAGAAAATTTCTTCGGAATACTGTTGAATATACCTCTATCATTTTGGAAAGCATATTCTCACAGTCGTACCATGATGGCGTACTACCCGAGGACTGGAAAACTGCTAAGGTCATACCTGTACATAAAGCCGGAGACAAACAGAACCCGTCTAACTATCGACCCATCTCTCTCACATCAATACCGTGCAAAATAATGGAACATATAATTTTCACTCACCTTGTTAATTTTCTTGAAGATAATAGCTTCTTTTCTCTGACTCAGCATGGCTTTCGGAAAGGTTTCTCCTGTGAAACTCAATTACTTTCCTTTACTAATGATCTGCACTTCTACTTAGACTCCGCGTTTTCCACAGACTGCATATTTCTCGACTTCACTAAGGCATTCGATAAAGTTAACCATTCATTACTTCTATATAAACTCAGCATTCTAAATATTGACCCTTCTGTTCTGAACTGGATTCGCGCGTTTCTTTTTTCTCGCCTTCAGTTTGTGCATGCTAATGACACTAATTCTTCTACCGTGCCAGTTGGTTCTGGGGTTCCTCAAGGATCTGTCCTTGGCCCTTTACTGTTCCTGATTTATATTAATGATCTGCCTGCGACTGCTAACTCTAGGATTTGTTTGTTTGCCGACGACTGCGTGATTTACCGTAAAATAACTAACGATTCCGATATTCGCTCTCTCCAGGTCGATCTTAATAACATACTAGACTGGTGTCATAATTGGAAAATGGACCTAAATATTAAAAAATGTAAATCTATGAGAGTTTCACATTCAAATACTACTTGTCCTCCTTATTTTCTTCACAGTCATCCCCTTGAAAGCGTAAGATCGTACCGGTATCTTGGCATACATATGACTAACGCCCTGTCCTGGAAACTTGATATAGAACATATTGCATCTAAACCAAGCAAAACGCTTGGTTATCTTCGAAGAAATTTTACACTTGCTCCATCTTCGTTAAAATCATTATTATACACGACCTACGTACGACCGCAAATGGAATACGCTTCATCCATATGGGACCCTGGACAGGTCTCACTGACACAGGTTCTGGAAACTGTCCAGAATCGTGCAACTAGATTCATTTTAGGCAATTACCATCGTACATCTAGCGTCACTCAAATGAAAAGGTCTTTAAACCTCCTGCCCCTAGCTACCCGCCGTAAGCACTTCCACATCTGCCTATTCCATAAGATTTTCTACTCCAATTTTCAACTTCGCTCTCGATGGATTCAACCAGCACCGTTCATTTCTCACCGTCATGACCATCAACACAAGGTCACAGTGCCTCATTGTAACACAGTGACATGTGCGCAATCATATTTTCCGCTAACTTCTAAAGAATGGAATTCCCTACCCGCATCATTAGCTAGCATCACTGATTCAACTCAATTTAGAAGAATACTTACCACTGTGATTACATAATGATCGCTTTTGTATTTTATTGTAGTGTTGTGTTCTCCACGTACTAGTATTGTTCTTAAACTATTTTATTAACCTGTTCCGAGTTAATTTTGCTCACTTCTTTTTATCCTGCCTCAGTTTTTCTATAGTTTTGTATGAATTGTGCTTTGTTTATATTTCTTGTTATCAACTGCCCTTCCCCTCTGAAATGTACTCTGTACCCTGAGGGTATCACAAATAAATAATTAAATAAATTTCGGCGACACTCAGTCACCGCACCTCAAGTACTGCTACCGAGTTGGCTGCTCTGCGAGCAGCATTTATTTACATTCTACAACAACCGCCAACAGCGCGGGTTATCTTCAGCGACTATCGCGCTGCCCTACAATCGATAAGGTCATCGGAAGCCTTCGGGAGCAGATCGTCGAAGACTTGAACAGATTACACACCGAGGCCTGTAAGCTACGTCATCGTGTTGTGCTTGAGTGGTTACCTGCTCACTGCAGCCTCGCAGGCAACGATCGTGCTGACGATGCAGCGAGGTCAACTGATGGTGACACCTCCTTGCTGCCACCCGTGCCCTTTTCTCGTAGTGATGGCGCGAGACTTCTGGCAATTACATCCTGGCAGATGCAACGCTCTTTGTGGTGTGATCCGCAGAGTCAATATAGACCCCTTCTTCGTATTGGGCCCACTTGTGACCTCCGCATGCCACGCATTTTAGATAGACGTGATCGTAACCACCTGCACCGAATTTGTCTGGAAGCTGCCTTCACTAAATTCTATCTTTATAAAATTGGTGCTTCAAGTAGCCCTCTGTGCCCGACATGTGATGTGCGCGAGGATCTTCAGCACTTGATCTGCCGCTGCCAAATATTTAATCCCCATCGCAGGGCACTTTTAAGTGCTTTAGGACTCCGTCAGGACGGCCCCGTGCACCTGGAGCATGTCCTTCGACCCTGGAGTGATGCGGCTTTGGCTGCGCGAGGGACAGAAGCTTTCAAGTTTTTGCTAGGGACACGGGTTTAGTGGACACCCTTTGATAATCATGTGTGCTTTTGAGTGCGTGAAATTTGAGTATACTTGATGTCATATTTCTTTCTTCTGTTTTCCTCTCTTTTTCACCCTCTTCTTTCACCCTCATCTGGAGTAGCACGCAAGGATAAGAACCAAGCAGACCTATACTTTATTCATTAAAGTCTCTCTCTATCTCTCTCGTTGCAGAACAAATATTCAGCTTTAACTGAGGACGACAACTTTATTGTTGAAGCAATGAACGATAGCATCATAGCTGTCATTACGGAGTGCGCAGTAGAAGTAGGCAGTAAGTTGGTTCGACAGGATGTCAGCAAGCTTTCTCAGAGACGAAAGATTTGATTAAGAAACGCCAAAGTATGAAGGCGTCTAACCCCACAGACAGACTATAACTAACAGAGCTATCAAAGTTGACCAATAAGTTCAAGGTAATCGACGTAAGGCAGCACAATATGGACAGAATTGAGAATGCTCTAAAGAACGGAGGTAGCCTAAAAGCGGTGAAGAAGAACTAGGCATAGGCGAAAACCCGATGTATTTGTTGAGAAACAAAGAGGGCAATGTCATCAGCAGTATGGGTAAGATACAGCCGCCGAAGAGTTCGGCACAAACATGTAGAGTAGACGATGTAAACAGAGTGTTAACGAGAGGGCCAGCAGAGTATAGCACTGGAACATCCAACCAGTAACGAAAGAGGAAGTAAACAAAGCTTTAGGAGCAATGAAAAGCAGGAAAGCAGCTGGTAAAGAACAGGCAACCGCATCTCTGCTGAAGGAGGGAGGCGAGGTTGTACTAGAAAAACTAGCCACCCTGTGCACGAATGGACAAAGGTTTGCGGCATGCGGATTTGCGGGTAAAAAAAAAAAGTTATTTCTGCGCAGCCTCTGTAAACAGGCAGATTGTATTTTTGTAACAGATGGAGAACGCATGTCTCTTCATGTTCCTATGAATTTTCGGGACCTGCTATGCTTGACCTCCCCGCAATAAATTTTTTTCCTCGAATCTGCGTCCCGCAAACTTATGCCCATGACTGTATACGCGATGCCTTATGACCTCAAGTCTATTAGAAGCTTGGAAGAACGCTAACATCATCTTAATCCAGAAGAAAGGAGACGTCAAAGACTTCAAAAATTGTAGATCAATCAGCTTACTGTGCGTTGCTTAGAAGGTATTTATTAAAGTAATGCTAATAGAGTCAGGACAACCTTAGACTTCAGTCAACTAAATGACAGGCATACATGACGGGAACCAACAGTCACAGGCCCCAAGGAGAATAGGGGATCTATTTTTTTTTATTAATTTTTGGTTTTCATCAATAGGAGATAAATAAAAGCAGAAGAAAAAACAACCACATGCCACCGGTGGGATCCCAACCCATGGCCTCCAAATTTCGCGTCCGGTGCTCTACCAACCCTGCTACGGCGACGGCTGTCCGATATTGTGCCATTCAATCTCTCATTAGTGGAACATTCAGCCCATCCCTCATGTAATACCCCCTTTCTGAGGCATTTGAGGTTTTGATAATACATAAATAAATAACTGTGTACGTAAATGCACCCGCTATGGACGTGGGTGGCGCTGGTGAGCGCTCAAATTTAGGTTACACTACACAAAAATACACAAGTCCCATGTGGTTTCGTCAAAGTTAGCGCTATCCACTGCAAAAAAATGTTATACCGTCTAGCCCCAGTCGTCCGTTTATTACCCCCGAAAGATTGGACAGCCGTCGCCGTAGCTCAGTTCGTACAGCACCGCACGCGAAATTTGGACGTCATGGGGTGGGATCCCAACGGCGGCATGAGGTTGCTTTTTCTTCTGCTTTTATTAATCTCCGATTAATGAAAACCACAAGTTAATAAAAAAAGACACCCCCCGTGCTCCTTGGTATCGGTGACTGTTGGCTGCCTTCAGGTACGTCCTAACGAGCACCTCTTTCCACTCTATTGTCAAATGACAAAGCAGGCTTTCGTAAAGGTACCTCCATATTAACATTATTAGTCAGGTGATAGCGAAATGGGGCGAGTATAAGCAGCCCATATATATAGCCTTTAAATATTATGACAAAGCATTTGACCCAACCGAAACTTCAGCAGTAATGGAGGCATTGTGTAATCAGATTGTAGAAAAGCCTTATGTAACAATACTGGAATATATCTATAGCGGCATAGCTACCGTAGTCCTTTCTCAATTAAAAGGATGTTGAAGAAACATACAGACGAGCACGATGCTGCATCCTCCTCGTCTGTGTGTTTCTTCAACGTCCTTGGTCACTTTCCGCTGCTCAAATATAAAATCTGAACCAACTAGCTCACCAATCCACCTTAATAACGTTTATCTCTACTACCATGAGCCTTTCCACTTGTCACGGTGTAGTGACGGCAGTCCAGCGGTCAGGAAGACACGAACCAGTCTTGGAAACGAAGCTCTTTATTTGGGCTGACTTGCGCCCACAAAAGAACAGAATCAGTCTGCGGTGGCGTAAGCAACAAACGTGCTCGTCGGTCGTCGAACTACGAATGCCCGCTGCTCGCGGCATCGCTCAATTTAAAGCCGGCAAAGAAACTTCCAGATAGCAGGACAAGATCATCTACAGTAATCTGGAAAAACCTAGATGCAGCCTTTCATGGCTGCGATCAATCGAGATTAGACTGGTCGCTTCTCCCGTCACGAACAAAAATGATAACAGCCCTTTCCTGCGGCCTTGAGCGTGAACGAACAAACACTACATTAATACGTGGCATTACCCCCCTTCCAAAGAAGCATCGTCTCGATGCTTTAAAATGAAAATAAACACGGAGAATGAAAACTTCGAGTCCTTTAGCGTTCATAATATGGCTTCAGGCGTACAGTGGTGAGCAGCCTTGTCTAGAGCGCTCGGGCGGTGCACTTCCTTGCGAACAAATCCAGATTTTGTGGCAGCCTCTAGGGTCCAGCTGCAACGCTTGCACGGAAGTAGCGCCAGATATTTATTTATTTATTTATTCAATAAACCCCTAAAGGCCCTCAATCGAGGGTATTACATAGGGGGGAGCGAAGACACACAACACAAAATAATATTGAGCAAGCGCCAATGTGCTATACATAAGAACAGAAAGCACATGTAGAAAACAAAAGAAATAAACAAAAACCTGTAGTATACATTGTAATTTACACACACAAGAAAAAACAGATAGTGTTTTAGAGGCATAACAAAGGCAGGAACAAAACAAAATAACAAAAAAAGCTGAATGCAGCATGTGGTACAATCAATTAGTGAAGCTAAACAGACATTTGGGTAAGAAGGTCCTGAAACTTATTAAGATCCCGTTCAGAAGCGATGTGTGATGGAAGATTATTCCAGTCAACTATAGTACGTGGTATGAAAGAGTTAGCAAACGAAGAAGTGTGGCATGATATGCGTTTAACTTTCAGCGGGTGGTCGCGACGTGGAAAAAAAGATTCAGGTGATTGAAAAAAATCGTCATGGAGCAGAACATGATGGTAAAGTTTATGGAAAAGGGTCAAGCGTGATAGTTTGCGGCGATGTGATAACGTATCAAGTTCGGCGCGAGCCTTTAGTGCGGTGACGCTAGTATGACGAGAATAATCAGAAAAGATGAATCTAACGGCACGGTTTTGCAAAGATTCCAAGTCATCAATAAGGTATGCTTGATCCGGGTCCCAGATGGCCGACGCATATTCGATTTTAGGCCGTATTAAAGTAACATATGCTAGTTTTTTCAGGTGGAAAGGCGCTTGTTTAAGGTTACGTTTTAGAAGACCCAGAGAGCGGTTAGCAGCTGCAATAATATGGCTAAGATGGTAATTCCATGTTAAATTAGACTGAAGGTGTAGTCCCAAATACTTGTAGGAAGTAGAAAGTTCAACCGGGTTATTAAGGAGAGTGTAAGATGTTGGGATGCGACAAGACTTGCGAGTGAAAGAGACAAGTTTAGTTTTAGAGGAATTAAGGGTCATTAACCAAGAAGAACACCACTTACTAATGGAATCTAAATCAGTTTGCAAAGATTGGCGGTCAGAGTCGTTAGAAATGCTACGGTATATAACACAATCATCAGCGAATAATCTGATTTTGGATGATACGCAGGCGGGTAAGTCATTTATGAAGATTAGAAAAAGTAAACAAAGCAGGCCTCGTAAACAAAGCAGGCACGAAAACTTTGCCCTGTAATGAGGGGCTGCTCTCTAATTTCGGTTTTTGTTACCAAGTGCGCACTGCTCAAGCGCTCTAGACAAGGCTGCTCACCACTGTACGACATGTACGACTTCCGGGCGTAGGCGGCGTCGCTGAGATGCTGTCGTGCCGTCGGGGATGACTTCATAGTCGAGGTCACCGATGCGACAGAGAACCCTGTACGGGCCAAAGTAGCGTCGCAGCAACTTTTCGCTCAATCCACGGCGGCGAACTGGCGTCCATATCCAAACCCGATCACCTGGCTTGTAATGCGTATCTCTTCGGCGCAGATTGTAGCGTCGGGCGTCGGTGTGCTGCTGGTCTTGAATGCGAAGCCGCGCAAGTCTTCGGGCTTCCTCGGCGCGATGAAGGTAGGCGGTGACGTCGAGGTTGTCTTCGTCGGAAACGTGCGGGAGCATTGCGTCGAGTGTTGTCGTGGGCTTCCTGCCGTATACCAGCTGGAATGGGGTAAACCTGGTTGTCTCCTGGGCGGCAGTATTATAGGCGAAGATCACGTAGGGCAGAATACGTGGCACACTAGAACCATCAACTAGAACCACAACACCGGTGCCAATGCATCGCCTTCCTCAATTGCCGGGCCTGTCTGTTTCCACGCTGCCTTCGGAAGAACTTCCTGTTTGATGAACTGAGAGAAATCTTCGGGGGGATCTCGCCCACACAGGGCAATGCAAGAAAGGTGGTGCAGCATCGTCCTCGTCTGTATGTTTCTTCAACGTGCTTGTTAACTTTCTGCTGCTCAAATATAAGATCATGAACCAACTAGCTCACCGATCCACCTTATTATCATTTCTAAAGCCAGCAATAAATTTCCAATAGGAAAGGGTGTCGGGCAGGGAGGCTCGGTCTAGCCAATCCTATTTACCGCATGTTTACAGGAAGTATCCAGAGGCCTCGATTAAGAACAATTGTGGATAAGAGCTAATGGAGAATACATTAGTAATCTCCGATTCACTGATGACATTGCCTTGCTAAGTCTCTCAGGAGATAAAGTGATAAACATGATCAATGATTTAGAAAGACCGAGCAGTATTGTGGCTCTAAAAATTGACATGCATAACACCAAAGTAATAGTCAAGAGTGCCGGAAGGGAAGAGTACTTTACAATAGGTAGCGAGGTGCTGGAAGTGGTAAGGGAATGCGTCTAATTAGAGCATGTAGTGACCGCAGGTCCGGATCACGAGGGTGAAATGACAAGAAGAATAAGAATGGTTTGGAGCGCTTTTGATAGGCTCTCAGATCATCAATGGCAGTTTACCAATAGCACTCAAGAGAAAAGCATACAACTGCTGTATCTTACCGGTATTAACCTATAGGGCAGAAAGGTGGAGGCTAACGAAAGAGGTTCAGCTTAAGCTAAGGACAACGCAGCGTGCTATGGAAATAAAAATGATAGGTGTAACGTTAAGACACAGGAAGCGGGCAGAGTGGGTGAGGGAACAAACGTCGGTTAATCACGGTCTAGTCGAAATCTAGAGGAAGCAATGGGCTTGGGCAGGGCATGTAATGTGAAGGCAAGATAACCGCTGGTCCTTAAGGGTAACTGACGGGATTGCGAAGGAAGTGTAGCAGGGGGCGGCAGAAAGTACAGGTGGGCAGGTGGAAATAAGAAATTCGCGGGGAAAGGGTTGCCTCCGCAGGCACAGGACAGGGCTAATTGGAGAGACATGGGAGAGGCCTATGTCCTGCGCTGGGCGTAGGCCGGGTGATGATGATGGTAAAGAAATGCTGGGAACGTTTTGCTCGGGGATTTCTTTTTACTACAGGAACTGAGTAAAGCACGAAATCTGTTATTGCATGGAACCGAAATATCATGTGTTTTCTTTGCTTCCTTGAAGTTCGCGCAGTAATATTGCATATTCCTAAAATTATTTTAGTAAGTAGAGTGAAAGGACTGCGGTTACAGCTTATTTCTTCCTTTATAAATAAAGGCCTCCAAAGTCAGCATTAAAGATTTCCGTGCGCCAAGCTCGCGACATTTTAGAAAATAAAAGGAATGAATATGAAAAAAAAAGACATTAATGTAGCTGAAAGAGCTGCGAGGTTAGCGTAAATTTCCTGCTAAAATTTTCATCACTCTACTCGCAGTAAATGTCCAGGTATTTAAATTTGCCAAAAACAAAGTGCGAGAAAGCGAAGGAGTCGACTTCTTGGTTGTCGAGAATTTTTTATGCTTTTGAATATTTCTTCGGGAAGAAAATAATTCTAGATACGCTTTGCGCAGTGATTCGGCAATGAAGCACAAAAATATTAGATAAATCGGAGAAGTCGGCCAGTATACACTGCACATCTTATCTGAAATCGCCAAGCAGATCTTTCATCGGCGGCATAAATAACAAGGTAGACTAAGCGAACGCGCTAATGTTAAGTACAGCCAACAGCGTCACTTTTAACGCGTTCTCAAAAATTAAAGTGCACTCGAAAACTAAACTGTACCGACGAAGAAAAAGACATTATGGACATTATAGTAAAAAAAAAAATGGGTATTTATGGGCCCTCATTTATGCACTATGAGAGCCATGTAAGCCTCTTCTTTACCACCGAAACGACATGTGAAGCTGAATGGAAAGTAAAATAAACACTTGCTAAAGATCCGGTCTCATAGCCAACACATTCAGTGGCGGCTGTTCGATAGTACCGTCATCCACAAAATCCGAGTTCATTAAAAGGGGGTATACAACATTTCACAATGTAGACCCTTTTCGCGCAGTGAAAAGGGCGCCCATTCATTGTTCTGTATGCTCGTCGCTTTATTTGGGGGAAGCGCTTTCATAAGACGGCTCCGCTCCCGAACAAAGCGAACGAGGGCGTGCGTCAGAGCTCATTTGGATGCACGCTTTGATAGCCCATTTCTGCAACTCGTGCAAAACGCTCCCACGGAACGGCGCTATTGGCTTCTGCACCAGCCGCCCTGGCTGTTTCTCGGGTGAGGAGGTTGGCTCGCAGCCAATGGAGACACCAGCAGTGAGCGGAGCGCCGTCCAATCGCAAAGCAGAGGTCGGCACGCGCATGGACGACAGCTACCGTTTTTTTTCTTTGCTTTTTTCTTTTTCCCCATCGGATGAACACAGCGGTGACAGAATGGGAAGGGGAACCCATTCGGAGAAAAGGGAAACTTTGGCCTGGCAAATGGAGGCGGAGAAGGTGTGTTTGAAACAGGCGCGCGGTTGATAATGACCGCTGCTTCCTTCACTGCGCTCCCTTCTGTGTGTGTCGGGTGCTAAAATGGATCCGCCACGTAAGGACGCAAGCGTGCTCAGGGCCAGAATCTGTTCTCGTCAGAAAATGGGGTGCGAGGGTCTCTCGCGAGCGGCGCCGACGTGGCTCTCTCAAGTTGCAGCGCTTTGTTCATAACTGCAGGGCCCACGTCTGCACCGATTAAGCGGCAGTGCGGCGGCGACGCACACTAGATGTCAGCATTGCCTTGGTTGAAAATTTTCTTCATCGGGAAGGAGGATGAAGCCGAATGAGAGCTGGTCAATGCGCGCGGCAGCGGTGCGGGCAATCTTGCGCTGAACGCACAGCGCTGAGAGCATGGACACCGTAGTTTTCGCAGCACCAGCTCCATTAAAATGTTCGCCGCAATGCTCCGCAATGAAGGGTATCGGGAAGATGTTGCACATTATGGCTCATTACATGGTGTGTATTCTTCTATTACCGTGAGCATCGGGAGCAACCGCGTTCCGTTCGCTCCAGCCTACAGGAATAAGACCCTTCTTCATACTCTCCAATGATACCGCGTCAGTCGCAGCAGCCATATCGCTAAAAACTGCCTCTTCTCATTTTTCAAGAAGAACAGCGTGAAGACGGAGCACGCAGAAGGAGAAAGCACAAGGCAGACGCTAATGTGAAAAGAGTGAAGCTTTATGTGAACAGAGTGGCTCGCACAGCACATAATATGCGTTTTGAAAGTATATAAGGAAACGAGTTTTGGTCCCAGTAAGGTATATCCCTGACGCACGCCCATGCAATTCGCCGCTAACACGCTTCTAAAAACGCCGTAGACATATATCCGCATTCTTAGCTGCGGATCGCTCCGATGCCAATAAACGTTTCTTGAAAGAGCAGTCTTGCATGGCCTCCGCACTAAAAGCGACGGCGCTCTTCATGAACTTCGTCCCATCATTTTAGTGCCGCAGCACTACTCAACACGGTCAAACCCAGGCACGAAAATTGATTTATATGACCTTGAGGTTGATGTTGGCCAACACAGCATAGCAATAGCCCACCCATAGCCAAGCCAAGTATAGCATAGTATACCTCTGCACAACTAGGGTCGCCCTGGTGGACATTGTGTACATGGCCCTTGACTTTTGACCTTTCAGAATAAATGCCTACTACTAGATGTCGCCCCTAGATGAGCATCCCATTGATCTCAGAAGTCACGTGGTTTAGCGATACAAAAGGAGCTGCGTTTGCCCGGATACGTCAGTGCACGCTAGGACAGCTTAACACAAAGCAAAACCATGAGCCAACCAGGCTAAAAACATGCTCTCGCACGTCTAGTCGGAATAACTACGTTAAAACCGAAGCACTTTTTTGCTTGCTGCGTAATTTGACGGACCTTTAATTATTGTAATGCAGCATCGTAACTGTCAATACAATGGGCCACAATTGCACGCGCAGCAAACATGTCATCAAAGTTGGTGACTCATAGCGCAGTACAGAGAGCGAGAAGTGACTGTATAACTGGGGATAAGATGATGTCGTTTATTTATACGTTCGTCTATTTGCTACCGAGGGCTAAACATTTAGCCCTAAAAATGTCTGCAGGGCTGCGTCGTCTTACAATTTATCTGTTTTATTTCTTTCTTATATTCTCAGGGACAAAGAGAATATAGAGGGGGTGGTAACAGAAAGATTTAAAAAACTCACAGTGCAGGAGAAGTAAGTGGCATTTCGTCAGCAGTGCACCAAGTGAATGCATCTAAGTGTCTCTGCTTTTGCAGGTAAAGGAAGTCACTACCTTTTCCTACCATTACAAAACTACTGTATGTGCACTGCTGCCGAAAGAAAGTGCAATTCCATTCTTGTTAATGATGTGTATGCCGCGTAATACACATTAGCTATGACTAAAAAGGCCGTCGAAGAACTTCGCACTCAGCTGATCAATGAACTAGAATAAAAGAAACCTTAGATGAACTCAGGACATTGAAACAGGATATTGCAGATATTAAGACATTTAAACAAGACATTGTACAGATATTAGGAACCCGAGAGATGAAATCCATCAAGTGCTACAAGAGAACCGGGCTCTTAAAGCTGCAAATGTTAAGCTGGTAGAAAAATTGAGGAACTTGAGCGGTACCAGCGGTCCAACAATTTGGAAATAAGGAGTATTCCTTTAGGTTCAGAGCCAGTGACAATGGTAAAAAAAGTTGGGGAACTTGTGAAAGAAGCAGTCGATCCTACGCCCTAGAACAAATTCACTGCCTTTAGAAACAATGAGACAAACCACATTGTACGCTTTGTGCAAGGCACCAAGACAAATGATTTTCTTGACAAAGCTCGGACCGCAAAAATTCACGAAAAAATATTTGGTTTTGAAGAAAATGGTGATGTATAAGTTAATGAGCATCTGACAAAGCATGCAAAGAAACTGTTAGGCGCGATGTTAAAAAATTGGCAGTGGTTTAGCTCTGGTTAAACCGGGTAAATTGCGTTAGCAATGGTGCGCGCGTTCTTCTGGCGATTCTTCGGCGTGTTTCCTTCGCCTGGTAGCATTGCGGCGTTCCTGAGCAGTCAGGTGTTGAGATTCATCGGTGACCGATGACGTGGAACCACTCTACGAGGTAGAACGTTGTCGCCGAGCTGCATCCTTAGCTCGACGCCTTGCAAGACGTTCTTCACGCTGTTCTGGCGTCTCTTGTGCACGTTGTCGCTTTCTCGCTTCTTCCTGTCGCTGCCACTTCTCCTTAGAGGACTGCATAGCAAAGCATTCAAGCCAAGGCAAGCGCGCAATTATGGACGCTTTACAGCGCGGGAGCATGGGCCCTGCCATATTTGGTCACGTTGCCATTCCACCACGCTGCCAGCGAGTCCAAAGAACGCCATCACCCGTTCGGCTGTACGCCTTGCTCGTCGGTAAATTGATTTTTGAGGAAAAGAAATGTATCTGTCTCACATATCTCGATGGACACCGGAACCTCGCCATAACGGGAAGGGAGGAAGATGGGAGTGAACGAAGACACTACATTCACTATACGCGCCTTTGTTCATTCCAAACCATCGAGCTGGCATGGCGGAGTGGTTAGCGTGCTCGTCTCGCACTCCGGAGACCCTGATTCAATTCCCCAACTCGACCAATTCCTACTCGATGTTATTTCTTTATGTGGTCTGACTAGAAATTAGGCTAATTGCTTAACCGATATCATTCGAATGCCCTCGATGCACAGTGCGCCAATGCTGCTAACGCCGGCTTCGAAGGCCAGAACTGGCGGAGTGCGGCTGAAGCAACGCTGTTCACCCGTTTCTACCTTCCGGGGATACGCGACGAGGAGAAACCTACAGAAGTATTGCTGTATGAATGAAGATGTGTTTTTTTCATCACTGTAACCCCCCGCTGTAGCGCCTTCGGGCTAAGCGGGGTATAAACTGAATAAAGAAGAAAAAATATCGAAGTAGAAGGATGCATGTATGGACAGACAGCTGGAGGGAAAGTGCTGTCCCGACAAGATGACACACATCGACTATTGTTCGTATTGCCTGCATTGCAGACTTTGATAAAATGGCTGCTTAGATGACTAGAACACGAGTGATATGGTATCACAAAATTGGGCGCGTTTTTGAAAAACAAATAGCGCCGCGGAAGCGATCTAGCCAGCGCGCGCCGATAGAACAGGGGAGAAGGAAACGCCGGAGAGTGTCTATATAGCCTTGTTTGTGTTGCTTCCCTCTCCACCATCGCTCGTCGGTGCGGCGCCAAGGGGAATTACAGGTCTCTTCGATTTGGCTGCACTGGCTGCACGAGTTCCGCAAAAGTTCCGCGACCGTGCAACGAGCGCGCAAGGCCAGTTCCGGCAGTTCACAACACTAGCGCCGCACTGTCGCTGTCAAAACGAATAGGCAAGTTCACAAAATGTGCAGGCCTTGTCGTCTGCAGCGCATCGCCAGCGTCGTTTCGCCGGCAGGCAGGCGGGTGCTTTGAGTTGGGTGCACGTGCTCTATTGATTCGTGCTGCATTTTTTTTCTTTTTCCTGTGTGGTGCATCGGGCTTTTCGTGTGTGTGTCTGTAAGCGTGATGGAGAAGGCTGCCTGCTTGCAAGCGGCTCTGGAGCTGCTAGAGTCTGACAGCGACGAAGAATTCGACGAGATGTGTATTTTAGTTGCATGTGGTCTCGTTAGAAACGATCGCCATCGTATCCCTGGCTACTGTGAAACTGCAGTGGACACATACTTCGAAGTGGAGTTCAAGAGACTCTTCCGGCTGTCTAGGAGGACTTTCGATGAGCTGAGCGCTCGCTTCATGGCATCGGCCTTCTTCCCCGATGCTGTACAAGGAAGGCGGCAGATTTCGGCCGAAAAAACATGCTTGATAGCTTTAATGTACATAGGCTCCCAGAGCTTAATGTACTCTATTGCTGATAAATTTGACGTGACGGAGTCGTCGGCGCACGTCTGTGTCAACCGTGTTGTGAAGTTTTTGCACGCCATCAGGGACGAAGTGATCTGCTGGCCTAGCAGCGTGGAGATGGTCCGCGTGAAAGCTGGATTCCTCGCGAAGAGTGGTGGCAGGGGGCCCCGGAACACTATCGGCTGCATCGATGGATGTCATGTGGAGATCCTTAGGCCGGATCAATCTGCACATTCCTATTACAACCGGAAGAAGTTTCCATCTATCATACTGCAGGGAATCTGCGACGATAGAAACAGATTCACGCACGTGTTCGTCGGTTTTCCGGGATCAACACACGATGCGCGTGTGCTAAGAGAAAGCTCGTTCTTTCAGAACGCATCCGCAATGTGCGATGGTGGGCACCTTCTTGGGGACTGCGCTTACCCGCTAATGCCGTGGCTCATGACTCCCTTCAGGGACAACCAGAGCAGTTTTCCTTCGTGGAAAAGAAACTTCAAAGGAAGGCATAGCCAGCAAAGGGTGACCATTGAGAACACTTTTGGACTGTTGAAGCAGCGCTTTCGAAGGTTGTACTTTGTCGACGCCAAAACTGTAACACAGTGCTGCTTCCTTGTAATGTCTGCCTGCGTTTTGCACAATTTCTGTAATGAAGAAAGAGATTTTTTGGAAGAGTTGGAGACTCTGCCACCTTACGACGATGCAGGAAACCGAGAGCCAACAGGACATGTTGACCCTAATTTGGTAGGCTACAGTGAGGCTCTGAGGGAACACATTGCAAAGCAGCTATGCTAAGGCAGCCTTGTTTTCATGATTGTTTCATGCCACTGCCATGCTATTTGTGCAGTGCTTGCATTTATTCTAGTGCTGTTCAAGTGGAAGTGAATAAATGTGGATACATCTTGAATAAACAGTGCGAACGAAGACGAGCACACAAGAAAAGAAAACGGACGACACAGCGCTGTGTCGTCCGTTTACTTTTCTTGTGTGCTCGTCTTCATTCGCGCTGTTTATTCAAGATGGTTAACCAACTAGCCCGCCAAAACGTGTTAATGTGGATACATATTTTGAACATTTCCTTTTCATTTGGGATATGTGGCACACAGGTCACGAAACACCAAAGTGCAAGGGTTTACTGCTTATTTATTCTCAATACTTCAATGAGCATGTCAAACTTGGCCATACGCTCTTCGTGGCGCTTGGCTCTGGCTGCGTCCAGTTTCAGCAGCGTTTCAGCAAGGACACTGTTGGAAGATATTCTCTGCCTCTTCCTGCGGGGCATGCTGGCCGGCACCTCCTCCATGTCCCTGACGGAGCCCGGGTCGTCCTCTGCGGCCACACTTTGCACACATGAATACAAACATTACATCACTTTCTGTGGTTTGCACTAAGTACTTCACTAGGAAACCAGCTGCACAAGAATGGACACATATGACATGCTTCTTTTGCTCTAACTGCTTAGGAAAATATGATGCGTTGCTTACAATGTAAATGTTATTTCAGCATTTAGTCAGTGCTTAGCCTTGTCATGTGTGTTCCTTCTCATGTACCAAATTTAGTCTGCTATTCCAATTGTAAGCCTATCTACTAGGACAAATGCATTTAATGTAATTAGTATACTTACTCTGAGCTTCCTGCAGAGACTCCTGTCTCGAGGAGTGCTGGCGGCTGTATATGGTGTTCCTTTTCCAACACCCTGGCCAGCTCCCTACATGGTGTAAGTCCTATTAGAACTATTCAGGAAGTCAGCTAGACATTTATTGGACTGGGTACTCACTCCTCGTACTCGCATGGCACACGGTGGTGCCCCGATGTACCATTCTTTGTTCTCGCTCTTTTAAACATGCGCTCCAAGGACTTCCACTTGTTCTCGGCCTGGATAGCCGAAAGGGTGCCTCCAAACTATTTGTTGAGGAGGTTCGCCAACTTCGTCCACATCATTTTTTTTGTCCTAAAGAAATCAAGCCAGAACTGAAACACGTACTGCGGCAAGTATTAAACTCAACTGCAAAAACAGGGGTCATATTTCCAGAAGCATGCTGAGATGAAATATGAAATGCACTTTGGTTTGTATTACAATGTTTGCCAATACATTCAAATGCAGTAGCCGCTCGGAGCAAATTCTCGCACTTTTTTTAAATGCATTTTTTTTGCGTTTGCAAGCATGCTGCATGGAATCGGGGATGGACACATAACTGAATCCCCCTTTCTGGCCAACGAGGTCCTTAAGATCAACGTATCTATCTATCAGAAAACGCGTTTTTGGACCGTTCCAAAGGGCCTCGACATCTGCTTCCCCAGAAGCAGGTATAGATGCAACTGCCCCTGCTGAGGCAGAGGCGTCTGTACCGCTTTCGTCGGAAGCACATGGCGGGCTGGCAGCTGCATCTTCAGCTTGAAAAACAAGCGTGTAGCGTACGCCGCCTGAAAAAAAAAACATACTGAGAATAAGCTGTAGACGCGCAAACCTAGCGAAGTAACCGAGAAATTGCACAGGGTGCATTTCCCTTGACAGCGCCAGTCTGTGCGACTTTGCTGCGACTTTGCTTGTGAGTACGAAAATGCTTCCTCAGACGGTCAGTACCGAGCGCAGGCAGGCGCCATTCGCGCACATGTAAAAGAGAATCCAGAATTGCTGTTCATAGCTTGAATCCATAGCAGACACAGACAAACAAAACCGCGCACCACGTGCTTACCACGTTTTTTCAGTAAGCCATCGAACAACACTCACCTGTTCCCTCGTACAGGTATCCATTCCCATCAGGAATGTAGGAGCCGTCGCTGTTACGAAGATCCGTCACCGTTTTGGTGGTGTCGCCGACAGCTATTTCCAGCGTCGTCTGCTGCGCACTCGGAGGAACACCCGTCATCGTGAACTGGGTGGCACTGGCTCCGAAGTCAGTGCAGCGCAGTCGAGAACTCGTCGAGAACTAGGCCTGCACTTGTACAAAACGAAGAGGAGAGTGCAGAGGGCGCGCGCTGCACTGGCAAAACGTATACGACAGTGCTGCACTCTCGGAACTCGTGTAGCGAGTGCAGCCAAATCGAAGAGACCATACGTCAGCCCATGTCGTCGATTCTTCCAGAATGTTGGAGTACTTTCTACTCAATCCTGACGGACAGGGCGTAGCGTTGAGTCTCCTATACGATGCCCTCTCCCCCTTCGCTCGCGCGCTGGCGGCGGCGCAAAGCAAGAAAGATCTCGAAGCATCTCGAAGCCAGCCTTCGCGCCTGACCAATGAGGACGCGAACCCGGCGCGATAGGGAGAAGAAATTTGCACAGCTGATACTGTGTGTATGTGCGCGCCTGCCTTGGTGCGAAGAACGAACAGACGCGGTGCTTGCCTATATATATAAAGGGCGTTGACCACTGTCTGTCAGCCCGAGCCGCCTTTCAAGCTTCAAAGAGGCGCGCCCGTTCGACTCCAGGGACAACACCACTCGCCCAGCCACGGACCAACAAGGCAGCGTGCGCCAACCTGAGGGACGGCCTTGTCGTGAACCTCCTCTGGTCGTCGGACTGTCGCAGTGCCCGATGAACAAATAGTGTTTTGTTTGTTTACCTCTCTCTTGTGTTAGTGCCCTTTAGGTGCAATATCGCCTTTGTATTGTACTCTCTCTCTCGAGTTTAACTTTGCACGAGTTGCCTTGTTTTGTTCATCACTTCGTATGCGTTTGTACTAGTGATCGTGAAGTCCTCTGTATCGTCTCTTTGCTGTGTAAAGTTTGTTTTGTTTGTGAACATTTGGCTCCGACCCATTCTCTGGCTTGCGACCGGCGAAAGCTGGGCACCAAACGACCAAAAACCTCTTGTCACTTGGTAGCTGGTCTCTGCCTGAGCTTGCCTCGCTGAGTAGGGCATCTTCTTTGAGACCGAGAGCGCTATGCCCACACGCGCTAAGGGTGTCTGGGAACACACGCCATAAGTGCGCGAAGTATTGGCTTATGGATGAAAAGGGAAGAAAAATAAACAACTTTCAGAGTTGTTATTACGATTACAAAACCTTTAATCAGACTTATTGTGGCCTTATTAAGTTTGTTTCCGTGATACATAGCAACGCCCGTATTATACGAAATAAGCATGACAGCATACATGACCTAACTGAACACACTAAATCCTATTTCGACACATTATTCTTCTCAGAGACATGGTTGACCGAAGGCGATAGTCTCATGCATCCCAAAAACGTAAGAAATAGATCGCTTGGCCATGGCGGTGGCGTGGCAGCGTATGTAAGAATGACTATAAAACACGAAGTTATTCATGAATTTTCCCCGATAACTCAGGATGTGGAATGTCTATGAATTCGCACAAATGTTGTTTTAGACGCCATGTTGTAGAGACCACCCAGCGGGAGTAAAATCCTATTTTTTCTTTTGTCAAAGATCTGTCGGCGTACCTGCATAACTCTGGCAAAATGTTTGCAATTCTAGGTGACATGAATATAGATATGCTGGTGGACGACCCATGCTCAAGCAGCTTAAGTTTTAGTGCACTCCTGTGCCTGTATGAGCACTGTCAGTACACCCATACGCAAAACCCACCAGTTTCGCTCTGGTAGACTTACGTAGTACTGTTGTACATCCTCCAATCTCGTCGCCAGGAGTTACAGACTTAAGTGATCACTTACCAAATTTCTGCTTCTCACTGCTAGTAAAATCATAGCTAGAAAAAAAAATCATTATTTCCGTAGCATAAACTCGCGTTGATTAGAAATTTTCTGCATCCTAATACAAAATATTACTAGGGATTCAATACCATACGAACCTAACCCATATGACGCATACAATAGATTTTTCAATCACTTCATCCTCTCCTGTGAAAGAGATTTCCCCTTGCAGACAAAGGCTGGTTAACGTAAAAATTAGGAAACCATGGATAGTAGTAATCGTTTACAGAAAATACAAGAAAAGAATAAAATCTACCATTCTTTTAAACAAACTCGTGATGCAAGTGACTTTGTCAGGTACAAGAAATATCAAAATCGAGTCCATGAAGAAATAGAGTCAGGGAAACTTAAATACTATCAGGAGCTTTTCACGCGTGCAATAATGACGCCCGAAAAATTTGCAATGAAGAAACTTGGCGGGAAAAAATGTGCACGAAAAGACTTTGACCGTTACATCAAACGACCATAGTGTGGATCTTGATGATTCACTCATAGCACTAAATGAACATTTCATCAGTTGTAGCAAATATGTCTGCAGTAATCATCAACATTCATTCTCTCCTATCCCCCCAATGGCGAGTATGGTGAACTCGTTTACACTGTCCCTCACCTCGCCTTATGAAGTAGGCAAAATGATTGATAAACTGAAGAATAATTCCGCCTCTGGATTTGATGACATTAAGGCTGCTTCTATAAAACTGTAACAGGCGCTATTTCACCATTTTAAATTCGTAATATTAATTGTATGATTGTAACAGGAATATTTCATGAAAACGTTAAAATAGCTTGAATGTGTTCTATTTATAAAGGTGGAAATGATAATTCTGTAGATAACCATAGGCCCATATCTGCGCTTCCATTGTTTTCAAAAGTGATCGAAACTATCATAAATCTAAAATTAATAAGCTCTATCGATAAAATAGCATAATGTGTGATGCACAGTGTGGTTCCAGAAGGAAAAGTCGTGTGAACTTGCACTACTCAAAACTATTAAATGAATTAATTGTAAATTAAATGAATTATTGTTAATAAAATTAATTAGTCTGGTCAAAATTGCGAATTAAGTGTCAATTAAATTAATTGCGATTTAACTGCAAATTATTTATAGATTAAGGTGCATAAACTGTGGTTTAAGGTGAATTATGTGATGTGGTTTAAGGTGAATTATGTCACACGCGATGTCACAATCGACATAGGGGCAAAGAAGAGCAACTAGAGGAAAAGAGGAGGTGTCAATGCTTTTGGCATTACTCCAGTGAGGCTTCCGCAGTGCTCTCTAACGCTTTTTAATATTGCTTTCATCCCGCTGACATGGCGCTAACGTGACAACCGTGAGATATGGAAAATTTCGGTAATACGCTGATGACAGCACGGTGTGGAGTACCCACCACGATCTGCTTACTCATGAGGCAGCCCTTCAATAAGCCTTGGATGTCACCCCTAATTACGCATCATTGTGATGTGCACACGAAATCGCCGGCGGATTTTTGAACTCAGTGCGTCGACAGTGGCGCGTCGGACAGCGGAGCGCTGCGCGTGCAAGCCCAGCATTGCGCGTGTGCACGTGCGAATGGTGTGTGCGAGTCGACGACGTCGAAGAGCACGGCGAGCACGAGGAGCGGAGAGCTGACGAATCAGAAAACCGAGGTGGTGGTGGTGGCGAAAACTTTTATTTGGTGAAAGAGTTTGGGAGCCACATAGTGGCCCCGCTACATGATCGGCGTCCCTAGTCCTGGACACCGCATGACGAGGCCCCATCTCTCGCCCGTTTCACCAGAGCCCTTTGGGACTCAAGCGAGGAGCAGTCGAGGAGAGCGGTCTCCCATGACTCTCTGGAAGGGATCAGGAGTGAAGTTCGCGGTGCTGTACTTTGTTTTGCCGCATCCAGTTCGCGTTAGTGGAATGCCCATTACGTTCTTTCTCTTGGGCCCTCCGCACAACCGCCGAGAAGGGGGCGAGTCGACCCAGCGGGATAAGGGGGGCGCCGGATAGTGGAGGATTACGGGAAAGGTCAAACTCCCTTCAGGGACGGTTTCATTAGGTCGCATCCTATGTGCACATGCTTGCGGCGAGGCGGACCAGCGTCACAGTGCGTGGCTTTTGTCTTATGTCTGAAGCGGTGTGCGTTGACAGCTTGAAGCGCGGTCAACAGGATATTGCCACGCTAGCTGCAAGCATGAGGAGCGACGATGCTTAACAGATGGGTTGAATTGACTTTCCTTGAACTTGGGTCAACCGGACGTTGGGAAAGTGACAGTGTTCGCGAAGCTCGCAACAGGAAAGCTAATTCTCCAAAATCTTGATGGTGGAAAGTGTACATATGTGTACAGTGTTTGTCGCGATGAGTTACCTTCTTTCCCCAATCATTGATTGGTTGTGTTGTCCTTTCCAAATTGCTGATTGGTGATGTTTTCCTTTCCCCAATAATTTATTGGGTGGATGTTTGTGCAGCTACCTGATTGGTTACTCTCCCCACCGAGGGCGGGGACATATGGTTTAAAACCAGCTGTTTCGGCAGGACCGAGCGCTGGTTTCGTCACGTAGAACTACGAGCCAGTCAATTGTAAATATGTTTTCTCCTTGCTTGTATCTTCCTTTGCGTTTTTAATTGTTATAAAAAGTTAACCTCTCCAGAAGTGTCCTCTTGCAATGTGATTGAGCAACTCGAATCTGTAAGACGTCAAGCAATTTCCAATTTCCCTCTACGAGATCTTAAGAGAGGACTCTCAACTGGCGCAGTCAAGACAGGATCGCAACTGGCGCAGCCGTAAAGGGGAATCCAACTTAGGGGAAGGGGGCAGGTGGGGATTTTGAGTACAAGCCCAAACCATGTGGAAGATATCACAGGTCTCCCCACAGTGCGGGCATCGCCCATCCGTGTTAGGATCGTAATGTTTTATGATTGCACGACAGAGTAGAGTACCTGTCTGCAGGCGCCTTAAAGTTCGCTCCTCCGTGTTACTCAGCCCCTTTGCAGGGGCCGGGAAAAGGCGATGGTTGTTGCTATAATGCGTTATTATTTCCCTTAATCGCAGCAGAGGCTGGTTAGTCTCCGAGCCAGAAGAGCTGGGATGAGGAGCCCGGTGAGTAAGCGCTCGGGCAGCCGCGTCAGCGGCCTTATTACCTCGTAAGTCCTGGTGGCCAGGAGCCCAAATGATTCTTTTGAGTGTATCAGTGGCAGTCCGTCTTAAAATACAAGCAGCTAAGGGCGAGATCTCCCCTGCCAAGTAATGATCACATGCTTTTCGGGAGTCCATGATGATGATTCTCGAATTCGCGTGGGCGGCAGCAAGCGCTATCGCTATTTCCTCGGCTCGCATTGAATTCGGGGCTCGAAAGGAGAGTCCATCAACGTGCATTTCCTGGTGAACGACAACGGCCGTGTAAAATCCCGTGGGCGATGGCCCTGCTACGTCTACATAATATACACCGGGTCGGGAGCCATATTGTCTCCCAAGAGCCCGAGCCCGCGCTTGTCGTCTGTTTTCGTGCATGTCGGTGTCCTTGTTACGGGGAGCAGGGAGACCCAGAGCATATGGCGCCACAGTATTGGGATACGCTCCGCCTCCTCTGGAGTGCAGTCGTGTTGGATGTGTAAGCGGTTTAGCAGGCGGCTCCCAGGGGCCGTCTACCTGAGCCTCGTGTATTGGTTCACGAGGTGGGCCTCCCGCAGCTCCTGGTAGGAGTTTAGCACCCCCAATGCCTTGAGTTTAGCATTAGAGGTAGCCACCGGGAGATCCAGGGCTCGCTTAGTTGCCTTGCGGATGATGGCGTCTATTCGCGCCTCGTCTTGCTTAGTAGAGCAGAGATATGGCACGGCGTAGAGGATCCGGCTAGTCACGAAGGCATAGACGAGCCGAAGCGCGTCCCTGCCCCGTAAACCGCCCCGCTTGTTGGAAATGTGGCGGATCATGCGCCCTACCTGTTCGCCTACTCTCTTGAGTTTCACAATGGTGGAGTCCGGTCTGAGTCTGTGGTGAATGAAAAGGCCCAGAATACGGAGCTCCTCGACTTCTCTAATAGGACCTCCTGACAGAGAGATGTGAATTGCTGTCCTATCCTTTGGGTTCGCTCTGACATGCAGAAGCTCTGATTTCGCTGGAGCACATTGGAGCCCACAGTCAATAGCATACGCATCGACTATGGAAGCGGCCTGCTGAAGGCGGTCCTCCATGTCCCCAAGGCTCCCCTCAGTGGCCAAAATTGTAATGTCATCTGCATATAACGCGTGTTGAAATCCTTCCACCCGGGCCAGTTGGCTTGGGAGGTGCATCATAGCTATGTTGAACAGGAGCGGTGATAACACCGCTTCCTGAGAGGTACCCCGTGTTCCCATCATGTAAGGGCCGCATTCTTCGCCCTCAATCCGAAGAAAGGCCTGGCGATTAATCAAGAAATTTCTTACATACGCGTAGGCCCTAGCCCCACAATCGGTAGAGCTCAAGTTGGTCAGGATGCCTCCGTGTTTAACATTGTCGAAAGCCCTTTTCAGATCAAGGGCGAGGATGGCTTTGTCATTGTGTTGCATAGTTGTGGGTCGTATTACATCCCTGTGCAGCCGGAGAAGGACGTCCTGTGCAGACATGTGGGGGCGAAACCCGAACATGGTGACTGCAGAGAAGCCCTTACTCTCCAGGTATGGAGAGAGGCGATCCCGTACCATCGCCTCCATAAGCTTGCCCGCACATAAGGTCAGTGATATGGGCCTCAGGTAGTCCGTATTCACGGCCTTACCAGTTTTATGGAGAAAACCGAGGTGTGGAGGAAGACAGCGCAGCGGAGGCCGGGTCATTCAAGCGCGGAGGTGACAGCAGTCGGACATTGGGCCCGTGCTGCCGGGTATCCAACCGACGCAAGCCTCCTGTGTCCCTTCCAAGTTTTGAGGTGACAGCCAATTAATTGTGGGTCCTGCTGCCGAGAGGCTTCAATGGATAGCCTACATAAGCCTACGGCGTTTCGGGACGCCATCGACGAATTTTGGCTGCGCTTTTCCTGCTACTGCTGCCAAGTTCTTGGGGCGGCTAGCTGGAGTCAATCAGCTTCCTGTGTTCCTCTCCGCTCCTTACCATCTAGCTCTCTTCTGCCGCTTCCTTCGACGCAACGCCAGCGACGCGTCGCAGTTCATCAACCCGTGTCTTTGCTGCCAGCAATGCATCCCCGCTTCACCTGGCACGCTTCATATCTAGTGAACTCTTTCCTTTAATCTTTAGTGTTGTACGCGTGTTGAGTCTGTGTGTTTTAGTGTGCAGCTCTTTGGCGCCTGTTTCAGCGTTTCACGGCGTCGCCGTTGTCCCTCGAAACCTGCAGGGGACACCTTAGTCGCGCTGTAAGCTGCGAAACCAATGGAGCGGGAGCTTGGAAAGCAGAGGGAAGGCGCACAACTGCCCCCTTGGAACAGTGGTCACCTCAATCGTGCTATAAGCTACGCGGCGGTAGTGACAGATGTGCGCTGCACGCGTTGGCATTGTAAACGTTGTGCCAGAAACGCGACGCTGAAACCATAGGCCATCGGCGTTTATTGTGTTCATTCGCGTTGGCGTCTGCCCGGCGGATCCTCCCCCGCGGGGCCTGGAGCACCTTACCTCATGGGAGGCTTGGGAGACCCTACTGCGCTCCGAGGACCCGGCCAAGCAAGCCATCGCCACCGGCCGGGCTGCCAGCGTCATGAGCCTCCGGGACATGAACGTTTGAGTGCAGTGGGGCCGTGCGGGGGCCCAAGGACCGACGTGTCCAAAACTCCCTTGTTATAAATAAAGTTTTCATCATCATCGCGTTGGCGTTCACAACGTTTTACACTCGAATCATTTTAAGGAAAGGAAGTGGGCATCTGGTTCAGTGGACGGCTGAATCGCGCTTATAGGTACCTCTCCTATTCCCACCCCGGCTCCCAATCATCGTACGATGGGTCGGAAACCCTGTGTATTCGCATGCGTGGAGAATTTTGAAAGCACGGTCTGGAATATACCCTTGCTCAATATTGCGGCAGGCGCCCCTGGAGTCCGTAATAATGACTCGGGACTCTGGATCTGCGGCGGACAGTGCAATGGCGATCTCTTCCGCAAATGTAATGTTTGGGGCACGGAAAGTAAGGCCCTGAACTGTAGTGTTTTGGTGGATGACGGCAGTCGTGTACCAACCCCCATGGTGTGGGCCGGCCGCATCCACATAGAAGACACCTGGCTTATGGCCATATTGTTGAGAAATAGCCTCCGCCCGCGCGAGACGGCGACCATCATGGGTGTCTGCAGTCATGTTCTTCGGAAGGGGTCGCACCTGGAGTGCAAAGCGCCAGGCTTCAGGGATGCGGACCCGTTCTTCTGTATGTGTTGCGTAGGATATGTGTAAGCGGCTCAGAAGGCGGCTCCCCGCACCCGCAGGTGTTTTGCTTAGGCGCAAGTATTGATTGTTAAGATGAGCTTCTCGTAACTCCCCAAAGGTGTTGGTCATCCCCAGACCGAGGAGACGCTTGTTGGACGTCGTTATGGGGAGGTCGAGCGCTCTCTTATAAATCTTGCGGAGAACTACTTCTAAGGCATTCTCATCGCATTTGCGTAGGTGGAGGTAGGGAGCCGAATATAAAATCCGGCTGGTTACGAATGCATTGGCCAGCCGCAGGGCATCTTTGCATCGTAATCCCCCCCTTTTATTGGACACCCGACGGAGCATCCGACCCACCTGGTCCCCCACCTTACGTAGCTTGTTTAGGGTAGTGTCTATCTTGCGCCTATGATGAATGAAAAGCCCCAGTACTCGGATCTCCTCGTGTTCAGGTATCGGTCCGCTAAGTAGGGAAAGGGCAATTTTGGTTGTGCACTTTGAGTTGGGGCGTATGTGCACAAATTCCGATTAGCTCGGGAAACATTCAAGACCAGAGCGACGAGCGTATTCGTCCACAATAGCTGCCGCTTGTTGCAGGTTGGTCTCGATGTCTCCAACCGATTCTTGTGTTGCCCAGAGGGTGATGTCGTCCGCATACAGAGCGTGCTGCACACCGGCGACCTCTGCCAGCTGGGTAGGGAGCTTCATCATGGCCAGATTAAATAGTAATGGCGAGAGGACAGCTCCCTGTGGGGTCCCTCGTGTGCCAAGTTGATATGGGCCATATTCTGTGTCTTGCAGCCGGATATAGGATTGGCGATCTGTAAGGAATTGTTTGATATAATTGAAAGTATTGCGCCCACAGTCTGTTTGCGACAAGTGGGATAGGATGATCTCGTGGGTCACATTGTCGAAAGCCCCCCGCAGGTCAAGTGCGACGACTACTTTATCATTGCTGGGGTGCTCGACGGGGTCGAGAATCTCCTTGTGAAGTTGCAACAGGACATCTTGTGCGGACCGGTGTGGGCGGAAACCGTACATGGTGTCTGCGAAAATGTTTTGCTGTTCCAGGAAAGCCGACAATCTGTCGCGGACCAGTCTCCATCAGCTTCCCCACACACGAAGTGAGGGAGATGGGCCGGAGGTTGTCGGTGTTAATGGCTTTACCTGGCTTGGGAATGAAAGTTACTAGTGCCGTTTTCCAATCTATGGGGAGTGGTGTGCCTCCAATCCAGATAGTGTTGAAGTAATCGAGGAGAGTTTCGTAGGCGGGATCTGGGAGGTTGGCAATAAGCTTTACCGTCACCTTGTCCCGTCCCGGTGCTGTACCTCGCTTCATTTTAGCCAGGGCCGCTTTTAGGTCATGGAGCTGGAACGGTTGATCCAAATCCGCGTTCTCGGAACCTGCATACGAGTACGCCTGACCTCGGGGATCCTGGTGTATACTCAAATATTTGTCGCGTAGCGCATCGGCCAGTTTGGCCGTGTCTCCAGTGAAGTTATGTATAGCCCTTTGAAGCTGTTTTTGTGTCTCAGTACGGGTTTGTGCCGGATCAATAAGGGCGCGGAAGAGGCGCCACGTACTCCGACTCGACATTTGCCGAGCTGCAGTGTTGCATCGGTGCACCCAATTGGAGTCGGCGAGTTGGGCCGCGTATTGTGCCGCCTGTTGGGTGATATCCGCGATGCGAATTTTGCGTACCATCGTGTGGGCTCCGGCTCATGCGGGTCTTGAGGGGAACGAGGCAGCCGACGCAGCCGCCCGCGCGCTTACTCACCGGGCGTCGCCTCATCCGCAGCCTGATCCGGAATTCAATTTCAATCCGGCCATCACCTTTAAAGAGATCACCTCTCTTTATCAAAACTTTCATGGTCTATATCCCCCTTCCTGTAAAGGCCTCACCAGGGTGGAGGACCGCTGGCTTCTCCGCCTCTATACCAATACTGTACTGTGCCCGGCAGTACTTAAGCACTTCAATTCTTCCTTCTCGGGCGCGTGCCCACACTGTGAGGAGGAGATTTCGGACACCTACCACATGGTGTGGGCATGTGCTTCCAATCCGGCCTACCCACCCCACCTCCACCCCACTCGAGAGGACTGGGAAGCTGCCCTGCGCGGCTGCTCCGAACTCCATGCCCAACAGGCATTGGTAGCTAGAGCCCGGGCCGCTGCAGAAGCTACAGGGATCCCGAACTAGGGATCCCTCCTAGTGTTTTTAAGGAGCGGGCCCTTCCGGCTCGCCCCATCGACCTCTCACTGTAAATAGTAATAAAATTTTTCCTCCTCCTCCTCCTCCTCCTCCCAATCATCGTATCCTCCCCCTCCCGACCAAAATGTCCCTCGTCCTGCACGCAGGCCGTCGTCATGCGGTCACGCTGCACCATTCTCCTCTCTCTGATACCCAGGGTGTAGCCTACACGGATGCCTCTTTCGTGTCTTCTCGAGGTTCCTAAGGCTACGCCCTGCACCATCCTCAACTCCCCACTCCTGAAACCCATAACAGCGGGCCGTATCTACGCCCTCCAGACGCATTGCTCCTCGAGGTCCTCGCCATTGCGCATGCCCTCCAGTCATTTACCCTCCTTCCCTCTCGCCAAAAGTACACAGTCTATTCAGACTCACAAGTCGCTATACACCACATACAGAACCGCACCCTAACCCCTTCTCTCCAACAGGAGGTCGAACGAGCGGTCTCCGCACTGCAGCCGTCCATCGTTTTCCTCCGCTGGGTCCCTGGGCATTCAGGAATTGACGGGAATGAGCTGGCCCATCAGCTCGCCCGCGACACACTTTTCCGGGCACCGTTGATCCCCTGGCCCAAGCCTTCGGAGGGCGGTCGGATACACCCTTCGCCGCACCATAAAAGAGGTCTACCTCGAGCTCCGCCTCGACAAACGCCTTTACTCTCCCCCTCATCTATCACTCACGGGGCCGGAGGCTCGCCTTCTTCGACAAGTCCAAATGAATATAGTCATCACCCCGTCCCGCCTCTTTCTCTATCGATATCGATCGGACCCTTTCTGTCCCAACTGCCCCTGTATCCATGCGGACCTCACCCATTGCCTCTTCTATTTCCCGGCTGCTCAGCCGTCGGGTCCCTACCCCCCCACCATCTTTATCCATCACCACCTGGCTCGACTGGCTTGGCTCTGAAGGGGAGAATGAACAGCGACCAGGCAGTCGACATGCTCGGCCTGTAAATTATGGTCGAATAAAGGTCTTCTACTACTACTGGGTACGTGGGCTGATGAGAGAGAGATGTGCGCTGCATACGTTAGCGCATGATCCCAGCTGGAATGGTTTGACGCGTCATACATAACGAGTACGTCACCCAGAGTGCGGTTGAACCCCTCTATGAGAACGTTTATTTGCGGGTGGTAAACTAAGTTTCACGGTGAACAGATCCGCATGCTTAGAGGAGCTCTTGAACGGCCTCGGATAAAAAGACACGGCCTAGCCCTCTCACTCAGGAGCTCCCGAAGATGCGCCGTGACAAAGGACAAAGTGGCGGAGAATTAAGTAAGCGACTTCACGGGCCGTTGCCGCGGGAAGTGCGGCTGTCTCAGCATAACGAGTTAAGTGATCGACAGAAACGATTACCCATCAGTTACCGGCGGAAGTGCACGAAAGCGGGCCATGTTTCGATGCCGATGCGGTCGAAGGGGGGAGCAGGGCGGGTCGACCAATCGACATGGTGATGCCTTCTTTTGCTGACAGGCGGTGCACAAGCGAAGGTTGTGACGGGCAAAGTTATGCATACCGCGCCAGTAATAGTACTGACGAAGCCGATGATAGGTTTTCTGGACGAGAGCATAAAAGCCTTTAGCTCAGAACGTATATGCTGGGGAAGTTCAGCCTCCTGACTGGTCGCCCTTTCTTGACGTGTACGCCTTCAATGTGCGGTCGGAGTGTGGGAGTGATGGGGGCATGAGAACCTATACCGAGATCGCTGAATTCGGCATCAGTAAACGAAGCTTCTCTGTCGCGCTAGCCGCCACTGGCTCGATTCCCACTTATGTTTAGAGTGTTGTAGTTATTTACTTTACTGCGCTAGCAGTTTAGTCTCCTTTCTCAAAAATTTCCGCGCTCTGTGCGCTGCGTGTGTTGTCCGTGCATACGTGCGCCTGAGCATTTGTATGTGCACACGCGTGCACAATCTGTTGAACGCACATCCGGCCATTCACTGGTAAAAAATCGACCGCTGGTTGCGATTTTCGGTAATGCGAAGTTCGAGCGCAACTCTTCCCACGCCACCTATCTGGCATGTATCGTATCACGCTGCTAGCCACTCTCCGGGATCTTCCCGTGGTAGCCGCCTTCCAGGTGGCGTTTAATTTGCACTGCTACTTGGACAATCGGTTACGCTGACTACGACGCGGAACGCAGGAAGGGGCGCATAAGAGCTGCGCTCTGAAATGCCCCACCTTCCTGCAGCCGATCTACCTGAGGTGGATTGCGGTGAATGCTGCACGTATGCCGTCGCCAAAGCGTTCTACAAAAGAACGCCAACAAGCATGAAGCCTGTTTCACATGCAAGCGAAAACGCTAGCGAAGTGTTTTAAGACGTGTTAAGCGAATGTTTGGTTTGGTTTATGGGGTTTAACGTCCCAAAGCGACTAAGGCTATGAGAGACGCCGTAGTGGAGGGCTCCGGAAATTTCGACCACCTGGGGTTCTTTAACGTGCACTGACATCGCACAGTACACGGGCCTCTAGAATTTCTCCTCCAAAGAAATTCCAGCCGCCGCGGCCGGGATCGAACCCGCGTCTTTCGGGTCAGCAGCCGAGCACCATGAATCGAATGTGAAGTTATTTCTTCTGCTGTAAAAACGTTCTTCTTTGAACTGCACACATCGACGCTGCCTGTAAAGTCATGGCTTCATGCTAAGGAGATGTTTGTGCCACGGACGGTGAATTGCCACCTCTGCAATGCGCCAGAGACCATGTTGTTTTATTCTGTGCATTGATGCTGTGTTCTTCTGGGACATATTACAACGAACAATTAAGAAGGACATTGGCATCCCATCGTGCAGTATCCGTTTTTTGCGTGTGGAGAAAAATTGTGTTGTGCCATATGATCTATTTATGATACTGGGACTATTTAGTCTCTGGAGGAGCCGCATGATGGACCGCCATGCCGAATCACCATGGTCGTCGAAATCTTTGTTTCGTGAACAATGCGCTTTGGTGCGGGCCATTAAGTATATGAACGTATACCAACTCGCCCAACTTTCCATTCTACTGCATATGCTGCCCTGCCAGAGCCGCCTTGCTGGCTCCCCTATCTGGATGCTTGTGTGTGTCTGCCACACTTGTGACTTTTGATGTTTGGCAGACACATACAACTACTTTTAAAATAATTACCCTGTTAAGCTTCTATTGATGAACACCCCAAATTATTTTTTTTAAAAAGTACATCCACTATGGTGACTGTTCGCTTCTGTCATGCGCGGCAACGAGAGCCAAATAGCAGCCGCCTGTCAGAGCACTCCGAGAACAGCGTCACGAAGCTGTCCGCTAGCTATCGGAATTTTTTTTTTTATAACAAGAACAATTTCAGTGCATCGTCATTGCACAAAATCGCTTCATCCCACTTATATTTCATTTCAGTAGCAACTTTCAAGGCGTTTATCGCATCGCAGCGAGCGCATGTATTTCCGCATTGCCTCTTTGTGTAATCGCTATTTATTTCTTTTTTTTTTTCAAGTATCGTACCGCTCCTACATGCGCGCCTTTCCTGGCTTATTTAAGTCACGTGCAATAAAGAACGTTGGGATTCTTAAAAAAGCCCCAATTTATACTTCTTTGTTTTGTAATAATACAGGGTCTGTTCTGAAAGTAGTAGGACTCATTTTTTTTAATCAAAGTTATTGATGAGAATAGCACAAACAATCAGAATTTTTCAAAGTAGCACCCTTCCGCACCTACACGCTGCTGCCAAAGAGTTTTCCAGTTTTGGTACGCCTCCGGAACCCCTGGACCGGAATGCTGTTTAGCTGCCTTGTCATAGCCTGTTGAACCGCCTCTACCGATCCGTGTTTCCCCTTGAGCGTCGATTTTATTCTCGGCAATAGAAAAAAGTCTCGCAGGGCCAAGTCGGGGCTGTAGGGGGGCTGAGGCAGCGTTGCCGCCTTGTGCTGGGCAAAAAATCGGAGTCTCATTCACATGATGAAGAAGAACCTCGCAGATCGCTTTCCGGTTGGCATTTTGCTCCTCTGGCAACACTCCCGGCACCAACTTCGCGCAGACTTTCCTCATGGTTAAGTTTACTGTCAAGAGCTCAAAAGCTTGCGTTTGAGGAAGGCTCAAGTCATCAGCAATCACTCTGATACTCATCCTACGATCACTGTTCAGTAAATATCTCACTCGCTACACATTTTCATTGGTCTTGCTGTTCGAAGGGCGTCCGGAGCGGTCGTCGTCTTCCACTCTTTCCTTACTTTCTCGGAAAAGCTTGTGCCACTCAAAAACACCTGATCTACCCATGGCAGCATCACCGTAGGCCTCCTTAATCATGTCATGAGTCTCTTTGCCAGTTTGACCAAGGTTTACACAAAATTTGTTCGCGCATCGATGATCTAGTAAACGCTCCATGATTCTGCGTGACGAGACGTTTCGACAGTGGTTCACAATCCAAGCGACCTGCTCTTTTCAACGACCGGGACCCGACTGCCGATTTTACCCAGCATTCCCAATAACCCCCTTCAACGATCCTGCACGCGCAGGCCGCCTCTCGTCCGCCCGTTCGCCGAGGAAAAAACCAGTCCTACTACTTTCAGAACAGACCCTGCATATTAGTACGTGTGTTTTAATGCGTCAAAGCGACGCGGAGTCTATCAGGAACGCTGTAGTGGAGGGCTCCATTATAACGTACACCAGATGGGGTTCCTCAGAGAGCACTCACATCGCGCAGCACACGCGCAGTTTTGCATTTCGCCGCCATCAAATTGCAGCCTCGCCACCGGTATCGAACCCGCGATCTTGGCATCAGCAGCCGAGCACCACACCCACTGAGCCATCGTAAGGGGTTATGCAGTATTTGCTGTCCGAGACAAGGAACGCCTCCGAAAGAAAATGTTGCACCACGTGATTAGGTCGTTGCGCCTGTGCTTCAAATATTTATGGTACACGACTGAAAGAAACGGAAACCGTTCTCACTCAGTCCTTTACGAGTTAAAGCAGTGCTAACAATTCGATTAAAGTTTTACGTAAGCATGTGAAAGGGGGATACAATTAAATCCAACATTCCGCATCAATATGGCGTAAAATACTTTAGAATTACCAGAAGCACATTGCAGAAGCGCCAATTAGCTTTCTTCGCAGACTAGAGATTTACTTCAGTTTTGTTGACGAACTGGATGCCATTTCGAATGAGTGCCATTTTTACACTGCCAAGCGCAGATAGCTTTCGCTGAGTAGATCTACGTGCTGGTTCATGTAATTTTGTCTGAAATAAATAAAGCATGCCTTGCTCCAAAAAATCTGCGGCTGAACGGAGTCCCGAAACGGTTCGGAACGGTTCCTTTCAATCGTTGCTGTTCGGGTTCAGTTCCAAGATGTCGGAAAAAAATTTAGGCTCGGTTCGGCTCCGGGCAAAAATACGGGATCCTTTTCAAGTTTCGGATTCAGGTTCGGTTCCAGTTCGACATCCTGGCCGCAACTGAGAATCTTATAAATGACACCTGTTGCGCATGCAATACGCTTGTTCTTTTCTAAATATGCTTCTTACCACACGTGCCAGTTTTCGAGTTAACCTTTCCCACCACGTTGCAGAATCTGGAAAGTTTGCAAGGTGCTGAAAAAACAATGTAAATACCATATTTGCCTGAGATCTGTTTTTTAGGATTATGTGAAACCTTATGTAGGCAAGAAATGACTGTACGTGGCGGCCGGCCTAAGAATGAGGTGCAATGAACGATGGACAAGAGATGATTTAATGGCCACTGGCCTAGCGTCGCGCAGGGCAGGGCAGGGGGACGGTGCCTTCCGATATGTGAGCGGCATCTCTGGCCGGTGAAGTTGGGTCGATTAGGGCGTCGCTTCCAGTTCGTCGTGTCGGGTGGTCAGGGCGGAGGACGGGGCGGGAGAGCAACGGCGAGGTCGGATCAGGTCGGAGAGGCTGGGGAAGCCGGGCGACGCAAGCCAAGGACTCACGGCTGACGACCACGGCTGACACAGGACGCCGAAGGACCAGGATGCCGATGATAACCCAGCACCTCCTCCAAATTATACGCGGCGGCCAGCCGACGAATGAGGCGCGATGAACGATGAACAAGAGATGATTTAATGGCCGCTGACCTAGCGCGAGCGCTCAGTTCCGCGCCACTGCCAGCTTCGACTTCGTGACAATATTTTCTCTGACTGGCCTTGCAGACTGCCATTTAGTTTTATTCTACCTGCAAACTTCACGAAACGCTCTATTGAATCGTTCCATTACGTTTTTTGTTCCCCGCTCCGTGAGAGAGGTCCGTTTCGTCTGGGTACCTGGTCATTCGGGTGTCTATTTTAACTGTGTTGCGTTTCAATGCTCTCTTGTATTGTATGCTCAAAGAAGCTTGTTCATTCATGGTTATATATGCATTTTTTTGTCTCTTCACTTTCCCTCCCTGCAATGACCCTCAAATGAGGGTTGACAGTATTCATAAATAAAAATTAGGTGGCTGATTTATTGGCAAGGTTAGTTCTCACTGCCCCTGTAATCTATCTCGTCCCTCACCTCATTCTGTTGGAGATTTTCTATTTCGTGCAGTTCCAACATATCTCAGCCAGCTTCAGTGATTCGTTGCTATATTCTGGATTTTTAGCACCTAGACTACTCTTGCAATGTTTACTCGTGTAAATCAAGGCTGTGCGAGGTGTCAATGACGTTTCTGCGATACAGAATCCCCCCCCCCCAAAAAAAAAAAAAAAAAAATTGTACTTATCCAGATGCGCGTTCGCTACGACAAAACATTGTGAGTCATGTGCGGAAGTTGAAACAAAAGAACATTTTCTCCCCTCCTGCCTTCAGTTTGCACTTCAGAGAAAGACGTAACTGGAGGTCTCTCTTTCGACGTTAAGACTGCCTGCGTCTCTTCCAGTTCTTTCGTTCACTGTGAGCACCAAGGGATTCGCGTTGAATAGGGTTTGTGGATGGCTTCCCAATTACATTATTGGCACTGGTAGGTTATCCTAGTTACACTGCACTGTCCTAGTTACACGGCCGACTTAATCGCGGTTAACCGTAATCATGGAGAGTCTGTCAAAAATACCGGGCTTCCGCGCGGGCGATGGCAATAGGGGATATTCAAAATTACTTGCTCATCTGGCAACACTGGACACGCCGCCATCTTGTGTTGGGCAAGCGTACGTCCTGCGGCCGCCGACTGTGTATCTGTGTCTGACTGTGTGTTGTGGAGCGTTCGCAGCGCAAAACCCGGAGCCACACATTTTGTCTCCCTATGGCACAGGGACAGCGTTTTCCGTCCAGTGGTCGCGAAATGTGGCGGAATAATCTAGACGATTTGCCACTCGTCACTGAAGACACGCTGACGCGTTTCTGCACGTCGTCAACGCCATCGATGCGGCAGCAGACCAAATCCTATGCCTTTGCTGTCGAAGCGTACGTACTTTCGTCGTCGCTGGTCACAAACATCTGCGATTCAAGGTTTGTGGATTTATCCTTGCTGTGATAGATGTCGTCGAGATAAGTTTGTGCTATATATAAAGCCTTGCTTTACTGCAGTAACCGTGGTACCGCCTGCGCCGCTTATTACGTGCATTCTGAAGCGAATCAGGTACATTTGCGTTATAATGTAAGTCAGCGCAAGTCCCGCGATGGTTAACGCACGATGTTCGTAAATACTATGTTGGTGGTGCTTGCGTGAGCTCGCCGTGCCGGTTGATAATTTGCCGTTAAGCGGTATGTCCAGAGGGACGTCAGAACCTCAGTACGATGTCTTTTAGGCCCTTCCGTTTCAGCCTGTTTTTTTTTTAAGAAAACAAGGCTTCGAGCAGTTATCTATCTGCACAGTCGAAACATGACGTAAACAACACTTGAAAACGTGATAAGGAAAACGTTGACTTGCATTTTAATACAGGAACAAACACTTGGTTTTGCGACCTCGTTTGTTCGCGCGCTGTGGTGTTGCACACATTTCAGCCACCTATTAGTGTGCTAGCGCTAAAAGCCGCAGTCACTGACTTTGCTGATCTGTGTCTGTTTGTCCGGCCCCTGCTTGAGCCGACCGCCCGATCGGAAAGGGCTGCTTGAGCCGAGCGCGAGTGGAACGCAAACCCGACTTTCACTTATACTTACGCATGAATAGTGATCAACTTTTCCTTCCTCTTTCACTAAGACATGTGTCAATATACCGCAGTACTGAAGAATAAGATACGCACAGTTTAATGAGATAAGTAAACAGTGGCCGTACAATGCCAGTACACCTAATTTGCATTTGGCTTAGTCACGCGAACTTAAGTAAAGTTTGGGTTCGACATAGTTTACAGCTGAGATAAATTGCAGGCGCTGGATAGTTCCGCAAGGAAATAAAAGGAGCCAGGAAAGGTGTTCGACACGATCAAGTGCATACTACCAACTGATGGCTTATTTTTGGCATGAAGGAAAAGAAAGCGCAAAGGATAACGAAGAAGATTATTTTAATTAGAATAAGCGGCAAGTCAAAGCAGTACATGTAGTGAACGGGAAAAGGCATTCTTGTATCACTGCTGAGGCCGTCGTGTACAACACAGGACAGGAGGGAGCATGTGTGTGTTCCGTCGGTGGCACTTAGCAGGTGGGAGATGCTGATGTTAAAGGCATTAAGAGTAGCAGGCAAATGTGATTGCTATGAACCATGCTTGGGACTAAAGCGATGCACATGGCCCATCCTGCGTAGCGTCTACTAGTGATATCAGGCTGCGGTTCATATATGTTAACCACCTGTGCATTCGTAGAGATTGCTATGTTGTACATGATAGCCTCAGCGTTGACAAGAGGATGTGTTTTTCCGTTAATTACTTGTCATGCTTCGACTTGCCACTTATAATCAAAATATTCTTCTTTCGGTACCCTTTGTGCTTTCTTTTTCTCATGTCAAGAATGAACTATGAGTTGGTAGTGTGCACTTAACCGTGTTGAAAGTCTTTCCTGGCTTCTCCTCTTTCCTTGTGAAAGTATGCAGCACGTGCGATTTACCCCAGCGCTAAATCGTCTATTTTTTTCTTCATCACCTCCATCACGCTGCCTCCCACTGTTGTTTTGTGGGTCTCATCTGATTCAATGTGTTGATTGTCGTCATTTTACTCTCCTGGCAGGTTTGACGTTGTCTACGCACGAGCAATATGTTTCCGAAGCCAGAAGAAGACTGGTAAACCATACATGGTTCTTCTTGCCTTTAAACAGACAACTGGTGTCATCACTGATTCAGCCTGCGAGTGCCCAGCTGGTGCGAGCCAGTCGTGCAGCCACATTCTCGCAGCACTGCGGGTAATAATTTTGCTCAAGAAGCAGGGCTTCAAAGAGGCACCGGCTGAGCTTACTTGCACTGAGCTCCCTCAACAGTGGAGGCGACCTCGACGACAAGGAATTAGGGCAATGAATGTACAAGACATCGACTGGAGGAGCCCACGGGAGAATGGCGTGCCTGTGCCTTCTCCATCGCGGCTCTTTAGTACACCTGCAAAGAAAGAGGAGGAGCAGAAGCAACTAGACTCCTTGCATGTACTAGGCAGAACTCTTGGTGACCTCGGAAGCCGTGATTTTTCCATGGTGTTTCTGGCTGCCGAGGGGCCATTTGTTGACACAAAGAGAGGGCCAGCACCTGCTGGTTCACCACTCTCCTACCGGCAAGCAAAGCTGCCTTCGGGCTTCAAGACGTGGCTGTCGGCCAGCATCTCTGCAGGGTCCGGAAGAATCACTGCTGTCCCAGACCTTTATCTTTTTGATGAAGTGGCACAGTGCAGGTTGCCCGACACCTTAAGTGCTGAAGAGCTGAGCATACTGGTGGTAAGCACTGCCTGTCTTAAGTTTTAATGCCTGTACTTTTGATACTGTACTTCTATGCCAGTGTGGGTACTGGTTTTTTTACAAACAGTAATGTTATGTGCACAAACTACACAAAAATGCAAAGCTACAGTGTCATAAAACTTCATCAAATTAAGATATCACTGTTGCTCTGAGAGTTTTTCTGTAAAAGTCTAATCACAGAAGAGTTGGCACTGGATGGTGTGTGATCATGTACTTGCATTTCTTCTGCTGTTTTTGCAGGAACTACAGCTGTCACCACAAGAAGCAAGAGAGTTAGAGCTGAACTCCAGGCAACAGACACATAGTGCAAGGTGGCGGGAAGCACGAGCGAACCGATTAACTGCCTCACGCTTTGGGCGTGTCATTAAGAGGAGGGAGGAATGGACCGATGCAGGTGTTGCCAATGTCATTGAAAGCAAAGACCTCTCTCGCATTCGCGCAGTACAATACGGACTAAGAAATGAAAGCCTTGCTGCTGACCGTTACAGTGCTGTTATGCAGAGCTATGGACACTATGTGTCACTTCATCAGAGTGGCATAGCCGTTAATCCTGGATTTCCGTGGCTAGGCGCTAGCCCTGACAGATTTGTTTTTGATCCTGAGGAGTCAACATTTGGAGTTCTAGAGATCAAATGCTTATATTCTTTAAAGGACAGCGAGCCGGAGCAAGCTGTAGCAAGGCCATTTTGCCTGAGATTTAGTGAAAATGGCGAGCCAGAGCTTGACAGAAGACATGAGTACTACGCTTAGGTGCTCGGTCAGATGGCTGTGACCGGCTGTTTGTGGGCAGACTTCGTGGTGTGCTCTGAGAACTGGATAGCAGTAGAGCGTATACAGTTTGACAAAGAAGACTGGCTTCAAATGCGTTCGAAGCTGGACGATTTCTTTTTTGGGCACATATTGCCATACATGAAAAATAAGCGCCAGTCCCTCTAGATTTTTTTTTCTCGTCAAGTGAAGGGGCACGCAAAGGGCTTCCTTGAAAATAAACATTGGTTTATTGGGGTTTAACATCCCAAAGTAACTCAGGCTATGGGGGGCACCGTAGTGAAGGGCTCCGGAAATTTCGACCACCTGGGGTTCTTTAACGTGCACTGACATCGCGCAGCACATGGGCCTCTAGAATTCCGCCTTCATCAAAATTTGGCCGCCAAACCGGGATCAAACTTGTGTGTTTTGGGTCAGCAGCCAAGCGTGGCAACCTCCGAGCCACAGCGGTGGGTTGAAAATAAAGATGCCTCCCCTGGAATAATTGTTTCGTGTGTATTCCTTTTCGCATACACTGATAGTACATCATAAATACAAAAGGTTCTTCATTCAGCTAATCAACAAGAATTCACTTCTGAACATTCAGATTTCATCCCTTACCATCGTTACACATTTAGTGGGCTTAGCAGCTCAGGCTGAAGCATCAAAACATTTTATTGTCAGTATTAGATGGAATTATGGAACAAAGAGCATCAAGTAGCAAGAATGTTGACTTAATATAGACGTTATCTGCAGCTACCTGTTTTCACTTCGTTCACCCTCGTTACTCAGTATTTTCACGTCACGCAGTCAGTTATTGCAGCAGTAGGCTGTTAGCATCCTTGTTGTAATCAGGCTCCTATGATGCACAGATAACCTGCACAAAAGCAACAAAATAGTCTGGTTGCATAACTATGAGGGAGGCAAAGAACACTTAATCATGACTATTTTATTATCGATCATCTTAAAGGGACACTGAGGAGAAATTGAAGGCTGCCTATATTGATAGATTACCACATTTTAACACAATAAAGACTCTACTTTCACAGAAAACAGTCTTTCTAAGCTAGAAAGAGCAAAAATTGAGATGCAGCATCAGATTTTAAGTGCCAGTCCCAGAGGCTAGGCTAACATCTGCACACTTCAAAATGGTAACAATGGAGCCTGTCTGTATAGACATGAGTATTGGGTAGCTGGAAAAGTTTTAAATGCAACTTTCCCAGCATTAAGTTTGTGCTTCTTGCCAATACAAACACCAATACAGCCAGAAAGAGTCGTACAACAAAACTTGGTTGAAGTTCTTCTCAGTGTTCCCTCAACCACAAACATAATACCACAGAGGCAACTTGCTATGCATGAACAAAGGTTGGCATAACAATGCATCCATAGCGAGCGACCTAGCTTGCGCCACCACCACACACGACAAAATAAATCAGTTCACAACGCTGCAAGGGTGTCTAGTTGATCTCGCATTATGAAGGAAAGGCACACTGTAGCGATGCATTAAAATGACTGGGTACCAGTTTTTTCTGTGTTGTCCCCTGATCATCTCGTTGCATGCACCCTTACAGTATGCATGACGCCTTCATTCAACTTGCTGTAGGCAATAATGTCAGGTGTGCCACTTGCATGAGTGTTAAAAATTCAAGCTGTATCTTACCGGTTCTCACCTATGGGGCAGAAACGTGGAGGCTAACAAAGAGGGTTCAGCTTAAGTTAAGGACAACGCGGCAAGCTATGGAAAGAAAAATGATAGGTGTAACATTAAGAGATCGGAAGCGGGCGGAGTGGGTGAGGGAACAAACGCGGGTTAATGATATTCTAGTTAAAATCAAGAGGAAGAAATGGGCTTGGGCAGGGCATGTAATGCGAAGGCAAGATAACCGCTGGTCCTTAAGGGTAACGGAGTGGATTCCAAAAGAAGCCAAGCGTAGCAGGGGACGGCAGAAAGGTGGGCGGATGAGATTAAGAAGTCTGCAAGGATACAGTGGCCGCAGCTGGCAAAGGACAGGGTTAATTGGAGGGACATGGGATAGACCTTTGCCCTGCAGTGGGTGTAGTCAGGCTGATGATGATGCTAGGCGTGGCTAGGATATATGGACTTCTAAAGGCGTTGGATTAGGGGTGACTGAAAGTTTTTGAGGATAGCTGTCACAGTCCATATTTGATTAATAAGTGGAGCCAAGGTGACTGGTATTGCTCTGTCGAATATGTGGTATGCCTTGATCCTCTGTATACGGCGCTCGACATGAATTCTGAGTGAGGCGATTTCTCGTGTTTCCTTGACTTCACTTTCTGTAAACTTCTGATCTTTTAGAAATGGCGGAATATTTAGCTTTACATTTTGCTTAGTTAAGAGGTCTTCAATGCGGAAACCTTTATCGGCCATTACAGAATCACCGTCGTCAAACTCTAGGTCAAGAAACCCACTCTTGATTACACACTCTCGGTCAGAAATAGATCCTGTAAACAAGCCTGACAAAAAGGACACGAGCCCATTAGGTTGCACACCTATTAGTCATTTAAAAGTGTTGCAGGACTTGTACACTGAATATGTGCTGGACTGGAGGGACAGAGATGAGATGATGGCACATCGCACTCAATCTCAGTTGCGTCCAATATAACTCTAGTGGATGCATACTTTTCAGCAAATTCTGGCGGCATTGTGGCGTCCACTACAGCTCGTGGTGCCCACAGAGGTATTAGACATAACCTGTCGTACATAAAGTTTAACCAGGCGGTACATATCCTAGCGATTGTAGGCTGTGATACATTAAATCTGTGAGCCAGGTCGGCTTCAAACAACCCAAGGCGCAGTCGCACAAGAACCAAGAACAGTTCGTTCTCTACGGTTAGCTTCCGCTTGCGACCCTTGGAACATTTTGCCTCTCCCTCAATGTCTCCACGCAAAATGTTGCAGCCATTCTCTCCTGGATTCAGGAAAAGCAGAAGACCTGTGAAACACTCGTACCCTGGTAACCCAGTGTAAAACATAATGTCCTCATCACAGTCCTTGAAACGCTCAAAGCAGAAGGCAGATGTTCTTTCTCTTTCTTCGGAAAGCTGACAGGTAAGGTTTTCATTCTCCACTTGCAGCTGGCGAGAAGCCTCCCTGGCTGCTATAAGCTGCTCCTCCAGCTGCGTGCACCTATCCTGAAATTTTGACAAATTTCTTTTCTGCTCCTCTGCAGTGGTGGTGACCCGCTCTAAATCTATGGCTGGGGGATTGGTGGGTGCGTGTTCACATAAATTTCCGTCTTCCTGATCATCACTGCATGCAGCTGCATCCATCTGTGCAGCACAGTTGGAACTGCCTGTCAGCTCCGACGCCTGCACTGCCTGACGTGCTCGCTTCACAGTTCTGTTAACCAGTGGCGGTGCACGCTGTTTTGGGGGCTTTCACTTCTTTTTCTCTTTAAGAAAGCTGAACACTGATGGCACAGCTGTCTCACGAAGAATCCTGTAGCCACTTGCCACACCAGGCACACAGTCGCTTTCATGAAAGTGCTTAGAGCAAACTTTCGTTGACTTGCTGACTTGGAAGTCGGCTCCTTCATCCCTCCGGATGGCAATGATCCATTTCTTGAGCAATGTTGGATCATTTGGGAAGCGATGAAATGACACCTTAACAAAAAGAAATGAAAGTGACATCATTTAACATTCCATCGGGAAGTTTCATGCACCAGCATCACAGTTCGCAACATAATATTGCTCTCAGGAAAACCTGCTACAGTCTCGTAACGGCGGAGGCCTTCACAAAAAAACGGCTTGGAAGGGGTGCTGACATGACCGCGTATGCAAACGTGCGAAAAATGCGACGGGACAACATTAATTTAGAGTTCACATTGCGTGAAGGTGCACGTCGCACATGACAAACGTAAACGATTAACGAGACGCAGGCCGGGCGCCTAAAAATCTTCAGAGGCAGTTTTAATGGGCGTTCCTGGCAAGAGCTTGGGTCACAGCAGCCGCAAAAACAAAAACAAAACAGACGTACAGACTGTGTCACACTTTGAGGGGAAACTGCGAGCGCATGGCCGCGCTCTTCGGAGCGCCCGTGCATTCGACATGGCCGCACATAAAGCCCAAGCTGATCAGAAAAACAGGGACCTGGATGTGATGCTTCGCATTTTCTGCCTCTTTGGGTTGACGCCACGACGCGGTCCCATCGGACGGAGTCCGAAGAGCCTGGCCATGCGCTGTCTGTACAGAATCGCGCCGCACTCTTTCACCGTCGCCATCGTGCAAATTTCGGCAGCCCGTCTCCGTGCCCGGAGCATAACGCTGACCCGCTTTAAAACTTCTCGGTGACCACTCGCTCAGTGTACAAAAAAATGGTCACACTGCCTGCAGTTAAATGTACGCGAGGTCGAGAATCTGTCAGACACCATTCTCGGTTAAATAACAGAATGGTCTTTCGACACTTACCTTGGCTCAATTGTTGTCAGTGGCTCCGCGCTGTTTGCAAAGCGGTACGCAGCAGTGTGCCGGCATCTTGCCGCTAATAGGATTGAGCGTTCCGTGTTAACGCGCACGCACGCAACTCAGTCCGACCGTTCCCACCGGCTCCGTCTGCTACTTTCGCCCAACACAAGATGGCGGATGTAACTTCAGCCACGTTCACTGGATGGCGCTGTCATTTTCGCATATCCCCTATTAGGGGCTGTCTTGGGAAAGTTCAAAGAATGGAGGAAGGAAAATTTCCATGGTTGAAAGCTACAGGGCTACCGTATTCAAAGCAACTGGGGTTTAAGGACAGCGGAGGAAAAATATATTTTAAACGGGCATGAATAACCAAGCGAAGGCTATCTGACTGGTGGCTAAACTTCCCAAGATCGAAACTTCACGAGTCACGGCTAGGTGACGTTAGCTGCCGTTCAATATCCATCCATTCATACATCCACCATAGGTCATGTGACAAGTGCGTCGTAGTCATAGTTTTTTTTTCCTCCATTGTTGCAGTCGTGGTCACAGCGGGAGCGGCTAAAAAGGTGTGCGCCGTGCCAGTTTCGACCGGTGACGGCGTGGTGGTGGTTTTTAATCGGCGGCGGCGCACGGCCATTTTTCCTCGGCGGCAGCGGCGCCGGCGGCGTAAAAAACGAAACCACCAATTAAGAGAAAGCTGTTCCGCTACATCCTACTTTCTTAAACAGGTTGAAAGTCTACACTGTTAGAAAAAAAACACCCAAAAGGGAGTAAATGGCTTGTCCTCTAACGCACACCCAAAAGGAGTTTTTTTTACTCCATATGTATGGTGCTTATTATTTACTCCCTTACATAGGGGAGTTATTAAGGAGTGAAAAGGGATTAAATTTTTTACTCCCTTATAAAAATGGAGCCCGAAAATGGCGTGATGTTTATAGTTTATTTATCCTCATTCAGGCTCATTCTTACTGTGACAGCGGTGGAAACGGGCAGTAGCTCTGCGGGCCGCCGACTTGGGAGCCCAACTTGGGAAACTGCGCTGCCCTAATTAACTCCGCGTCCCGCATTCTATTCGCCGTCTGCAAGCCCAGCGGCGGCGTAGGCGGCAGGAGTCGTCTGCTTGTCATCTCCCTTTGCTGTACGAGCTCGTTTGGTTGGTCGTGTTTGTAGATAAAGGGATGTAACATTATAATCAATAGTTCAAAACTTAGAAGGAGTCGCTGGGTAGTTTTCACGGTCATGCACCACGCTATATTTGACTAAAAACCAGAACAAAAAAGTTGAAAACATCCCTGATGATAGTTTGGAATGTGTGGGAATCCTGGCTTTCCGCCGTCGCCTTTGCGCGGCTGTGCCGCCCCCACCCCCCCCCCCCCCCGCGTTGTTTCTCCTCTTTCCCTTGCTCCCGCCTCAGGCGGTGGAGAGGCGGCTGGGTGACTAATCACTGTCATTTAGCCACAGCTCCGCCCCGGCTCCCCAAGGGCCTTTGCCATTGGCGCCTTTTGACGGGAATTCGGGACCCGCTTTGGGGCGGCCGCGCACCGCGCGACCGTCCGAGCGGGGCCCAGAGAGAGAGATCCCTCCGAGACAGCGTAAGGTGCGTACTTTACTGTTTGTCCGTGCCGGCCTTTGTTGTTCGGACCAGTGCTTACTCGAGCTCGCCCGCACGTGTCCTCTGACCTGCAGCGGCTCGAGCCTGTCCAGCGGGGTCCAGCGACCTCCGACAGGCGTGCCTTGCGTTTATTGCCCACTCTCTCTCGCAACCGGCCCAACGGTCGACACGACAGGGAGATCACAGCACAGCCGCGGGGACATTCTCCTGCAGCGGCGTGCTAGCGGCGCGCATTGCTCGAGTCGCTTCGTGCGCGCAGCGGAGCCTTGCTCCTCGCGCGCCCCCGGGACGGGGTGACGTTTGAGTGTGTGTGTACTGCTGAAGGACGACGTGAATAAACGTCTCCTTTGTGAACTTGGAGGCCTATTTCTTTGCGGCGAATCGCTCTCCTCCCAGCGGAGGTTGAGTGCACCGCATCGGTGTCCCAGTGTGTGTGTGTGGTGACGGCTGATCGCGGCCCTTGGCTCGCGCGAAGCTCGAACCCGCGGTGGGTGGTGGCCTGTGTCCACTTAGAAACCCACAACTGGCGCCCAACGTGCTAAGTCATTGGCGCTTACGCCTTTGATGGCACATTAGCCGAGCAGGTCGCCTTGCCGATCACGCTTGCGCACCATGTCTACCACCCCCAGCGGGGCACTCGGCAGCTACATGTCGGCTCCCTACGGAGTTGTAGCGTCGTTTGATCCGCTGGCTGCTGTTCCTTCGAATAGCTAGACACCGTGGTTGGCCGCGGCCCCCATTGGGGTTTACTGCGGCACAGCCCAAAATGTCGACCACGCGGCTCCCATTGGAGCTGTACCGGGAGCACCCTGCGGTGCATCCGCTGGTCACATGCCTCAGCTGTGCAAGCTTTCCGTTCAGTGCGAAAGCAGTTCGTGTCACGCTGCCGCAACCGGCAGTTTCGAACAGCAGCAGCCGTGCCCCGCGAGCAGTCAATTCTGCTCTGGGAACGGCGAGGCGCTGGCCCGGTTCCCTGTGGAAACCACGCCGCTCATCGAACTAGGAGCCTTGCCTCCCTCGTTCGTGCAGCCCGCCCAAGCCTCCACTGAGGCAAGGGTGCAGTGCGCTCAGTTGGCTGATGCGGCTCCGCGAGCCTGCGGGTCGGCTGGCGCGCTGGGCTCTCCTGATACAGCATTACGACTTTTCCGTGCAGTATCGAAAGGGGAGTACGAACGTGGTAGCTGACGCGCTATCCCGTGCCCCACTCGCCAGCGGCGCCTTGACGCCTGTAGGCGGAGGGGGCGAAACAGCGGACGAGCCGCCGGGCGGCAAGGAGGGGGAGCCCGCAAACGGGTTAACCCATTCCGCTAACCAGGCAAGCAGCGCTTCGCAAAGCGGACGAGAGGCAAAGCTCTTCGTGAGCGCCTCGGAGGTGCCGACGCGAACGGAAATTTTGGCTGCAAACCTGAGTGGGGACGAGACCATGCTCCCCTCTGGGATGACTGGAATCGTTTTCAGCCGTAAGAGCTACTGAAAGCCCAGCAAAATGACCCCTTTTGTCGCGAGGTGAGCGACGGTCTCAGGGAGACGTAGCGCCGTGACGCTACTTGTATTGTAGCGGGCGCAGGGGGGCAGAAGCCAGCGTGTGTCGCGGCGAACCCCGGGGATTCATATTTGCTGGACCATGACGGGCTCGTGCTGAAATACATAGCCACCGATGACGAGTCCATCGACCCGTTCAAGGTGGTTATCCCCAAAAGTCTGAGAGGCGCACTGTTGAGATTCTCTCATGACGAACCACTGGCCGGTCATTTGAGTGGCTCCAAAGTTTTTGCAAAACTGAGCCATTCGGTGACGTGGCCCGGCATGAAGCGTGACATTTTCCGCTATTGCCGTTCCTGCCATGTCTGTCAAGCGGTGAAGTCACGGGGCGGCAAGCCGCCTGGAATGATTAAACCGATTGACAGTGTGCGTCCGTGGCAGATGGCCACCTGCGATTTGATGGGGCCTTTCCCCAGGAGCAAGCAGGGGTTCATAGACCTGAAGGCCTACGCGTCACCGTCTGACGATCTTGCGCCGGTACCCATTGGTATCAAAGGCAAGCGCAAAGGCACAACTGGTGCTGCGGAACGCAAGCGTACGGAGCACCGGTACAATCTGAGGCGACGGTCACCGGCGTGATTGATGCCGGACGGCGGACTCTTCCGCAACCGAAGGCACGCAGCCTCAGCTAGCTGGCGAGCTTTCTCGTCAGGCCCTACCCAGGCGAAGCACGGTGTGTTTTTTTTTTTTTGGCAGCATGATCAGTTCCAGCCTTGTGTGTTTATCAGTTTATTTATTTGTTTGCAGTTGTGGGTTTCTAAGTGGACACAGGCCACCACCCACCGCGGGTTCGAGCTTCGCGCGAGCCAAGGGCCCCGATCAGCCGTCACCACACACACACTGGGACACCAATGCGGTGCACTCAACCTCCGCTGGGAGGAGAGCGATTCGCCGCAAAAAATAGGCCTCCAAGCTCACAAAGGAGACGTTTATTCACGTCGTCCTCCAGCAGATACACACACACTCAATCGTCACCCCGTCCCGGGGCGCGCGAGGAGCAAGGCTCCGCTGCGCGCACGAAGCGACTCGAGTAATGCGCGCCGCTAGCACGCCGCTGCAGGAGAACGTCCCCGCGGCATTGCTGTGATCTCTCTCTCGTGTCGACCGTTGGGCCGGTTGCGAGAGAGAGTGGGCAAACAACGCAATGTACGCCTGTCGGAGGTCGCTGGACCCCGCTGGACAGGCTCGAGCCGCTGCAGGTCAGAAGACACGTGCGAGCGAGCTCGAGTATGCACTGGTCCGAACGGCAAAGGCCGGCACGGACAAAACAGTTGCGTACGCACCTTATGCTGTCTCGGAGGGATCTCTCTCCGGGACCCGCTCGGACGGTCGCGCGGTGCGCGGCCGCCCCAAAGCGGGTCCCGAATTCCCGCCAAAAGGCGCCAATGGCAAAAGGCCCTTGGGGAGCCGGGGCGGAGCTGTGGCTAAATGACAGTGATTAGTCACCCAGCCGCCTCTCCACCGCCTGAGGCGGGAGCAAGGGAAAGAGGAGAAACAACGCGGGAGGCCGGCAGAGCCGCGCAAAGGCGACGGCGGAAAGCCAGGATTCCCACATCCCCCTCTCCTTAAATGTCCTCCTACCCATCGGCAAAGCACGCGGCCAAAATAAAAAAATCAATACACAAAAAAATTAGCTACACTTCAGTTCCAAAATAAAGAAATGAATACACAAAAAAAACTAGCTACACTTCAGTTCCAGCCAGAACAACGTAAAAAAACAACCCACAAACAAAGGGGAAACAAGGCAAACAAACAAACACTTGCGTACGCTTCAGTAAATCAAAACAGCTTGCAAATTATATACACGGTACACAAGGCGATGTGAATTCAACTGTACAACTATGTGACAGGTGGATGTCAGCCTCAAAGTTCGATGGCGCGGCCCAGTGGGCCGGTCGGCGACTCACCGCTCGCAGACTTGAAGTTGAACGGGTTGGGAGGGCCGACGACTGATGGCGGTCTTCTTTCCGTTGATGTAGGGTGCGTTGATGACGACGGGGCCGCGGCAGAGCACTGACCTCGCGCCCTTGGGCACGACATCACGTTCGGCACAAGAGAGTTAGTGCACCCCCTTCACGCCGGCTCAAACGGGCGCGGACGTTCGGCGGCGTCCTGACGTGTAACCTTGGCCACAGCGAGGAGTCCTTCTCATCCTCGCGCTCACGCAGAAGCACAGCGGCAGAACTCACAGGCGTCGCCTCGGCTCATGGTTACGCGCACACACAGCCACAAACACAAACACACGTACACCGGCACGTGCGCGGACACCAGTCGGCGACAACGATCCCCTTATCAGAAGCGTCCAGAGGCGCCGCGGCGAGGGTCAAAGGGTGCACTTTCCGCCCCCCATCGCCCCAAACGCCCCGCCAACTTCCCCTCCATACGGGCCGCACAAAACTCCACCGCGACACACGGCTCCTTAACGAGCCAACCACCCACAGTCGGGCCGGAAATGAGGAAAGGCGCGGTACAAACGACACCCATAGTAAAGTTTCGCCTTCTTCTTCTACCAAAAGCGAATAGGTTCTTTTCCTCTTCTTTCTTCCTTTGCACCAGGGGTGCCCCGTCGGAGACGGCTTGTTATAATGACTTGAAGGCTGAAGGTCTATAGGAGATGATACTTGCAAACAACAGAGAACTTGCAGGGGATATAACTTGAAGCTTTATATACAATAGTTTACATATATATATACAAGTTGAGCAGTGAGCACAACAACATGGAACTGGCTAACATTTAGGGGAGGCCCCTACTCGGCGTAGCCGAAGATGCGTTACATCTATCTCCGTAGCCCAGAACCTCTCTTCCGGGCTCCGGGACCCAGTTTTAAAGACACATGGGCCCGGCCCACATTCATCAGCATCCAATCGTGCCAAACCCTTAACACGATTGGTTTTTAGCCGCGTGGTCCGCCCTCCAACTTCCTTAAGGCACATAATTCTCTCCCAAATGTACATACTGTAAAAAAGCAATCTTTTTCACTTCAAACATAGTACATTCCAAGAATTCACACACATACGGATTGGCCCCCTGGGTTACGTGCCCCGCCCCACACTTCCACCGTATTAAACAAACTCTCTCCCCTATGGAAAGAAAAAGCAAAACACTTACAAACCACATAGCAAAACACACCCGCTATATCAGACCAACTCTCTCCCCTAAGGAGGAAGAAGCAAAACACACAAACCAACATAGCAAGACACTCCCACGTCTGTCTCCCCAGTACCCGTGACCTTGACGCTTCCCGGCACTAGGGCAATTGTCGGCCCCAACCCAGCTGCGACTGTCGCAAACATCGCCCGGGAGCGCAGATCCCCTTTCCGATAAGAGTCGGATCACAATGGACTGCCGAAGCCACCAGTTGTCCTCCGGGGTCGGGGCGGCGACGTAAGTCGAGATGGCCGCCACTGTCCTCAATTAAGCAGGTGGCAGTGCTCGCTCTGTGCGGCGGCGTCTTCTGCGCGCGCCCGCTTCTTGAGCCCGCGTTGTCGAGCCTCGGGGCTATCCCGGACGCCAGCCAGCTGCACCGCCGCCCACAGCTCCCATTCATCCGGACGCACCGGACCCCGCCTCGTTCGGCAGTGTTCTCTTCTCAAAAGAAAAGCGGTCGAACCTCCGAACGAAGCGTCCGAAACTTAATTGGGCCGCAAGTGGCGTTTGTGAAGCCGCGGTGAGCTTTCGGCGTAAGATGAAACGGCGGCTTGACCTTTTTATGCTCTTGGTTCTTTGTGCACTGGCACAAAGCGACCGAGCGGCGAGAAACACGCGTCCTTCCACAAAAGGGGACAATGGGAGGCTTGGGTGAGCCCGCTCTGCGCTCTCCTCGCAGCCCCGCCGCCGGGGGCTCTCCGGGTTCGGCAGCGGCGACACCAAAGGCGACCGAAAGATGGGCGCTCCTAATGAGACCGCACGCATCCACATATCTCCCTGGGGCCCGCTCAACGACGAAGCCCCCCTTCCTTAGCCGCTAAGAAAGGAGGGGGGGAAGGGGGAATAAACACACATGGCGCATGCTAGCCCTCTACACGTCCCCCTCAAAATTCATCTAAGGGTTACAGCACGCTTAGATGAATAAAAACAAACACAAAAAGAGGGCTAGTGGCTTACCTACAACGAACCCAAAAACGAAACTAAGCACGCACTTCAAAAGTAAAAACGTTTCATGCATGCTGTGGTCGTAGTACGGGTGTCCCGGTCCATTGGCTGTGCTTACAGTCAGTGCCACACACGTGCGTACGCGTTTCACACATTCACATACAGCGCCTTGACAGAAGGTCACGCTGTCGCGCCGTGACCAGTTAAACCTGCATGCACAGCCCCGTCCTGCTCGCGAATGAGCACACATACACACAGACACTTGCAACTGAAGCACTCGTATGAGGTCCGCAAGTGGCCGCGTGAGCCTCCTTGGTCGCACCGAGTGTCCCTGTGTGCATTCGAGCCGTGATGTGTTATCAACGAACACGGTTAACAGCTAACGGTCACTCAGCTCATGCGCCTGGTGCCGCCACGGGGCGAGAATTCAAAAGCTGCTGCCCTCCAGGATCGAAAACATCCTGGTCCGCGATGGGCCCGAATCCCCGCGCACGTGATGCCCCTGAGGGTACGCTTTCTCCGGCGTGCCAGTACAAACCGCGCGAAGCGTAAGGAGCATAGCCCCTGGTCGGCCTAGTAACCATACCACTGCGGCCGGTTTTGCTGCACTTCCTTTGGCGTACTGCCGCACGGAACGTATTGCTCCACGAGCCGACTTTCGGCGTGAAAGCCACGCACCTGCCTCCTGGTACTAAGCCTCGCTTGGAGCCATCTGCACCTTTAATGCACGGGCAAACCTTAAAATTGCCGCTCCCTGATTGATCTACTCCTGCCGGGTTCGTGGCTTCGTCTGAGAGGGCATGATCTTCCTCGCAGTCACCTGACCCGAATTTGCCCTTCGGCCGGTCCCTACGCATCTCCCTGTCCTCACCTGACCTGATCAGACACCCATTGGGTGCGTTCGACAACTGCGCGGTACTTCCCCTGGTCGGCCCAGCAGGCCCACCTCCACTCTCTGCCTCCGAAGAAAGGCTCTTGCCATCAGTAACGTTCCTGGGCACTTCCTGCCCTATGCCCTGCACAGTATGCCGTTGCCGCAGCGGTAGCTCTCCTCCTGGTGTTAGCTTGTCAACCTTCCGTCTTTCGTTGCTGGCCGTTTCATGCCGAACGGACTCCTCTTTTTCGCAGCTTGCCTGCGAGCGGGTTTTTCTTCCCGAACTCGTGCCCTCGTCCCTGGCCTCATCTGGGGTAGAGCTGATCTGAGCGGATTCCTCGTCGGAGTGCGTGATCACTGCCTCTAATACCGCGGCGCTCTGTTCCATCAGGGTGCTTCCTTCACTTGAAATTTCAGTTTCCCGATAAGCTGACTCCCTTCTTGCTTCTGCCTGGCCGTTTTCGTCTCGTTCTTTTGATATGTCGGAGGTCACAACCTCCGCCATCGAGCCTGCCACAATTTGACCGCTGTCCCGTTTGTTATCGGTCAATTTGGTCTCGCTTCCCCCCAGATCATCAGAATTTGGCTCCTCCCCTTCGTTACGAGCCGCCCGCAGTGGCGGGAAATCTGTGATACCGTCGCGCCCCTCAGGAACCTCGTCCTCACTTCCTGCGCTTTTTGCGGTCTTTTCGGAAAAAGAGGTGTTTCCGCCTACCGGCCGACTGCTTACAGCGTCCTGCCTGCTTCTTTCTTGGCCTGCACTGGACAAGCATATCAATTTGCCCTCCAGCGCAGACGGCCTCACCCCTCGGGACTCGGAGCAGTTCTGTATGGCTAGTTGGCTAGCTCTTCTAGATTCCCTGAGCTTAGCCACTTCGAGCCCTAGCTGCTCAAGCTTCGCTGTTACCACCTCCCAATCCTGAGGCAGCGCCTTTCCAGCATTTCGCTCTGCAATTTGCGCCTGCAGGTCCGCTAAGCGCGCCTTCCATAATTCCAATTGGTCCCTCACATTGAGTGTGAGTCGGCATAGATGGCCCTCCATACCGCTTCTGTACCCCCCTTCGGCCCTCCTACCGGCTCGAACACATGAACAGGGACGTGAACAATGCGACCAAGGAAACTCACAGTTTCGATGCGACGTTCCGCATGGCCAGCTCCTTGGGGTCGCGTCCACAGCCACTTTCCGCACGCTGCGATGAGCTGTCGCACGCCGCTTTACCGGTGCCCGTCGCCGTCACCTTGCTTTGAACCGCAGGTGATCGTCGAGCCTCCGCCTCGACGCGCTGCTTTCCTGACCGGAAGCCCTTACGCGCCGCTGGACGATCGCTGAGGTCCTTGCCGCTCACTTGCTCGCTCTTGCTCCTGAAGCTGTCCGCATGCGATCAGCTGCCACTTCCCGTCGGTGTCCTCGACTGTCGCCGCTCCACTGGAGACGATGGCAGTTGACTTCCCATGACGGGACCTGGCTTCCTCGACCGCTGCAGCTACTCTCCGCCTGCGCCTCGTCCTCCCAAACCGCCGATGCTCGACTTGTTGATGCCTGGACGTCTCTACTCTCTTGCCTTCCCTTTCTCCTGTGCTCCCTTCTGATAGCAACAGGATCCTGTCGACTGCGCCAGTAAAGTTTCGCCTTCTTCTTCTACCAAAAGCGAATAGGTTCTTTTCCTCTTCTTTCTTCCTTTGCACCAGGGGTGCCCCGTCGGAGACGGCTTGTTATAATGACTTGAAGGCTGAAGGTCTATAGGAGATGATACTTGCAAACAACAGAGAACTTGCAGGGGATATAACTTGAAGCTTTATATACAATAGTTTACATATATATATACAAGTTGAGCAGTGAGCACAACAACATGGAACTGGCTAACATTTAGGGGAGGCCCCTACTCGGCGTAGCCGAAGATGCGTTACATCTATCTCCGTAGCCCAGAACCTCTCTTCCGGGCTCCGGGACCCAGTTTTAAAGACACATGGGCCCGGCCCACATTCATCAGCATCCAATCGTGCCAAACCCTTAACACGATTGGTTTTTAGCCGCGTGGTCCGCCCTCCAACTTCCTTAAGGCACATAATTCTCTCCCAAATGTACATACTGTAAAAAGGGCATCTTTTTCACTTCAAACATAGTACATTCCAAGAATTCACACACATACGGATTGGCCCCCTGGGTTACGTGCCCCGCCCCACACTTCCACCGTATTAAACAAACTCTCTCCCCTATGGAAAGAAAAAGCAAAACACTTACAAACCACATAGCAAAACACACCCGCTATATCAGACCAACTCTCTCCCCTAAGGAGGAAGAAGCAAAACACACAAACCAACATAGCAAGACACTCCCACGTCTGTCTCCCCAGTACCCGTGACCTTGACGCTTCCCGGCACTAGGGCAATTGTCGGCCCCAACCCAGCTGCGACTGTCGCAAACATCGCCCGGGAGCGCAGATCCCCTTTCCGATAAGAGTCGGATCACAATGGACTGCCGAAGCCACCAGTTGTCCTCCGGGGTCGGGGCGGCGACATAAGTCGAGATGGCCGCCACTGTCCTCAATTAAGCAGGTGGCAGTGCTCGCTCTGTGCGGCGGCGTCTTCTGCGCGCGCCCGCTTCTTGAGCCCGCGTTGTCGAGCCTCGGGGCTATCCCGGACGCCAGCCAGCTGCACCGCCGCCCACAGCTCCCATTCATCCGGACGCACCGGACCCCGCCTCGTTCGGCAGTGTTCTCTTCTCAAAAGAAAAGCGGTCGAACCTCCGAACGAAGCGTCCGAAACTTAATTGGGCCGCAAGTGGCGTTTGTGAAGCCGCGGTGAGCTTTCGGCGTAAGATGAAACGGCGGCTTGACCTTTTTATGCTCTTGGTTCTTTGTGCACTGGCACAAAGCGACCGAGCGGCGAGAAACACGCGTCCTTCCACAAAAGGGGACAATGGGAGGCTTGGGTGAGCCCGCTCTGCGCTCTCCTCGCAGCCCCGCCGCCGGGGGCTCTCCGGGTTCGGCAGCGGCGACACCAAAGGCGACCGAAAGATGGGCGCTCCTAATGAGACCGCACGCATCCACATATCTCCCTGGGGCCCGCTCAACGACGAGGCCCCCGTTCCTTAGCCGCTAAGAAAGGAGGGGGGGAAGGGGGAATAAACACACATGGCGCATGCTAGCCCTCTACACCCATCTTTTGCTTCTAGAAGATAAGAGCAAGCAGGAGCGGGCTGAAGTTTGCCTATGTACATCTCGGTACGTTAGAACAAAAACAGACGTACAAGCGGGAAACGAAAGTGGCTAGAAACTGACTCAAGTAAACAAATAAATAAACTGATAAACACACTAGGCTGGAACTGATCATGCTGCCAAAACAACAACAACAAAAAAAAATAACACACCGTGCTTCGCCTAGGTAGGGCCTGACGAGAACGCTCGCCAGCTAGCTGAGGCTGCGTGCCTTCGGTTGCGGAAAAGTCCGCCGTCCGGCATCAATCACTCCGGTGACCGTCGCCTCAGATTGTACCGGTGCTCCGTACGCTTGCGTTCCGCAGCACCAGTTGTGCCTTTGCGCTTGCCTTTGATACCAATGGGTACCGGCGCAAGCTCGTCAGACCGTGACGCGTAGGCCTTCCGGTCTATGAACCCCTGCTTGCTCCTGGGGAAAGGCCCCATCAAATCGCAGGTGGCCATCTGCCACGGACGCACACTGTCAATCGGTTTAATCATTCCAGGCGGCTTGCCGCCCCGTGACTTCACCGCTTGACAGACATGGCAGGAACGGCAATAGCGGAAAATGTCACGCTTCATGCCGGGCCACGTCACCGATTGACTCAGTTTTGCAAAAACTTTGGAGCCACTCAGATGACCGGCCAGTGGTTCGTCATGAGAGAATCTCAACAGTGCGCCTCTCAGACTTTTGGGGATAACCACCTTGAACGGGTCGATGGACTCGTCATCGGTGGCTATGTATTTCAGCACGAGCCCGTCATGGTCCAGCAAATATGAATCCCCGGGGTTCGCCGCGACACACGCTGGCTTCTGCCCCCCTGCGCCCGCTACAATACAAGTAGCGTCACGGCGCTCCGTCTCCCTGAGACCGTCGCTCACCTCGCGACAAAAGGGGTCATTTTGCTGGGCTTTCAGTAGCTCTTACGGCTGAAAACGATTCCAGTCATCCCAAAGGGGAGCATGGTCTCGTCCCCACTCAGGTTTGCAGCCAAAATTTCCGTTCGCGTCGGCACCTCCGAGGCGCTCACGAAGAGCTTTGCCTCTCGTCCGCTTTGCGAAGCGCTGCTTGCCTGGTTAGCGGAATGGGTTAACCCGTTTGCGGGCTCCCCCACCTTGCCGCCCGGCGGCTCGTCCGCTGTTTCGCCCCCTCCGCCTACAGGCGTCAAGGCGCCGCTGGCGAGTGGGGCACGGGATAGCGCGTCAGCTACCACGTTCGTGCTCCCCTTTCGATACTGCACGGAAAAGTCGTAATGCTGTATCAGGAGAGCCCAGCGCGCCAGCCGACCCGCAGGCTCGCGGAGCCGCATCAGCCAACTGAGCGCACTGTGGTCTGTCTGCACCACGAATTGCGTTCTATCAAGGTAGACGTCGAATTTGCGCAGTGCAAACACGATGGCGAGGCACTCCTTCTCGGTCACGGAATAATTCCTCTCCGAGGGCAGCAAGGAGCGGCTGGCAAAGGCCAGCGGTTGCAGCACGCCATCGAATTCCTGTAGGAGAACTGCTCCTAAACCCAGATCGCTCGCGTCAATCTGGACTACGAACTGTCTGGTCAGGTCGGGTAGCCTGAGCTGCGCTGTCTCGGCAATGGCACTAGACAGGGGGCGAAAGGATCGCTCTTGCTCGGGCTCCCATCGCCACGCGGCAGTCTTCCCAAGAGCTCGGTCAAGGGTGCCTGCACGCGGGCACAGGACGATAATAGTTGGCCATTCCCACACCACGGCGCAGGCCGCGTACGTCCTTGGGCGCGGGAAATTCGAGTATGGCTCAAAGTTTCTCCGCATCTGGCTCAATGGAGCCCCGGCCTCAGCGACTGCGCCCCTGCCTCAGTGGAGGCTTGGGCGTGCTGCACGAACGAGGGAGGCAAGGCTCCTAGTTCGATGAGCGGCGCGGTTTCCGCAGGGAACCGGTCCAGCGCCTCGCCGTTCCCAGAGCCGAATTGACTGCTCGCGGGGCACGGCTGCTGCTGTTCGAAACTGCCGGTTGCGGCAGAGTGACACGAACTGCTCTCGCACTGGGCGGAAAGCTTGCACAGCTGAGGCATGCGACCAGCGGATGTACCGCAGGGTGCTCCCGGTACAGCTCCAATGGGAGCCGCGTGGTCGACATTTTGGGTTGTGTCGCAGTAAACCCCAATGGGGGCCGCGGGTGTCTAGCTATTCGTAGGAACAGCAGCCAGCGGATAAAACGACGCTACAACTCCGTAGGGAGCCGACATGTAGCTGCCGAGTGCCCCGCTGGGGGTGTTAAACATGGTGCGCAAGCGTGATCGGCAAGGCGACCTGCTCGGCTAATGTGTCATCAAAGGCGTAAGCGCCAATGACTTATCACGTTGGGCGCCAGTTGTGGGTTTCTAAGTGGACACAGGCCACCACCCACCGCGGGTTCGAGCTTCGCGCGAGCCAAGGGCCCCGATCAGCCGTCACCACACACACACTGGGACACCGATGCGGTGCACTCAACCTCCGCTGGGAGGAGAGCGATTCGCCGCAAAGAAATAGGCCTCCAAGTTCACAAAGGAGACGTTTATTCACGTCGTCCTTCAGCAGCACACACACTCAAACGTCACCCCATCCCGGGGGCGCGCGAGGAGCAAGGCTCCGCTGCGCGCACGAAGCGACTCGAGCAATGCGCGCCGCTAGCACGCCGCTGCAGGAGAATGTCCCCGCGGCTGTGCTGTGATCTCCCTCTCGTGTCGACCGTTGGGCCGGTTGCGAGAGAGAGTGGGCAATAAACGCAAGGCACGCCTGTCGGAGGTCGCTGGACCCCGCTGGACAGGCCCGAGCAGCTGCAGGTCAGAGGACACGTGCGTGCGAGCTCGAGTAAGCACTGGTCCGAACAACAAAGGCCGGCACGGACAAACAGTAACGTACGCACCTTACGCTGTCTCGGAGGAATCTCTCTCTCTGGGCCCCGCTCGGACGGTCGCGCGGTGCGCGGCCGCCCCAAAGCGGGTCCCGAATTCCCGTCAAAAGGCGCCAATGGCAAAGGCCCTTGGGAAGCCGGGGCGGAGCTGTGGCTAAATGACAGTGATTAGTCACCCAGCCGCCTCTCCACCGCCTGAGGCGGGAGCAAGGGAAAGAGGAGAAACAACGCGGGGGGGCCGGCACAGCCGCGCAAAGGCGACGGCGGAAAGCCAGGATTCCCACAGTTGTGGGTTTCTAAGTGGACACAGGCCACCACCCACCGCAGGTTCGAGCTTCGCGCGAGCCAGGGGCCCCGATCAGCCGTCACCACACACACACTGGGACACCGTTGCAGCGCACTCAACCTCCGCTGGGAGGAGAGCGATTCGCCGCAAAGAAATAGGCCTCCAAGTTCACAAAGGAGACGTTTATTCACGTCGTCCTTCAGCAGGTACACAAACACTCAATAGTCACCCCGTCCCGGGGGCGCGCGAGGAGCAAGGCTCCGCTGCGCGCACGAAGCGACTCGAGCAATGCGCGCCGCTAGCACGCCGCTGCAGGAGAATGTCCCCGCGGCAGTGCTGTGATCTCTCTCTCGTGTCGACCGTTGGGCCGGTTGCGAGAGAGAGTGGGCAATCAACGCAAGGTACGCCTGTCGGAGGTCGCTGGACCCCGTTGGACAGGCTCGAGACGCTGCAGGTCAGAGGACACGTGCGGGCGAGCTCGAGTAAGCACTGGTCCGAACGGCAAAGGCCGGCACGGACAAAACAGTGGCGTACGCACCTTACGCTGTCTCGGAGGGATCTCTCTCTCTCTGGGCCCCGCTCGGACGGTCGCGCGGTGCGCGGCCGCCCCAAAGCGGATCCCGAATTCCCGCCAAAAGGCGCCAATGGCAAAGGCCCTTGGCGAGCCGGGGCGGAGCTGTGGCTAAATGACAGTGATTAGTCACCCAGCCGCCTCTCCACTGCCTGAGGCGGGAGCAAGGGAAAGAGGAGAAACAACGCGGGGGGGGGGGGGGGGGGGGGGGCCGGCACAGCCGCGCAAAAGCGACGGCGGAAAGCCAGGATTCCCACAAATGGCAGTGTTTGTTTCCATAATCAATTTATTAAGGCTTGGCTTTTCAATATTACTGAGGAAAAATGTAGCCTCATGAGCTCAATCAAGAGCTCAGGGTTGACACTATGTTCTATATCACAGTTCCATGTTCACGAAACACATAATCTGCTGCAATACATTGCGAGGACCAGACTGAAAAATGCCTGCGAGAATTAGGCCAAAGAGGGGGCTTTAACGGGGTGGCGACACAAAGGAAAGTTAGTTATGGTTAGAGCACTGGAGGCTTCACAGGAGCAATTCAATTATGTAGCGTACTGTAGCGAAAAACGGCGACAAGCCGATATCTTGTACCGCGGCAGGCGCCCGTGAAGGAGCAGAAGTGAACGGAGATCCAGCGACGATGGTAACCAAGCGGTCTTCACTCACCACCATTATCAGACGACTGACCAGAAGCAGACGAGACGCTATAGGTGGCGGGGCGGATTGCACAAAATGGTGTTTTACTCCATTTCGGCACTGGGTAGTATTTGACACAATTAACTCCTTTTCTAGACTGGAGTAAATGCTGGTAAATCCTCATTTTAACTCCGTTATTCCCTCATGGGAGTAAAATGGAGGACAGTCCACCTTTTTACTCCCCACTCATGAAGTAAATGTTTTCACAAATGGAGCAAAAGGGTGGCCGCCACCATTTATACTCCTTTTTGGGTTTATTTTTGTTTACAGTGTTCTAACGTTTGTTTGGTTCAGCACTTAAGCTGTGAACCAATCAGTACATGTTATAACACAAATGTTCCCGGCTACATGAAATCCCATGTTCTGAATATTAATCGCTCTTTGCTTAAAGGGCAACTCCGGTGATTTTTCGATGTGCATCGATCGAAATGAAATTTTAAGTCTGTATTCTTTATGGTGGTCTGATGCCTCATGTAAAATTTCGCACCTGAAACTGGCGTAATTTTTCCGCAAGCGAATTTTGAAGACAAGCACTCCTCGACGCGAGCTGACGCGAGCGGCACCCACTGATCGAGCAACTTCTACAGGCCACCCTGTACTGTGACATCACTGGCGTGGCGGCGTGTCAAGCTGGTCGGGCACGTGCTGGCGCTGGCAGTGCAGGGGAAAACTGAAAATTGGTTTTGAGGAAAGTAAATGACGCATTTATGGACACCCGAACCGCGACGTAAGGGAGGAGTGAAAGAAGAAAAAAAGAAAGAGGTCCGTAGTGGAGCTCTCCGGACTTCTTTGCTCCACCTGTGCAGGTAGGTAGGTAGGTAGGAAAGACTTTTATTGCTCTAGAAAGGTGCTAGTAGCAGACGAGAAAGAAGAGGTCCATCTTCCTTCTTCTCACAGGGTCGGTGCCCCTATTCCAGGGCTCCGCTGAGCTTCGCTGCTCGTTGGGCGTGCTCGATCAGACCTTGTTGGCAACCCAGATCGCCGCTGGAGAGCCGGCTCTCCCACTGTTCTGCACTCGGGTCTTTGCGAAAGTTGTCGTTTTTACTGCATTCCCACGTGATGTGGTACAACGATGGTTTGCTACCACACCACGGGCAAGTGTCCCGATATTGCGTCGGGTAAATCTTGCTAAAGATATGCAGGTTTGAGAATGTTCCTGTCTGCAATCTTCGCCAATACACTGCCTCTAGTTGATTTAGATCAGGATGAGGCGGCGGATAGCGGATCCGTACCCCCTTATAGTAGTTGAGAATGTCTGAGTACGTAGGGCTGACTCGGTCGGGTAGATCGTCCGATTGGGAGGAAGCTCGGCTCGTATACCCTCGAGCTGCCTCGTCGGCGCGTTCGTTCCCGGCTATGTCGGTGTGTCCTGGCACCCAGTAAATGCTATGTGTGACTTTTGGTGGGGTCGCGCTCTGGAGGAGCCGGAGCGCGGCGCGACCTATGCGGCCGTTCATGTAGTTACGGCACGCTTCTCTCGAATCTGTAAGGATGGTAAGGGACATGTTGCTTCGATAACCGGCTACCGCCGCTAGAGCTACGGCCAGCTCCTCCCATTCGGTTACCGTGCAATCCCTCACTGAGGCGCTAGCTAATTCCTTTAAGTTCGACTCAATAACTACCGCCACTGTGCTGTTATGTGAGCTTCGTGTATACGGCGCCGCGTCCGTGTATACCGTTGTGGATTTTGTAGCTAGATTTTGTTGTACATACCTCGCCCGGGCTGCCCTACGGGCCGCATGCAAGTTGGGGTCCATGTTCCGGGGAAGGGAGCGAACCTTTAGCGTCTGGCGAATTGCGTCCGGTATGCTCGCAGTACGACCTGTGCAATTTCGCAGCATCTCAACGTGCCTGATGTGATGTGTACGCCAGAGTGATGGGTCACGGCAACTTCTGTTGTGCTGTGGGGTGCACAAATTTTTGATCTGTGACAACGGGCGTGATCTACGATAGATTTCCTAGCGATAAGAACCTTCGCGACAAGTTGGTGAGAGCTGTCCGCCGTGTCAGCTGGTTTGGTTTGGTTTTATGGGGTTTAACGTCCAAAACCGTCTAAGGCTATGAGAGACGCCGTAGTGGAGGGCAGCTGGTCTCCGAGGAAGCATTCCCGCTTGTGCTCGGAACATTTCGCGCCAGATTGCTATGAAGACAGCGTGTACTTCAAGAAGAGCTTTGGACTCGCTAAGGCTTCGTTCAACTGGCGCTTGAAGGCACATTCTGTACCAACGTTATTCGAGTACAACCGTCTATCGCAGCGGCCAGCTGAACGAAGCGGGGCCGTCAAGAGGAAGCGGTATGTTGGATTGTAGAACTGTAGCTGGCGTGAACTCACTTCTAAAGGCTCGCCGTCGAGACAAACCTTCGCAGAGAGGACTGTTGGTGATGCATGCCCCTGTAAGGACGTTGTGCACCGCGGCAACGTTCCGGCAGCAGATTCTTTCATCAGGCTGGGTGGGCCGGCACTGGCTTCACGAACAGCTGTCAGCTCGAGCATCTCATTAACTTTTGTTCTGACGACTTTGTCACAAATGCATGCACGAGAAATGACTCAAGTAATTACTTCTCCGAGTTCAGACTGTCTCCATGCTGCAATGACGCGGCCTGTGGTGTGACTCGGCTGGCTCGCGCGGCGGGGGATCATACCTGAACGGCGACTCGTCCAGTCCAAAATCGTCGAATGAGCCGTCTTCTAAAGACTCGCTGGTCTCCGAAAAGCTGTCCTCCGCACTTTCAGTCATGTCGACAGCGCGGCTAGGGGTAGTTGTGATATCTTCGGGGACTTCACAGCGCGCCGAACACGCTAGTGACGTCACAGTCAATACCGCACGAAGGCACCTCCCCGGTTTCGGTTTCGAGTTTTGTGTTCTTTGCTGTTTAAAAATTATTTTACGGTTACTTTTGAAAAACTTGTATCGTACACATTACAGGAGGTTCTTAGGAACACAAAACAGTCATTAACTTAAAATGGCCGAAAACTCGCCGGAGTTGCCCTTTAAGTAACTTTCTTAGAACGGCAGTTTCCCGGAAGAAAAAAGAATCAAAATACTTTTCTAAAGTCGGATACAACTTAAGTTTGCAGTGAAGCTCCGCCCACATTCAGCCTCCGCGCACAGAAATCCTCCACTACGAAAAAGTAGTCCGTTGCTTAAACGTTTCTCGTTACCTAAAAAAAATTATGAGCTCTAGAATTTCGATATGCGGATTGCTTGATGTAGCCAAACATTAGAAAGCCGATTTCATTCGCTCTTGCGATTGGTCAGCAGAGTAATACAGGACGCTGCGAACCGCGGTCCAGTGTTAGCAACTGCTGTTTTTAAAGGCGAAAGAATGCCTTATACTGTCGTTAGCAGCCGTGTCGACAGCCGTGTCGACAGCCATGTCGGCAGATGTGTCCGCGTTTTGGCGGGTGTCCACCGAGATATGCGAGACAGTTACTGCGTAATTTCCTTTCCTCAAATACAATTTTCAGTTTCTTCATTTCGGCCCCCCTTTCTTCTTTCACTCCCACTTCCTCCCTTCCTGTACGGTGCGGTTCGGGTGTCCACCTAGATGACAGAGAATTACTGCTCCATTTCCTTTCCTCAAAAGCGCCGCGTTCAAAGGGCCAGGCATCGCGCCGAACGAGTGGTGGCATACCGTGGACTGCCCGGCAGCGCTACAACACGCTGTCGCGTTCCGCTCCTAAAGCCGAAGCTTAAGCGTCATTGAGTGGCAGTTAATTAGTATTTAATCATTAATCAGAAATTAGCCACTAATTATTAATTCGTGATTACTTCGTCGTCAGTTATGTGTGACGTCATCCAGTGGTGACGTCACTAGTGTCACATAGGCAAAGTGGTGCGGAAAACGCTTTCGCCTCTACGCACTTTAAACAGTTAAAGTGCCCCCCGAATTTTTTTAAGTTGTATCCAACTATAGTAGGTGAACGTATCTTCAGCTGAGATATTCCTCAAAATCGATTTTCATTTTCATGCGGCAGTATGCGGTTCTGCCTTGTAGGAGGCATTTGGGTGGTGCGGTGCAGCAATTACAGGAATCCTCTTTCTTCCCCTGTAGGCCCGTCTTTGCACGCGCAGTCTTCGTTACGCGGAACACTTCAAACGCGCCCGCACGAATGCTCCGAACGACCGCCAGGTAGACCCAGTAAAGTGTTCTTATCTCTACCTTGATGCGGTCTGGAGGGTCATTTGCCCGTATATATCTTATCTGAACTTGTAAGACCAAGACCATCATGTACCGCCCGAGCTCTCGAGACCGCAAATGTTTTTAAAAACCATGAAGTTATTTTTTTCTTTCTACCGCTCTTTTGTTGTCAGAGTGGGACTTCTAACAATTATTTTCATGTACCTCTACAAAGACCGCTCCCAGCGCGTCGCTGGATTGTGCGGGCGCAAGCGGGGAGCATGGAGCAGATGGTAGGGAAAGCGTTCTGCACTTGTTCCAACATTACAGCCACCTCCCAAATCCAACTTCAGACACGAGGGGGCGCCCTGAACACTAAAAAAATACTCTCTGCGGTCCAAAACTTTAATTTTTCAACAAGTAAGCGCACTATATTTTGTGCTTTTGAATATATAGAGAAATGCTCCATGCGGCATTACGTTTTAGAGCTTATGAAGCATTAAGGTTCATTTGTCAGCGAAGTAAATAAGTTGTATCAGCTTGGGCAAGTCACCGGCACCAAGTATGCTCCCAGGGGTGTAAGTATACGAGGGGGTACCCAAAAGAAACCGGACTAAATTTTTTTGTCGGCAAAGCTTCTGTGGTACCGCCACTAGGAGCGCATAGAACTAACATTCCAGAGTCTGTAAGCCCAGTGCCGTCGTTGAAGAAGGTCAGACTAGTTTAGGCTGAGTTTTAGAGTGACGACTGTTTTGTGTGAGTGTCGTTTTTGCAATGGCTGATTTTCTTGAACAGCGTGCGCCGGTGAAATTCTCATTTTTGCTCGGAAAAAGTTGAATGGAAACTCTTGAAATATTAAGACGTACAAGGACGATGCTATGGGGACAACTCAAGTGTTCCTGAATCGAATCCTGAATCAAAGCAACAATCATGCCAATGGAAAACTTCAAATTCACCTCGCCTCAAGAAAGCTCGTCAGGTGAAACCAAACCTCAAAACAATGCTGATTTGTTTTTTCGACGTGAGAGGAGTCGTTCATTGAGAATTTGTTCCGCAGGGTCAGACAGTTAGCCAGGCTTTCTACTTGGATGTTTTGAAAAGATTGGGCAACAGTGTGCGGTGGAAGCGGCCAGATTTGTGGCGGGCGGGTGACTGGTTTTTCCATCATGGCAATGCCCCTGCTCACACAGCCCTGTCTTTGCTACAATTTTGGACCAAAAATGGCATGACCCATATTCCTCAACCCTCATACTCTTCCGACCTTGACCCGTACTACTTTCTTTCTTTCCTAGAATGAAAAAATAGGTGAATGGAAAGCGTTTCGCTGATTTTGCTGAGGTGAAGAAAAAAACGACGGAGGCACTGTCAAGCATCACAAAAGATTAATTTAAACAATGTTTTGAAAAATGGAATGAATGATTCAACAAGCGTATCATTGCAAGTGGGGAATACTTTGAAGGAGATTGAAGGTCTTTGCTTAAAATGTGAACAAATAAGTTCAAACAAAAATAAGTCCGGTTTCTTTTGGGTACCCCCTCGTATATACTCCACAAGCAGCGTTAGTGCTGCCCAGACGAGCCTCGGTGGTCCGGGGTGCGGGCTTCAAACCCGTAGCTGATTGACGTCAGAGTGGTTCGATTCCACCTTCTGGGCGGCTTTTTTTTGCGTTTTCATAATTTTACTGATTGAGACTTTCTGTTTACAAATATCTTTTGCCTTGGGGGCAACCGCTTATGCGTTCTATCATTGGTGCTGTATTGCTCACGAGGTCCATGCGAACATCCACCCTAACCAGCCCGTTTGTACTTCGTTTCCTCTTGTTAGGAGAGTTCAGCCACGTCGGTGCTTATGAGACTCGAGCGATGTCGACCAGAAACGGGCCAGACCAGAAACGGCACAGCTGGCACTTTTGTACCGTGCACGGATACACGCGAAAGTACTTATAAGATGAACCAGAGTTTTTAAAAATATGCTTTTTAAGGTTTCGAAGAGGTTTCCGCGGCGTTGTCATGCATTGGCAGACTAAAAAAAAACATTCGAATTCTGTTAACTAGTAGGCTTCTAATTTTTAATAGTAAACTTTTTAACTGCTGCAGCTATAGGTACTTGGTTGCAATTGCAAATTTTTAGCCGACCGTTAGTAATCGCCATACCATTTAAGATTTTTGAAAATGCGATTTCTCTTGGCTTTATGGAGCAACTAATCTTTGCCGTCGCGCCCCCATTTTGAAAAGCGCGCGTTTTTGGAGCGCGCGAAGCGATGTCTATGACAATACGTCATTGCGGGACCATGCAGGAAGGAAAACTCCTTCCTCCACAGAGTTTCCTAAAATTTATTAACTCCATGCCTTCCTCCATGCTATCCATGCTGCGTGGCTGTCGCCATGACTGTGACGCCCTTGTCACATGACCTGTGATGGATGTACCTCCATGGATGTACGAATGGATGGATATAGAACGGCGGCTAACGTCACCTAGCACTGACTAGTGATTAAGGTATTAATCTTGTTTTGAGTTTACCCACCAATCAGATCACCTTTGCTTGGTTATTTATGCTCGTTTAAAATCTATTTTTGCTCCTCTGTCCTTAAACCCCAGTTGCCTTTAATACGGCAGCCCCGTTGCTTTCAACCATTGAAATTTTCCTTCCTCCAATCTTTCAACCATTTCAACGTTCCCCCGACACACCACAGAGGTTGCAGAAGAAACCGCCATTGCAATTGCCATCACCCGCACGGAAACCCGGTACATTTGAAAGACTCTAAAACTGCGATTCTAAATTATACGGCCAACAATACGGCCAACAACACCTTCACGCTATGCACGCCCGATCGTCAACGGGCGACTGCATACGCCAAGATTGAAAAACTGAACCTCCAAGGTCAAACCTACAACGTAACGTCGTACGTGGCGGCGCCCGAAGACTCGGTAAAAGGGGTCATTTACAACGCCTACGCGGGAGACTCGCCCGAAGCGGTTCGCCAAGGCTTCGGAAATAGAAACGAAGGAATAGAAGTTGTGGATGCCCGAAGGATCGGACAATCCAGAACAATACAAATCACCTTTTTTGGAAAGAAGCTACCCAGCCAAGTAATCTATCAGTGCGGCGTCTTTCGGGTCCACCCCTTCAGGGAGCAACATGAAGTATGCTACAACTGCAGGAGGGTAGGACACCGGGCCGATGTGTGCTACAAACCTACAACGAACCTTTGCCGCCGCTGCGGAGAAAATCACTCGCCTCCACCTGAGGGAGAACAGCCAACCTGCCAACCCGTCTGCATCGTCTGCAACGGGGGCCACAACACAGGCAGCCGGAACTGCAAATTCCGGCTGATCAACAAGAACAAACAAGGAACGCCCCATGGCAACCAGGCACCCAAGCAAGGGGACAACGACTCATCACTACACGGACACCAGTCTAGGCCCAGGAAGAAGGAACACGGTGCTACCGAAAAAGGAGGAAGCCACAGCCGGAACAACTCCAGCTCCTTCCCGCCCCTGGGGAACCCTGCAGGGAACGACAAGAGAAGCTCGAGCCGCGGACGCAGCGATAGCCGCTCCAATAAAAAGGTGAGCTGGCCAGCAGAGGCCTCCCAATCTATTGACGCTCGAGAGAAGGAGTTTCAGATCCAACTACAATCCCGAGACAGAGAAATTGCCAGCCTTAAAAAAGAGTTGGCTGACATTAAACGCCTGTTACAAGCGCATCAGGTACAGAATGCCACTGCGGCTAGAATGCCACCCACCGCGTCAAAGGCTTCGACCAATAATGCGATGGAAACAGACGCTATTTGCCACACTCCCTCCACCGCGTCCCAGTCTTCGGCCCATAACGCGACGGACCCAGACGCCAGAATAGCAACTAAAAGACCGCTTCCTACAAAAGAAGGCGAGGAATCCAAAAGAAAGGCCGAGGCTTCGGAAGCCGACACCCCGCAGCCGTCGAAAGCGCCTACCAAACTCAGGGCAGACATCAATACTCTGTCAGAGAGAACTAGCGCTATATCAACAGAACAAGCAACCTTCCAAGGCCTCGTTACTACCAAATTTGCAGAGATAGATATTCGCTTTGCAACACTAGAGGGACAGGTATCCCAAATAGCCACCTGCATGCAGCAAATAATGGATAGGCTTACAACTATCGAGGCCCGCCTACCCCCCATTTTGGATCTGTCCACGACGCCACAACCATCTATAACCCAACATGGCACCACGCCAAAAATTTGAAATTTGGCAATGGAACTGCAGAGGCTTCCGCCGCAAGCGGGCCCACTTGCAGCTCCACATCCAACAAGCACTGTCTGTTCCAACCCCAGACGTGATTGCATTGCAAGAAGCTAGCGGCAGGGCTACACTGCCAGGCTATAAAGCATATCTGCCACCTCATTATGATACTAGTAACGCAGCCGGCTCCTTCACAGCCACTCTGGTGCATAGAAATATCACCGCAATTCAACATTTTATAAATGATTCGGAAGAAGATTACACCCTACTTGAAATAGTACCAAGGCAAAAAGGAGACTCAGATCTCTTCATCCTTAATGTATACAACCCGCCCAGAAACAAAGGCAATGGACTCCCACACTTGTTGATAAACACAGTAAAGCTGGCTGCTGGGGCTCAACTAATAATTGTGGGAGACTTCAACGCTCAACACCCAGCATGGGGATATACCAAAGCAACTCCGAAAGGGAACCTGCTCTGGCAAATCATACAGTCACTAGGGCTCACAACGCTAAACAACCCGAGCGACCACACACGCATGGGTAACAGTGTATGTGTAGACACATCTCCAGACTTATCCCTCTCTAAAAACGTCAAGGACGCAAAGTGGGACAACACCGGGCAAAACCTTGGTAGTGATCACTCCATCCTTAGCATCACCTTCCTCACGACAAAACTTAAAAACAAAGCAAAAGAAATACGAACCACGGATTGGGACAAGTTCAGGCAACTTCGCGACAAAACAGCCCCAAAGGAGATCTCTAACCTTAGCGACTGGGTTATCTCCCTGAATGAGGATGTCAGCTCCACTAGCGTTGTGGTGCCAGTTGAGAAGGAGGAGCAGATTGCAGACTCAAAGCTGTTACACCTGTGGCAGGCACAAAAAGGCCTCCAAAAACGCTGGAAGAAGCAAAAACACAACAAGCGACTACGCAAAAAGATCGCTGAAATCGAGAGGCGAATCGAGGAACATACACTTACTCTCCAAACACAACAATGGAACCAAATATGTGAAAGCGTCAATGGACAGCTCGGAAATAAGAAGACATGGCATCTTCTAAGACACCTGCTCGACCCAGAACAAACACGTCCCGTGCAACAAAGTCAACTGTACAGACTCATACATAAATATGAGGGTACAACTGAAGACCTAATCAAAGAGCTAGCAGAACGTTATCTAAACACGGATGATGGTACCACACAACCAGACTACCGGGGGACTCCTAATCCAAATTTAGACGCAGACATCACAGACGCAGAGGTCTGGTACGCAATTGGAAAACTGCGGACAACATCTGCGGCAGGACCAGACAAAGTAACAAATAAGACTCTCAGGAACTTAGACGCAACGTCGATCGCGGCGGTTACAGACCTTATGAACAAATACTGGCATGCAGGCAACATACCACCAGAGTGTAAACACGCGAAAATCACTTTTATTCCTAAAGCGGGTAAGAAACTCAGCACTGAGAATCTACGCCCAATTTCATTAACATCATGCCTAGGCAAACTCATGGAGCATGTCATCCTCAATAGGCTCCAAAACTATGCGGAGGACATGAACCTCCTACCTGAAACAATGTTAGGATTCAGGGCCCAACTATCTACCCAGGACATACTCTTGCAGCTTAACAAGGACATAATTGAAGCTGACGAGGGAACAGGAACGAAAGCAATATTGGGTTTAGACCTTGTTAAAGCTTTCGACAACGTCACCCACAAAGCCATTTTGACAAACTTGTCAGAAATCAACCCCGGAGAAAGGACGTACAACTACATCCGATCCTTGCTCACTAACAGAACAGCAGTGATAACGGTCGGAACAATAGAGTCTGCCCCAATCACACTAGGAAGTAAAGGAACGCCACAGGGCTCCGTCCTGTCCCCTTTCCTTTTTAACCTCTCCCTCATCAAAATTCCCCCCAAACTGGCACAAATACCAGACCTACATCAGACGTTCTATGCAGATGACATCACACTTTGGGTAACCAAAGGATGCGAAGGCTACATAGAAGACACACTCCAAGCAGCAGTGGACATCATTGAGGCATGCGCATGGGAATCCGGCCTCACTTGTTCTGAGCAAAAATCTGAACTCTTCGTGATCCGTCGTAAACAAAGAGGTAGGCGTACCACGACATCCCCCCCGCAAATAAGCGTCTATGTTAATGGACGATCTGTCAAAGAGGTACAGACCATGAGAATACTGGGGTTGTATTTACAAACAAATGGAAAGAATACTGACACACTCACTAAGCTAAAACGCACGGTAGAAGCGACGGCGCGATTAATCCGCCGTATAGCTAACCGCAGACAAGGGGTGAGGGAAAGAGATTTATGCCGCCTAGTGCAGGCCTTTGCGCTAAGCAGGATACTCTATGCCACCCCTTATCTCAAATTTTCGAAAGCAGAAAAGGACAAATTGGATAGCATGATACGGCAGGCCTATAAGGCTGCGTTAGGACTCCCACTAAATGCCTCAACCGAAAGGCTTATGAGGTTAGGAATACATAACACCTACAATGAACTGAAAGAAGCCCATTTAATGGCTCAAACAGCGCGATTAGCCAATTCCAGAACTGGCAGGAGTATTCTTACCAGGCTCGGAATTAACTTTCAACCTACGAATAACGATGCTAAAGTAGACTTACCCCGCGACTATAGGACGGCCCTACTAATCAAACCACTCCCCAAAAACATGCACCCTTACACCATGAGGATAGAAGACAAGCACGAGCCAAAGCCTTACATAAGAAATACAGACAGTGCGCTGCAACACTTTATGTAGATGCGGCAGAATACAAAAATACCAATGCCTTTGCAATTGTGGTTGTGAACGAGAATGGTGACCACATCGTCTCGGCGACAATCAAAACGAAATCCTCTGAAACGGCAGAAGAGGCGGCTATAGCCCTCGCCCTAGCACATACCCAAGGGAGCATCATCCTCAGCGATTCCAAAATGGGTATCAATAATTTCACTAAAGGGCGAATTACAAACACCTCCATTAGAATCCTTAACGCAACCAAATTCTCACCAAATTATTCCGAATTGATATGGGTCCCAGCCTGTTCGGGGAATCCGGGGTACGAGGCAGCCCACAATAAAGCCCGAGGTTTCGTCGACCGGGCAGTGGATGAGTCTGGCTCCCTGAATTTCACGAAGGACTCAATGATCACATATCATGATCTCACCAATCATTTTAAATTAGAGAGGAGAATCCCCCCCCCAGACAAAAGTCTTACTAAAGAACAAGAGGTTACGTGGCGTCGTCTACAGACGAGATCGATACGCACCCCATCACTCCTCGCGCACATTTATCCAGATCTTTACAACCCAAACTGCAAACACTGTGGCCAACGTGCTACCTACGATCACATCCTGTGGGACTGCAAAATAGAGCCACCTCCGGGTGATCTAGTTACAGCTCCTTCTCTCGAGCGGTGGGAGACCGTGCTGGCTAGCTCTGACCCCAGAACGCAAGTTTTGGCGGTGGAGTGGGCTGACAGAGTCGTCGAGGGCTATGTACTCTCGACCACTTAACGCGACCTCTTGCCAAGCTCTTCCCGGCGAATAAAATGTTTTACAATCAATAAATTATGCTCTTTCCGGCGAATAAAATTGGTTGGTTTGGTTTATAGGGTTTAACGTCCCAAAGCGACTAAGGCTATGAGAGACGCCGTAGTGGAGGGCTCCGGAAATTTCGACCACCTGGGGATCTGTAACGTGCACTGATATCGCACAGTACACGGGCCTCTGGAATTTCTCCTCCAAAGAAATTCAACCGCCGCAGCCGGGATCGAACCCGCGTCTCTCGGGTCAGCAGCCGAGCACCATAACCACTGAGCCACCGCGGCGGCTTCCGGCGAATAAAATGTTTTACAATCAATAAATTATGCACGAAGTGCCTAGCCCATGTCAGTGCTTTTGGGATACTGGGCTCGTCCGTTGCGCCCCTACACTGTAAACAAAAAAATTCGCTGTGGCTTAGCTTGGTTAAGCCCGCGATAATTGCGAAAGAAATATCCGTACCTACGCCATGGTTCAGCTGGTAGTGTAGCTGGTGGTGGGGCTTGTGGTTAGACTTGTGTTGATGCATCGGTTATAGTAAGTCCAATCCAATCCAATGTAATCTAATCTACTTCAATCTAATCCAATCCAGTCCAATCTAATCCAATCTAATGCAATCAAGGTCAAATGAAGGTCAATGGTGGTCACCGCCGCGGCACGGCAAAGGCGTAAAAGTGCAAGTAGTATTGCTTTCGCAATAAAATAAACTCAAAAGTTAGCATAAATGGTGGCGGCCGCCCTTTTTACTCCATTTGTGAAAACATTTACTCCATGAGTGTGGAGCAAAAAGGTGGACTGTCCTCCATTTTACTCCCATGAGGGAATAATGGAGTAAAAATGAGGATTTACCTGCATTTACTCCAGTCTAGAAAGGGAGTTAATTGTGTCAAATACTCTACCAGTGCCGAAATGGAGTAAAAAAATACCTTTCTGTGCAATCCGCCCCACCACCTAGCGTCTCATCTGCTTCTGGTCAGTCTGATAATGGCGGTGAGTGAAGACCACTTGGTTACTATCGTCGCTGGATCTCTGCTCACTTCTGCTCCTTCACGGGCGCCTGCCGCGGTACAAGATATCGGCTTGTCGCCGTTTTTGCTACAGTACGCTACATAATCGAATTGGTCCTGTGAAGCCTCCAGTGCTCTAACCATACCTGACGTTCCTTTGTTAGTGTCGCCACCCCGCTACAGCCCTCGCTTAGGCCTAATTCTCACAGGCTTTTTTCAGTGTGGTTCTCTCAATGTATTGCAGCAGAGTATGTGTTGCATGAAGATGGAACTGTGATAGAACATAGTGTCAACGCTGAGCTCTTGATTGAGCTCATGAGGCTACATTTTTCCCCAGTCATATTGAAAAGCCAAGCCTTTATGAAGTGAATATGAAAGCAAACATTGCCGTTCCAAACTACCATCAGGGCTGTTTTCAAGTTTTCTGCTCTGGTTTTTAGTCAAATATAGCGTGGTGCATGACCATGAAAACTACCCAGTGATTCCTTCTCAGTTTTGAACTATTGATTATAATGTTACATTCCTTTATCTACAAACACGACCAACCAAACGAGCTCGTACAGCAAAAAAAAAAAAAAAGACTACAAGCAGACGACTCCTGCCGCCTACGCCGGCGCTGGGTTTGCCGACGGCGAATAGAATGCGGGACGCCGAGTTACATTAGGACAGCGCAGTTTGACCAAGTTGGGTTGCCGGCGGCCCGCAGAGCTGCTGCCCATTTCCGCCGTTGCCACTGCTGTAAGAATGAGCCTGAATAAGGATAAATAAACATGACGTCATTTTTGGGCTTCATTTCTGTGGGCAGTAAAAAATTTACTCCGTTATACTCCAAAATAACTCCCTTATAGAAGTAAGTAAATAAAAACACCATACATATGGAGTAAAAAACCTCATTTGGGGTGTGGGTTAGAGGACAAGCGATTTAATCCCTTTTGTTTTTTTTTTGCTAACACTGTACCTTTCCATATGGAGCTGATACGGGTGGCTGTGCACTTCGGCGGTCCCGGAAACGAGGCCGCCAACCTTTTAGTCTCAAGTTCTTTAAGCCGGGCTCAAGTTGCCTCGGATCGGGGACTCACAAAGGATCGGGGACTCAAGAAGGAGGGCATGCGCTCATTCGCCGAACTCACGCAGGCCTACAGAGCCTCGCGCCAGCTCAACCTTCTACTCCGCCGCTCCCTAGATTACATACACCCCACAGTCTGACGCAGACTACAGACACACGCTCTCCCTTCACTCATTACCCTAGCCCACTATCATCCCTCCTTCCCCACTCCTGCCTGCACCCTATGCCCAGAACCATACTCTTCTTGCCTCCACGTCTCTCCCTCTACCCGGCGGATCCTCACCCGCGGTGCCTAGAGTACCACAAGTCCCGGGAGGACTGGGAGACCCTGCTGCACACGGAGGACCCGGCTGTACCGACATTCTCCCCAGGTCGGGCCGCCAGCGTTATGGACCTCGTGAACATGAACCCAGGGAGCTGCGTGCCCCAAATTCCTTCGTTCCAATAGTTTTTCTGTCTGTCTGAAGAAACGAAGAATGGAAACAGCGCAGTAACTGTCTCACTTCTCGGCGGGCACTTCAGCCGCGCCGGAAGGGAATATTGTTGCGAAAGCAACACTACGCGAGTCGCCGAGCCATTTCGTGGAGCTGATCAAAAGCCTTACTGCGCATGCGCGAGGAGCGGTGACGTCACACGGCGCACAGCTGTCACTCCGCCGCCGTCGCTGCGCGGGTGGCTCAGAGGTGCCGCCGCCGCTGCCGTGCGCTCTCCATCGCCTCTCTCTCTCTCCTCGTTGCTGTGACGTTCCGTGCGTGAGCTACCAGGGCCCATACCTTCGGCGGAATTTTCTCTGTGCTCAACCGTGAACAATCAACAAGGCCGACAACCTCGCGACGACCATGGGAAGTGGGATGCTTGGAATGCCCCTCCGAGCCTCAGCGGATTAGTGTAGCAGGAATGTCTAGGGCCATTGTCAGCAGTAGCCCCAGCGAAATTCCTTGAGCGGAGGCGACCACAGCAAAGGCGCCGGCGGGAGAGAAAGCCAGCCCAATTAGGCATGCCTGGCCGTACAAGGACAAGAGAAGAAAGCTGCCGGCGGGAGACAAACGACATTCCAACCAGGGATGTCGGGGATGCCGCAGGGCGCCGCCGTGGAAAGGAGGAAGAAAAAACATTCCAGTCGGGAAGACAGGAGATCGGGCGTGGCCGGCGGAGCAGATATAGCTGGCGAGTGCGGACGAAAGGCCCGCAGAGGACGAGATCGTTCACGAAAAAGGGTCCTTCAGCGCCGAAGCCGGACGGCGCGCAGCTTCTGCCAGCCACCGACGGATCGCAACTCCGGAGACCATCCATCGCCCCCATGACGGCGTCGCCACGTAAGCTCGGACACCCCAGCCTCTGATGTACCATGTATAATTATTGATTACATCATTTTTGTTTAAACTGAGCCATACGGTGTCTTCTTGCCTCTCCGTCCCGTGTGGACCTGCGCATTATGTGGGGTCGTCACACTGGTGTCAGAAGTGGGGTCTCAAAAGCAAATGTCCTCTGAATGCTGCGACATTCATGACTTCAAAATTGTAATGAAAGGGGAATCACGGGACTGATTGTGGGACTTTGACCCCCATTTGAGAGGCTTGAGGCAACGGAGGGCTGGAGCGGAAAAAAAAATGTCTGTAACTGACGGAGCTCCCACTCCACAGCCGTCGCTCGGAGCAAGCATGCTGGCATTAGGAAGCGTCATTCCGACGTTTACGGGAGATAAGACAGGGGTTCCAGTCTGCGATTTCTTTTCCATGCTAGAAGAGATTGGGAAAATGGGGGGATGGTCCGATGCTCAAATGCTGGGAATGGCGAGGTGTAAGATGGCAGGAGCTGCTCATGATTTTGCTTGGCGAGACGAAAAAGTAAAATCCACAAAATCATTTGCGGAATTTAAGAAGCTCGCGTTCGAGCATTTCAACACTGAACCACGTCATGTGCGGGTACAGAGGTTCCGTGACGCCGGACAGATGGTAGGGGAGGACGTGCGAACGTTTGCGTCGCGGCTTCAGCGCCTATCGCGCGATACGCTGAGTAGGGAGGAGGAAGGAGACCAGCTAAAGAAGAAATACGCGGAGGAACTACTTAAAGAGGAAATGACCGCTTTGTTTGTGGCTGGTCTTCAAGACCCCGTGCGCCGGTTCGTGCTCTCGCGCAAGCCGAGCAATTTCGACCAAGCCGTGGCGGCCGCATTGGATGAGGAACGAAATGAGGCGCTAACGGCGGCCGCAGCGAGAGTTCGCGTCATAGAGAGAGCGGTGCCCAACCCTGAGGTTGCTCTCTTGACAGAGCGGTTAGATCGCTTAGAGCAGCTGCTATCTCAGCAGGTGGAACGCCAGGTTGAAGCGGGCGCTCAACGGCGCCCATTCGCTGGAAACCGGGGACCGCCACAAAGCTGCAGGCGCGGTATGCGAGATTTTGAAGAAATCGTGTGCTTTGCGTGCCAGGGTCGCGGACACATCGCAAGGTTCTGCCCAAACGTGCGCCGTGGGGAGCCACAAAGAGAAGCAGGCGAGACACGCCCTAAGCAAGCCTACAGCGAGGCTCCAGATACAGGGACAAAAAACTAGGTTGTCCTCCCCATCCTGATGAGTGTGGGGAGGGAGCAGTAGGTAATAAGGTGGTGGTGGTTTGTGTGGCCGACGAGGCATGCCCTGTTGTGCGTTGCAAGTTAAACGGTTGTTGCATGGAATTGTTGATAGACACGGGGTCAAAGGTGACCTTGCTTAAGGAAAGCAGCTTTAACACGCTTCGAAGGAAAGGGGATCGCGAGGTGTTGGAAGCGTCTGGTGGTATGGCAACCAAATTTGTAGGCATAACGGGAGATCCTCTTGGCATAAGTGGGCTCTACCGGTTACACTTCACTCTCGGCGGAATTGCATTGGAGCACCCCTGCTACGTATGCCCGGACTCGGTATCTCTGCCAAACGGAGTGTCAGGTATATTAGGGCAGGATTTTTTGAGAAAAGGGAAGGTAGTAGTCTCATTCTCTGAGGAAGAAGTTAATGCGGGGGGCTCAAAAGTTCCGTTTTTGAACAGGAGCAGGGCTGAGATTCGCAGTACCGATATTGACACCCGTCAAACAGTGGGATCATTAGAGAAGGTATATTCGCGGGTTGCCGTGAAGCTGGTCGATGAGGCTGTCGTCCTTCCGTGGTCGGAGCACATTTTGTACGCTTATGTGCCTGCAGATGTAGAGAGCGGCGCCGTGGGAGTGCTTGAACCGGTCGACTCTCTTAGTAATGGACTGAAGGCAGCCGCGTGCCTCGTGACTGTTAATGACGCCCACAGAGTGCCCCTACGGGTGGTTAACTGTAGCCAGCAGCCACTGAGCCTTCCCAGGAACAAAACATTGGCTTTCTTCACCTCTGCGATAGAGACACATGAGCCCACCGATACGGTACTCGCAACTGTAGAGCATGCTAGTCCTTCGACTCCTCCAAATGCGTTGTTCGATCTTTCCCACGTAAAATCCAGGGAGAAGGAGGCTCTGGCTGGTTTGCTGAACGACTACTCAGAGGTATTTGCCGCGTCCAACCTGGATTTGGGCTGCTGTGGCGTTATAAAGCACAGGATAGAAACCGGCACTTCATCGCCCGTTTACCAACGTGCGTACAGGATTCCTTACTCCTAACGTGAGGAGATGGAGCGGCAGGTGCAGGACCTTATTGATCGCGGCATTGTCGAACACTCAAAGTCACCATGGGGAGCACCGGCACTATTGGTGGAAAAGCCAGATGGCTCGTATCGATTGGTGGTGGACTACCGCAAACTAAATGCCGTAACTCGCATCGATCCATACCCCATTCCCAATATACAGGAGACGCTTTCTCAGCTGGGCTCTGCCAGGTACTTCACGGTAGTGGACATGGCGGCGGGATTCTGGCAGATAGCAATGGATCCGGCAGATGCTGAGAAAACGGCATTCAACACGCCCTCAGGGCACTATGAATGGAAAAGAATGCCGATGGGTCTGGTCAACAGCCCTGCTGTCTGGCAGAGAACCGCTGATGTTATCCTGGCGGGTCTTCTGGGGAAGCTGTGCTTCGTGTATATGGATGACATAATCATATACAGTGGCAGTTTTGAGAACCACTTGCGCGATATTGAGCAGGTTTTGGTGCGACTAAGAGGAGCTGGTCTCAAGCTGAAGCCTTCTATAGTGCCAATTCCTCAAAAACGAGGTGAAATACCTCGGGCACATTGTTTCAGCTGACGGCGTGCGACCGGACCCTGAGAAACTAAGGTGTGTCTCGGATTTTCCATCCCCGACTAGTGTCCGCCAGGTCCGGCAGTTTCTCGGCCTGATCGGTTACTACCGAAGGCACATAGAGGAGTTCGCCAAGCTCGCTAAGCCGCTCACTGCCTTAACAGCCAAAAATGTCGCCTTTCGCTGGTGCAAAAACGAGGAGGATGCTTTTGGGGCCCTGAAGAGGAAGCTAATGAGTGCACCGCTGTTGCGCCACCCGGATTTTAATTTGCCCTTCGTTTTGGCCACAGATGCGTCAAAGTTCGCAGTTGGTGCTGTGTTATCTCAGGTTATCGAGGGCAAAGAACATCCCGTGGCTTTTGCTAGCCGACAGCTGAGCCCCACAGAGCAGAAGTACGGAGCTACAGAAAGGGAGTGCCTCGCCGTTGTCTGGGCAGTAAAGCACTTCAGATGCTACCTTTACGGCCGCCAATTCAAGCTAGTCACAGACTGCCATCCCCTGAAATGGGTGATGAGTGTCAGGGACCCTAGTTCGCGACTCGCTAGATGGAATCTACAGCTGCAGGAATACTGCTTTGAGGTGGAGCACAAGTCAGGAAAGACACATCTGAATGCTGATGCGCTCAGCCGTACAGCTGCCGTGTCAGCTATAGATGAGTTTGTCCCCGTAGTCGACCCCGCCGAATTACGCACAGAGCAGTGCAAAGATCCTGACCTGAAGCGAATAATCGAAAGCTTAGAGGGCGCACCATCTCACCCCGAACAGCTAGGTTATTTCATTGGCAAAGACGGCACCCTGTGTCGGCGCACGAGGCCAACCAGGAAAGGGAGACCAGAGAAAACCGCTTGGGAGAGAGTCGTCATACCTCGGTCGTGGACAGAAAGGGTTCTTCGCGCGTTCCACGATGCGCCGTGCGCCGGTCATTTTGGCGTAGCGAAGACACGCAGGCGCGTCGAGCGTTTGTACTTTTGGAGTGGCATGCGACAGGATGTTAGAGACTACTGTGCGAAGTGTCATTCCTGTCTGGAAAGAAAAACACCCAAGGGACGCAGGCCAGCACCAATTCAGCCGTTCCCTGAGGTTTCGGCTCCCTTCGAGCGGACAGGTATGGATATAATGGGCCCATTGCCCACGACCACTTCTGGAAACAGGTACATTTTAGTATTTGTCGATCACCTTTCAAAATACGCGGAAGCGGTAGCACTCCCAGATCAGAAAGCAGACACGGTTGCAAGAGCATTTGTCGAACAGATCGTGCTCCGACATGGATCTCCGAGGCAACTCTTGACAGATCGGGGAACGAACTTCGTGTCGCAGCTAATGAGGAGAGTTTGCGAGCTGCTTAAGATCACTAAGAAGCAGACAACACCGTACCATCCGGCTTGCAACGGCGCGGTGGAGCGACTGAACCAAACCGTGGCCGGGTTCCTGTCGCATTTTGTTTCGCGCGACCAGCGGGACTGGGACTTGTGGCTCCCGTATGCAATGTTTGCCTACAATTCCGCAGCACACGAGAGCACGGGCGAATCGCCATTCTTTCTTCTCTACGGCCGAGACCCGGACCAGCCTAGTGAAGTGCCAGAGGGCCCCCGTCGTGTCCCATACGCTTCACTGGACGACTATAAGGTTGAGCTAGAATCGCGCTTGCAAGTGGCGAGGGACATCGCAAAGGAGGCCTTAAAGAAAGCGGCGAAGCGCAGGAAGGAGGTGTACGATCGCGGTGCTAGAGACGCGCCGTTTGATGTGGGGGACAGCGTGTACATCGAAAACTGCCAAAGACAGATTGGGTTGGCTCGTAAGTTCCAGACGAAGTGGAGAGGACCGTGCGAGGTTGTCGAGAAGCTTTCTCCGGTAAACTTCAGGGTCCGAGACGTGAACCGCCGCTTGATAAGGATACACGCAAATCGCCTCAAGTCGGCACCGGTTCAGTATTCACGAAATGAGGAGGGGGAAAGCGCAGATTTTGATGGGGACCGAAGTGAAGCGGAGCGCGCAGATTGTTCGCAAGAAACGCCCTCTCCTGCATTTGTTCGGCAAGCGCCAGAGGTTACGGCAGGAATGCCACCGGATTTACTTCATGCATTGCTGGAGGAAGGAGCGCGCGAGGTTGCCGCGCAGATAACGCCAAGAGAGGCTCCTGCCACGAGCCCTCGCGAGTCTCAAAGCAGACAAGGGGTCACAGAATTACTTGGTACGACTCATGAACGCCGATATCCACTTCGAAATCGGAAAGCTAAGTCGGACTAATGGCGTAAACAGAGCGGAGTTGGGGACTGGTTAAGACTGTGTAATGCTGCAGCTCATAACATTGCTATGTGCTTATGTGTTAAAATATCGGAGTTGCTAGTTAAGCCTTTCTGTCATTAAGTAACACTTTTACACAGGATGCAGAACATGCCCGACTTCCTTTCGTTATCTATATATTTTTTTTTGTCTGTGCCGTGATTGTGCTGGAAGTGGGAGCTCCTTTGTAACTGTGGTAAATTTATTTCGTCCAGTTTGGACTAGCAAGGAGAGGCTTGGGTGCTGAGTTTCATGTTTGTCTGTGAAAGAAGATCAGTGCTGCCCCTGGAGACGCCAGTTATGACAGCTGCGGCATATGGTGCAGTGCAGTGGTGTTGTGTGCAGCGAAAAGTGTTTTGTCGGACGGAATGTGCGAGGCGATTCAGAAAAAGAAGGGGAGCTGCCTGGACTCAAATGTTCGGAGAACATTCTTCTGGAGGGTGAGCGAGTGTGACGTTCCGTGCGTGAGCTACCAGGACCCATACCTTCGGCGGAATTTTCTCTGTGCTCAACCGTGAACAATCAACAAGGCCGACAACCTCGCGACGACCATGGGAAGTGGGATGCTTGGAATGCCCCTCCGAGCCTCAGCGGATTAGTGTAGCAGGAATGTCTAGGGCCATTGTCAGCAGTAGCCCCAGCGAAATTCCTTGAGCGGAGGCGACCACAGCAAAGGCGCCGGCGGGAGAGAAAGCCAGCCCAATTAGGCATGCCTGGCCGTACAAGGACAAGAGAAGAAAGCTGCCGGCGGGAGACAAACGAAATTCCAACCAGGGATGTCGGGGATGCCGCAGGGCGCCGCCGTGGAAAGGAGGAAGAAAAAAACATTCCAGTCGGGAAGACAGGAGATCGGGCGTGGCCGGCGGAGCAGATATAGCTGGCGAGTGCGGACGAAAGGCACGCAGAGGACGAGATCGTTCACGAAAAAGGGTCCTTCAGCGCCGAAGCCGGACGGCGCGCAGCTTCTGCCAGCCACCGACGGATCGCAACTCCGGAGACCATCCATCGCCCCCATGACGGCGTCGCCACGTAAGCTCGGACACACACCCCAGCCTCTGATGTACCATGTATAATTATTGATTACATCATTTTTGTTTAAACTGAGCCATACGGTGTCTTCTTGCCTCTCCGTCCCGTGTGGACCTGCGCATTATGTGGGGTCGTCACATTGCTTTCGCAATCCTCCAGGTTTACCCAGTGCTAAACCACTGCCAATTTTTGGGAGTGAATGAAGAAAGAGAGAAAGTGGGGCCGTAGGAGAGTTTCGGAATAATTTCGACCTCCAGGGTATATTACACGGGCGCCTTTTGTGTTTCGCCTCCATCTAAATGCGGTCGCTGCGGTCGGATTCGAACCCGGGTGCTCCAGCTCAGTAGCCGAGCGCGAAAAAGTCTCAGGTGATTGAGAAGTTCCAGGGCCCCCCATTAATACGGTATCTCTCCTCTCTTCCATTTCCTCCTTCATCCCTTTCTTAAAAGCATGGTTGAGGTGTCCACTGAGTAGTGAAATATTTAGTGCGTCTTTCCTTTCCTCAAAATCGATTTTCATTTTCATGCGGCAGTATGCGGTTCTGCCGTGTAGGAGGCATTTGGGTGGTGCGGTGCAGCAATTACAGGGATCCTCTCTCTTCCCCCGTAGGCCCGTCTTTGCAGGCGCAGTCTTCGTTACGCGGAACACTTCAAACGAGCCCGCGCGAATGGGCCCACGTACCACGAACGACCGCCAGGCTTACGCAGTAAAGTGTTCTTATCTCTCCCTTGGTACGGTCTGGGGGGTCATTTGCCCGTATATATCTTATCTAAACTTGTCAGCTCATCTTGTACCGCTCGAGCTCTCGAGAACACAAATGTTTTTAAAAACCATGACGTTATTTTTTTTTTCTTTTTACCGCTCTTTTTTTTTTTTTGTCAGTGTGGGACTTTTAACAAAGACCGCTCCCAGCGCGTCGCTGGATTGTGCGGGCGCAAGCGGGGAGCATGGAGAAGATGGTAGCGAAAGCGTTCTGCACTTGTTTCTACACTACAGCCGCCGCCCAAATCCAACTTCAGACACGAGGGGGCGCCCTGAACACTGAAAAAAATACTCTCTGCGGTTCAAAACTTTTATTTTTTAACTAGTAAGTGCACTACATTTCCTGCTTTTGAATATATAGAAAAATGCTCCATGCGGCAATGAGTTTTCGAGCTTATAAAGCGTTAAGGTTGATTTGTCAGCGAAGTAAATAAGTTATATCAGCTTGGGCAAGTCACCGGCACCAAGTATGCTCTCGGGGGTCTGAGTATATATACTCCATAGGCAGCGTTGGTGTTGCCCAGACGAGCCTCGGTGGTCCGGGGTGCGGGCTTCAAACCCGTAGCTGATTGACGTCAGAGTGGTTCGATTCCACCTTCTGGGCGGCTTTTTTTTTTGCGTTTTCATCGTTTTACTGATTGACACCTTCTGTTTACAAATATCTTTTGCCTTGGGGGCATATGCGTTCTATAATTGGTGCTGAATTGCTCACGGGGTCCATGCGAACATTCGCCCTAACCAGCCCGTTTGTTCTTTGTTTCCTCTTGTTAGGGGAGCTCAGTGTCAAGCTCAGACTCAAGCGATGTCGGCCAGAAACGGGCTGGACCAGAAAAGGCACAGCTGGCACTTTTGTACCGTGCACGGATAAACGCAAAAATACTTATAAGGTGAACCAGAGTTTTTAAAAATATGCCTTTTATGGTTTCGAGATGGTTTCTGCGGCGTTGTAATGAGTTGGCAGAATGAAAAAAAGAAACAAAAAACATGCGAATTCTGTTAGTAGGCTTCTAAATTTTCAATAGTAAAATTTTTAACTGCTGCAGCTATAGGTACTTGGTTGCAATTGGAAATTTTAGAGCGCAGCTCTTTGGCGTCCGTTCCTGGGTTTCGCGTCGTCGTCGGCGTTGTCGTCGGCCTCGTAACCAGCTCCGCCCCCCTTTCATCCGCAGCTGGGGTTGACTCACTGGCCGCATTTGTTTTTCCAGTCCCGGGGCCCTATTCTCGATATTCACATTCGCCTGTCGGCGCCATATTGCCTCTCTGATTGGCTGTCAGAAGTGTCAATCGCCGTCAATGGGCGTGTCAATCAGGGTCGGTTACGCAAGCACTTTTCGCGGTGACGTCGATTTGACGTGGCATTGAAAATGCATTTTCGTAGCGCTATTCTTGGTGCCCGGTTGGTACATATATGTGATTGTGAAGGGAAAAGAAGCTACAAGCGGTCCGTGCGAGAGCACTTGCGCTCGACTTGCCAATTCGGAGAAAATAGCTGCACACCGGAAATGGCAACTTCCTAAAATCTGATTGGTTGGAACAATATCACGTAAATCACGTGATAGGCACACATTTTGGAGTGATGTCAGAATGACGTTTCATCACGTTTACGTTGTGCCGCCATTGCAAAAAATGGCTGAAATTCGCCGCCATCATTTCGCCCGGCGAAAGGTACCCGAATCATGCAAATGAGTTAGTGAAATGCTGATTTATACGGCGTTAGGTAGCCGCATTTTAACGGGTATTTATTTCAAGACAAAACTAAGCTTACAAAAGTCTTGTTTTGATTGCACAATGTAATGATATCGCGTTGTAAGAGCTCATCTGAAATAAGCAACCCTCGAGAGCGTTAATAGTGAAGGCTTAAGCGTACAGCCGCATGGGGGCGCTAACTGCTCTCCCGTTGCAAACCCTTCGCTCGCGGTGAGAAATCATCCGTCCGTGCGGTTAGTGAAGCGCGAAAATTGCTCGAATGGCGGTGCCGGCGCTGCGATTTGCTGCTCCTTGCATTCATTCGTCGTTTGTTAAACCCTAGAAGTGGGAAAGGTGAGCGACTTTCGAGGTCACCGCGATGCTTTCGAGTTGTCTCTGACTAGACAGCTCGTCTGTGCAATCATCTGACGAGGCATATATGTGGTGGCTATGCAAGGATGCATTGCGGCGAGAAGCAGTGCCGAACTGTCGAGCTCTGAGGGACGATCGCCAGCTGTGAAACGTCGCTGAACGGATGGGCTTTGCCTCGCGTGATGAGCGGATGACACGAGAGGTGTTCGCGCGGCCGAGCAACAAACTCCAGGAATGTGTCGGGCTTCTTGACGAGACATCCGTGTGTGTGTAGCATCATTCTCATTCCTTTCGCATGCATGCTGGAGATGACTTTAAAACAAGAATCCGAAATTTGTATTCGGCACTTCGCGTTGCTTTTTTCATACTGTGTTTCAGTTTTTGCACACAGCGCCAAGTTGAGAAAACAAAGCCTAGCATGCTAGTACGTTGATCGATTTCTTTGTGTTTGGTGTTGATGAATGTGAAAGGCAGCATCGGTGAAATCAGCTGAAAGGCGTCGTTTCCTTAAGTGTGAAAAAAAAAAAATGCGTGACATTGTAAAAGAATACTATAACCTGTCTTAAGCATTATTAATGAAGCACACTAAAGTGATTTCGCTATTCAAGCTGAAATTTTCATAACAGTGTTACATCATCAGTTACGCAGCAGTCACGTGGAAATTACCGTAGGAGGGTGAAAAAAATTATTTCTCTAAGGGCACACGGAAAACAAATATATATGAGTCTTGTACATTTTATTTACAGGTGTGGTGTTCCTGCCGGTGAAGGTTCCAGCTCACAAGAATCTGTGCGGGATCCATCCATGACCCATTTATGTGCAGTCTCTCTCCATGTGCTGCCCGCATGGAAATCGTTAAACTGGTGAGCATGTGCTTAGTGTGTTGTGGCAGGCATGAAGGGATAGCATGTTTGCCTGCAGTAAGATTGTATGCGGCTAATGATATCTGTCTGCATTTATATATAGTTTATTGAGCAAGGAAGAACAGTGTAAATAGAACCACATGTAAATTAATCATGTCTGTACTTTTCAGGTGACAGTGGAGATAGGTGTGGGTGACACGCAGTGTTGTTCTCTGGCTTTGGATTTCTCTTAGTGACCGCAATGTCAAGGTAGCCTCATTTCAATTGGTGCAAAATGAAAAAGCATGCATATACTAAAAAACTCATGGTAGTCATAAACAGTTGAACTTGTGCCCTTCCTTGCAGTGCATTCTGTGGTGGTTTTCTTGAGTATAAAAAGTGTGTATTAATTATTTGTATCCATCAGTTTGGGAAATGTGTCATCAAGTACCTCTAGCTATATGGCAACACTTCGTTTTGATACTAATGATTGATTTTGCAGTCAGCGTATTTTACATTTGTGCGTAAAACTAGACAATAGTTGAACTTGAGGCTTCAACAATTTCTCATATTTGGAAACGCAATGTCTAGCTCGTTGGAAGATTTCAGTGCACAGCGTTGATTAATGTGCAGGTGATGGTTTGCATCTTATGCAGATGTGGTGGACTACTCTCACCGTGGGGTCTCGTGTGCTCGGGAGCCATGATGCCAGATTCATCTTCGCTCACCCCTCGGCTGGACTGGCTGCCTAGCTGGGTGGTGATACCGGGTTCCTGAACGATTACATGAGGTGTCTGCAAAGGTGTCATGGTCATGGTACGCCATGGTCAAGAGTTCTCTGCAAAGGTCAGCGGAGCTTGCACTGTGCAACACAACATATTCATCCACACTCAGCTGCAGGACCATGACACCACTGACAGGTGGTGATAACAGAAGGAGCACCAACATCTACAGCAGGGAGGAGGACAGAGCACCATTTGGATTCTACCTGACAGACAGGAAGTGCATGATCAGCAGCTGCTTTCGAGAATTGCACTCACTGCCGTGATTGTCATGTGTAGCTATGCCACAAGTAATCAGCATACATTTGCTCTGCTTCAAGTTTGATAGCATACTGCCAGGAAGCTGATGAAGTCTTCATCATTTTGGTGCTGTTCTTTGAATAGGACCATATTGGTGATATCCATGACAGTAGAAATCATTTTTGTCTGGTTCTGCAGTTTTGTGTGAGTCAGGAAGTGCCCCAAGTGTTTTCAGCCTACCGTCTGCCAACTTGCTGAGTGCATGCTTCAACACATGCTTTGGTGATTGTGAAGAAGTGCCATCCCTTCTTGTGGTGCCTCCCTACGTGTTCTGCTTGTACACAACGCACATTTTATTTGGTGCTTAAGTTCAGTGAAGGACAGGAAAGCACCAAAATGTTTTCCTTCCAGCACCTGGGTGTTGACTGGACATGCTTTCACCAATGCATTGTTTGCTTTGGTGTTTGTTGAGAGCCAGCAGTCCACAACATGCTCAACATACAGCATGGTCGCTGTGTCTCTAGTCATTTACAACATCTGTTCTTCAGGGTGCAATACGTCTTGTGTGGCACTGTTTGTGTGATGAGATCACAACATGCTTTGCCTCATGGCATTTGGTTGCCTCTGTCTGCTTACTTTTGACTGCTTCTTTCACATGCTGCACGTAGTTATACAGCAGTGAACTATTTTTCCTGAAGGAAAAGTCATGTAATTGTTTCACGGTCATTTTCTCAGATGAAAATGCAAAGCCTGGCCAGCGCTCTGACACGTGTACCAATTCCCATCTTCTAGCTCAAATTTGTACCTGTGACGAAAACCTAGAAATTGTACATTAATTCAGTTGAAGGTAAATGGAGGCATAAATTATGCAGCTGGACGTAATTTGTGTTTCAATAATAAAGCTCCAAATGGCATTTTGTAGCTGGAACGGTATGATCCGGTTCAATAATTCTACTGGAAATGGATCATAATAGTCGTAGTAGTGGTAGTAAACTTTGTTGATCTTTATGGGTTACTCAGGCGGTCTTCCCAGGTTTGGGATTTTTTTCTCTTTCCAGGATTTGCGGTCTGTGTTGTTTTTCTGCATACATTGGAAGATCACTGCCCACCTGTCCTCCCAGTGAAACTCTGTTAGATCCCATTTTCATTGACATGTTCCCTTGCGTTTTGCTTCATGCAAATTGGGGATGCTGTTTGGTCATTTTATGAAAAATCCTAGACAACCTGCTCACCCCCTGAACCCTTAGTGTGACTGGACCATATCAGTGTACGTGCTGCCATTTCTCTGTTTAGCAAAGGCGACTGCTGGCTACTTAAGTTTGCAAACTAGGCAACACTAATGTGCATGTACACCACTGTCAAACGGTTATGAAAGACGAGTCTGTCCCAAAAAAATTCTCATCTTTGTAGACGAGACATATTCGTCAATGTGTATTGTTGCACTAGGTAATGATTCGCAGTTAGGCTGCATAATGAATTCTAGGATGCATGAAGTTCAGTGATGGAAATAAATTATTTTGCCAATAATGGCTTCCACAAACTTCTCACTCTGCATGTAAAAGACACCTCACTTTTTTTGAGCAAATTGCAACACCTAAGAGGCAATGCAACTTGTCTCGCTCCCCAAAAATGTAGGGGCACACTTAAGCTCAGCATTCATGGGTATGACACGACAGTGTTTATGGCTCCCTGCAGCGGTTTCTCTTCACACGCACAGTCACTGTTCTTCATTCGTGTTCACACATTGATCAGTTGCCTCAACACAGGTTCCCAATTCTTGTCTTTGAACTCTTCCACACTGCAGTTCACCTATGTAATGTTATTGTAATTAGTTTCTCACTAATTGGCACATCTCTAGTTCACTGCAGTAATTACATTGCTAGGCTTCAAATTAAGCCAACAGCACCCACACATCACTCCCCCCCCTTTGTACCTCAGCAAAGTCAATGTGCCTACACGGTCTAGTTGGTAGCATGCCTGGCTGGCGATCCAGGGGTCATGGGTTTCAAGGCAGAAAGAAATTTATTAATTTTCTGTACGTAAAATCTATTATTTTATAAAGTGAAGTAGTTTCAGACGTGTGCTGACGTTTGACGTTTGATTCAGATTACAAATCCTCTTTTCAGTGACTTTCACTGTGGACATCCACGCGTGAAGCTTGTCTTTTGATGCAATGCCGGCTGGATAACACTGGGTTTTCTGCTGAATGGCAGCCTCTCTCCTTGACAGTGGTGTGTGCAGGCTTTCCGTACCTTTCTTTTCTGGCTGCACATGGCACCCAATAACTTCTTAGCACTAATTGCGATGCCATCACATACCATACAGCACTAATAATATTACCTGGTGGTAGTCGGAAAAAAAAAATTATTCTTATAGTGTGAAAAAAGAATAGCAGCCTGTTTCCACCTGACTTGGTTTGGTTTCATACTTCTGCTAGAACTTTCAGAGAAATTAGCCAGCAAAGCTGTACAAGACGGTAATTTTTCTGGGAGCTTAAATTTTATGCACAGGCACTTGCAATGACTCCAATTTCATCAACATTTTGCTACCTGTTCTATCATTATATTGGTGGTGAATAGCTTCTGTTCATTTATTTAACACTCTCCTCGTGGAAACTCTGAATCAGACTTGCTTACCATTTTTCAAGCTGCCTTAATCATGCTCAAAAAAACAATTTACCCTCCATGTGCACACACCACTAGGCATTTTAAGTGTTCTGTTTTTTTGTTTTTTTTCATGCAGTGGAGTGTAATACATACATAGAGGGGAGAAATCTCCAACCTGTCACTTATGCTCGAGCACCAGAGCGGATTTTAAACGCTCATATCAGGCTTGCCCAAACAAACCGAAACCTCCTTTCCAAGGGGTGGAATCACAGGAGCGATGGGAGGCTTCTCTGCGCAGCTCACAGGCAGAGCTTCAGCTTTGCATCATGGCCTGGGCCTTGAAGGTTGCTGCAGCCAAACAGTGCCTGGTCACCTAAAGTGGCCTGAGGGCCGTCGCCGACCTCTTCAACACCCCTTCACTAACCCTCACCTGATCCACTGAAGTGGGACTAATAAAGTTATTACCAACCAAGGGCTGTAATAGCCTTCCTGCCAACGCACTTCACCATGGTACTTTTGAACTGCTTCTTTGAACAAATAATCTCTGAGCTGTACACAAGCTTTGTTCTCAGTACAGGTAGGCCCTTTGTTATTGGAATGTGGTAATCTACTGTTGCAGAGCAACATCGATTAGTCCTCAGTGTCCTTTCAGACATTTGCCGACATTTCAGCACCTACATCTGGTATGGTGCCCTTCACTGAACTGTAGATATCATATTTTGAGTGTACATAGAGGGTTGTCTATTTTAGTTCACAGTAAAGGAAGGTACTTTGAGAGTGAACGCATTTCATTGAGCATTACTCTCCTGCAGTGCGCAATAGTGGCATCACAGGGTCTTTATTGCATCAGTGTATGGTGTAAATGTTGCCTAACGGCATTGTGATCCACCCCTCAAAGAAAACCAACAATGGCCCTGATATGTATGTGGTCAGGAGTGTGCACAGAGGGAAAGTCATGCACTTGCACATCAGGCTAGAAACATGACTGAGGCCTCTTGTAGATTGCTCGTGGCGTGCACAGGGCTTGCCAAAACCAATCCACATCATCCAGTGTTATCATGCTGCATTAATGGACCTTCTGCCAGAATACCACTGCTTGTCTGTGATGCTGCCTCCCTCAAATACTGTGGGTCATGTTAGCCTTGCATTTATTGCCCCCTTTGTGTGTTATCTTGCTGCTGTGCATGCTTGTGCTTTTCTTGTAGTGTTGCTGTTCTTCCTTCTTAACTCACCGTTGTTTTTATTATCCTTCAGCTCCTTGACCTGACCCAGAGCCATGTTCAGGCTTAATATGACATGCGCACTAGATAATACGCGTGTATGTGCATGATATGATAATAACTTGCATGCACGTTAAAGAACCCCAGGTGGTCGAAATTTCCGGAGCCCTTCACAACGGCGTCTCTCATAGCCTGAGTCGCTTTGGGACGTTAAACCCCAATAAACCAAACCGATAACTTGCATGAAGCAAATAAAGAAAGTGTCTTGCACACTGCATTACCTGTTTGTGATGTGGCATCACACTCCACCTTCATTATCCCCCTCTATATTCGTCCCGTTCCCCAATGTTGAGTAGCATATGTGAAGATATCTTTTTCCAGCCGACTTCACCTTTCTTGACATCACACATTGCCCTCTTACAAGGAATCTTGCTGCATTGAAAGGAGCTGCCTGGTGCTGCTGTGGATGCATTACTGTTGTCCTACAGCAAAGGAATTGTAGGGATGGGCATGACAAATTTTGTTTCACCTCTCACATTTTGGTGCGTACTTGCATCACACGAGTGGTGTACCTGCCTATATGCCCTTGGTAAGTGCTGTGTGCTCATTGTTAGACAGAATTAACGAGATTGAGGGCCTTTTCAAACATTGAAATCAAATAGCATTATTGAAAGCCTTTTTTTATTTGAATGAAATTATGTACCTGCCACTCTATGCCATGCATTCGTGAGGTGCTTTTATATAAAGTCCGTGAAGTCTGCTTGCAGGCAGGCTTAGTTAATGTTCACAAAGCAAAAGATGAACGCCAACACTGTGAAATACATGCTTCTGTTGACAGTGGACTGCTTTGTCTGTTTTTCTTTAAGTACTGGCGGGAAACAATATCTCCCTATTTTGCTTTCGCATTTGACGCTTTTGATAATAAGACGTACGCGCTCATAGCGTTGCACTTGACACGATTCGCAGTCGCGTTTCGTGCGCGGCCGCTTGCAAACGTAACCAAGGGTAGTGTTAAGCTCTATGCACCTGAAGAAGTGACACGGTGAGGTAAAGCTTTCCAACGCCACTGACGCGTTGAGATTACGATCGAGAGCCAGCCGTTTCTCCGCCAATTCCTCTCCCCGTGACGCTGATCGCATCTCACAAGTACGGAGACGCGACACGCTACGCGATGGCTTCGGGCAATAAGCGTTCGCTTCATGCAGCACAATTACCGCTAAACTCTTATTTCCGTGACGACCGGCCACAGGGTCTTTAGCGTCGCATTCAGCACCATCACTGTGCGGCGAGTACGCCGAGACCGCCGCCGCAACGCAATTCACCGTCCATCTCTACGCGCTACTTTGCTAACTCCCCTTCGCTCCGCAACTCGGCGGTGTTTTTTGTACTTGGCGCCAAGTAGCAGACGACACCGTTTATTTTTTTGTCATACTTTTTTCTTTATTCTTTAATGTCGTCATTACATTCTGCTGTTACGCATTTTCGGACCGCCCCGATTCACACGTCACGGGTACGCCCCGCTCATGGCGGATTGGCGAATATCGAGAATCGGGCCCCGGGACTGAAAAACAAATGCGCCCACTATCGGCGTCAGCGGCATCAGTCAGTCGCTGCTATCTCTTCCCTCCTCCCTTTATCGTGTTGTCCGCTTGCTGCGCGCGCTTCTGCCCCCATCGTTTGCCGCTGGGTGTACACGCCGCCCCCCTCCCCCCTCTTCCTGCGAGTCTCCAGTTGTCAAAGCGCCGGCTCGAACTTAATTCCTTTCTTCGCTCCTCCTCCAATGCAACCCCTGTGCGGTGGCAATCAGAGAGCCAGATCGGTGGCGGCGGATCTGTATATGTGCACCGCCCGAGCCGAAATTGCCGCTGCCGTTCGCACTGTGCGGTGGCAATCAGAGAGCCAGATCGGTGGCGGCGGATCTGTATATTTGCACCGCCCGAGCCAAAATTGCCGCTGCCGTTCGCCACTGCGAAATTATCTGCCAGTTCTTTCTGAGCCATGAGCGAGACGACCGATGGAAGTCCTCCGTCTGCTAAAAAAAAAAATTCTGTGATAGCGCATACATGTGTTGCTCGATTTCTTTGCCTCAATCTATCGAAAAGGTGAAACAGCTTATTTGCTGCGCTCAAATTTCGCATTAGGAAGTAACGTACTCGTCGGTAATTTTTTAGCCGGCCGTTAGTAATGGCCATATCATTTAAGATTTTTGAAAATGCGATTTCTCTTGGCGTTATGGAGCAACAAACTTTTGCCGTCGCGCCCCATTTTTTAAAAGCGCGCGTTTTTGGAGCGCGTGAAGCGACGTCTATGATCATACGTCATTGCGTGGCCATGCAGGAAGGAAAACTCCTTCCTCCATAGGGTTTCTTAAAATTTATTAGCACCATGCCTTCCCCCATGCTATCCATGCTACGTGGCTAGAGCTCTACCCGTTTCAAACTTAAAGGACTGACTGGGAGAGCGAAAAACTTTGGGAGGAAACGGCTTCATAAACACTCGGCTTGCGGACCCTGGGGCGCGATTACGAGTTGCTCAAAATCGTCTCAATCGGAAAGTGTCTCAAAAAGTGTCTCATTTGCCCCGTTCCTATTGGTCGGTCGTGACCAGCGGCCATATTGGTTTTTTGCGTCACCGGCCGACGTCAGAAGTGCGCCAGAAGTGGTGACGTTGCTTGCCTAATTATGCGAGCCGATTGAGACGATTTTTTGAGACTAGAACGAGTGGTCTCAAACCGCTCGAGACAGAAAATGGCGGTTGTTTACGTGGCCGGTGGCCGCGCGAGCAGCGGTGTAAGAGGGTGCATGAAGACGGTTTTGACGTGCCGGACGAGTTGTTTCGACCTTTTGACATAGGAAGGAGCATAACGGCTGTGCGACGAACTCGCCGTTGAACTTGGAGGTGTGCGGGTGAGTGCGCGGTCAGTGGAGCGGCAAGTGCCTGTGCGCGCCTTCGCCGCCGGTGGGTTTCAAGACACCGTAGGAAATGAAGTAAACGTCGGCGTAGCCCAACCGACTGTGCAAGTGTTTGCGGTGAGTTGCGGAGACCACTGTCAAAGTTAAGTCGCAGAAGGTGCGCGCTTTCCGGCGAGACCCCTCAAGACAAGGCGGCGGCGAAGGTGGACTTCCTTCGCATAAACTTTCGTCACCGCAGTATCCCCGGCGGCGTCATCCGAGAATCATCCGAACGGAACGGCACCACCAACACGAATATCAAGTGCTTAACCCGAAGCGGGCGGCATGAGTTGGTTACGAGGCGGAAGAGTGATTGTTGCCGCAGTGACCGGGCGTGCCGGCTCTTAATTCCCGCAGTGAGATTGCAAGCTCCCATCACCTGCACCGGTCTGCTTCCGTATGTCGGCAGTTGCTGCAGTGTGATTATTCATGGTCGCCGGATATTTTCTGAACAAAAATAAATATAATCACGCATCGCCCTTGGAGCACATCTGCCATCGATAGCAGCAAGGTGAGTTCACACTGGCGAGTCGCGGAGGTCGCGCGACAGGCTTAAATCGATTTATTACGCACCCTCCCCGCTTTACATGTGCTTCGCAAACCGTAACTAATTGACCGAAATCGGTCGCCTAGAATACTAGCGCGACGATTGCAACTCGCCAGTGTGAACTTGCCTTGAAGCTGCCTTCGCCGGTTTTCGAGCCAAGCGCTCCTTCCAAATTGTTCTCGGCAGACTCGTAGCAATCATTGCCTTTAAACAGATTTTTCCGCGCACTTAAGACGTCTGCGCAGTACTTTGATTCTGCGTAATGTGTAAAAAAAGAGGACAGCCGTCGAATCAGCTGATTTTTTTTCTGGCTGCCATGTTTACGATGGCTGAGTATGTGCGTGGAGGGATAAGGCTGAATGTAGCTGAATCCTTTGAATCAGGCAGCAGCTCACGCCACCTAGCCGACGCTTTTCCAGCGTCAGTGCACCCTCGCGGCAGCAAAAGTGACTGAAGAGCAAACTTAATTGCAGAACTGAGGACGCTTCTTGTTTTGCTTAATATTGTTAGGTTTGAAACATAGTTTGTTGAAAAAATAAAGCATTGTTCATTTTATTAACGGCTTGTTTACAACAAAACGTTTGCATACGGTCCCCTATTGCGCAACTAAATGCTTCCTGGGTGGAGCCCTGCTACTAGCCGCTAAAGCCCCTAGCTAGGGACTTCACTGGCCACCGCTGATTGGTTGACTCCGCGTTCGCATCTTGCGGTGTCGTCATTTTGACGTCAGAGTCTCAAAATTGAGACGAAATCTCGTAATCGCGCCCCTGGCTACAGTGCCTAGTACCCTGGCTGTAAACTACAGTACTACCAGTGATGCCAACTCAGGTGAATGTTTTCTCCCTAGATTCAACCTCAAAAAATCCCTAGATTGAAGAAAAATCCCTAGCCTATAATTGTTTAATTGTTAATGCGACCATTTCAGCTTTAACAAAGTCTCAGCGCAGTTCACTGTTTTGTCCATTGGTTATACATTTTGTCAGAGATAAATAAAAGCGTGTTAGCCACAATTACAGCTTTTTTCTTTGTTTTTTTTTTGTAGTTTTACCTTACATAGAGGGCCCACAGATGGCGCCAGCTGCTCCTTCAGCCTAGGGTGCCTGGATGCGCGCCCTCGCCCCGCTCCGTTCAGGGTGAGGACAACCGGGTCGTCTGCTACGGCGTCCGCCATTGCATAGCCCTCTCTCAGCGAGCGCGCTGCAAGCATATGACTATGGCCCTAGTTGCTCGTCCGCGTGCACGTTTCGTGCTAATAAAATTACTTGAAGAGGGGGCAGGACAAAATGATAGACCAAGGAAGCTAACTTTTTAATGGTACAGTTTTGCTCAACCCATGCTGCGACATGATATCGTTCACGAATGCAGCGTGTTTTGCTTCGAAACACAGTGCAGTAATTGTTCGCTTAGAAACTATGCGATGTGAATCGCTCTATTCTCGCGGTATGACAGATGCCGTAGTTCACTGATTTTTACTGGCGTGGTGTGAGCTTCTCTTTAGCTTATGCGAGCTCTAGGTGCTGCACCTTCCCAAGGCAAGGCGGGCTGACAAAATTTTATTTTTCTAAACTGTCATTATGGGACATTAAGATATGAACTTCAATTGCTGAAAGAATGAATGGAAGTAACCTAATGAACGAAAACTCTGGCATTTATGTCAGACTTGGGGAATAAATTTAAGCAGCGAATTTCACACTAGCTTCGAATACACAGTTTAAAACAGGCATATTGAACACACCAAACTTTTGAAGGATTTTATTCGGATGCTGTTATAGTTTTGAAGGGGAAAATGAGCTGTGCAGCGTAAAAATGCAAGGTAATACACTACAGAAAACATTTAAAAATGCAGGACGAGATGGTATTGAAGAAAGGAGCAAAAAAAATACCACTGTTACTAAGGTAATATGAATGGGGATATGCTGTGGCGATGTACAGGGCACTGCAGGACAATTTCAGAGTTCACGGCAGGCTTGCTCCTGCACATGTCTTACTTGCGTTTCCACTGACTGTTCTTGCTCCAACCTTACGAAGGTGTATGCGCAGCCGCAGCCGTGCGTAGCTTGAGATGAGCATCTTCTGGACGGCTTCCTTGTGCTGTTCGCAAGTTTCGAGATTGGGTCTCAACATTTTGTTCAGATCCCTTCGTCGGCTGCCACTTATCACGCTTGACTTTTGCGATCCACAGAAGTCTTCTCTTCGGCTCTGTCGGAAAGTGATACATCTTCCAGCCATTTCTAGAATGGTTGGTGCACAGCTGCACACAGGAGCCAGGCATTCCGTAGCCGAAAACCACGGCCAGGCGGCCGCGCGAAGTTCACACGTGCTGGCTCCGCGGAGAGTGGGCTAGGCAATGGCGGACAGCGGCTACGAAAACCGGTCGAGGCGGCAACAGGTCCTTCAAAGAATGTCCCCACCCTGAACGGAGCGGGGGCGAGGGCGCGCATCCAGGCACCCTACTTCAGCCGGCTTATCATTACGCGAAAAGAACCTATGCAGCCCTTTGAAAAATAAATGCAGTTGATCTCAAGTTGACAGAGCTGGCATTTTCCGCTAAGCCCCGTCAACACATGAAAGTATTTTATTCATACACCATTAAGGGTTGTTTTAAAGATTGTTTTAAAAGGCATACAGAAAGACGAAAATGTTTGAATTCATGAAAGACCCCTTCTCGCCTCATAGAGAACATTCAGAAGCGGTGAAATGGCTTATCTTACCTCACAGTTAGTTATTTATCATAGTCGCAATCAAAGACCGTCAAATAGTTTTGGAGCTACTAAGGATTGACATCACGAGAAACTGACATAACCAAAAATGTAATCTTCTTATAGTTTTACAGCAATGATACAGATGTAGGATTGGTAATTACAAAATCAGGAAGTGATTCCTTACAAAGTTTGAAAGTCACATGGTTTCGTTTTTCCTCCCTGTGCAGCAGTCGACAATTTCGCGTTGCAGAACTGCTTTCGCCCTCTCTCGGCTAGGCAGAACATTAAAAGTAAAGGAGTAGTAATTAGCATTTTTCATAGTTTTTTTCTGTTCCAAGCGCAAAATAATCAGATACACCTGCCATTAAGGCGCTTAGAGTAGCAATTCTACGGCCTCTCAAAATCCCTAGATTTCACAAAAAAGACGCTAGATCCCTGAAGCAAAGAAAAAACCCCTAGATCTAGGGATAAATCCCTAGGGTTGGCATCAGGTTTGACTAGTGTCGTGAACGCGCGGGCGCAGTGGAAATGATTTGCAATGACGGCTCACAGATGGCGCTGCCGCTGGCAGGTGTGTTGTGCGCGCGCTCGGCAGCAATGCCGGGAAACGCGTTTCGCTGCGCGCATCTCGCTGTAACGGCTGTGATATTCGTCTGGCCAAAGCATAAAATATAATACGAGTGTCCATATGTTCTGCGGGGCATGCGGCATCGGTCAGAAGCGGTATTCTCAGCAAACCACTTTCGAAGCTACTTCTTCAGGTGGACACAGCCTGTTGAAGCCGCGAGCAGTTATATTTTTGCTCTTCTATGCTTTGGTTGACCCATTTTCGCGGAAAAAGGAATAAAGAAAAGGTGTGCAGCAAGACAGCGACGAAGGGAAAGGAACGAGCACAACACGACATGCGCAAAAACAAGAAAGGCTCGTTATCCAAGAGTTTGAGCTTGCCTCGTATAGCGACCGAGCGAAATTACGGCCTCACGTGTGGAAGGCACCACTCGCGGATGGTCGTTACAGCCCCGAATACATTAATATAATCACATAAATAAGGGAACAGAACACATTAACGGAATTTTTGTTTACAGGAACATTTCACTGACGCAGTTTCATTGGCACCGCCTCGAGCAGCTTTTGCTTCCCGCTATTGGACGCCTTATCTTTGCTCATTGCCTTAGTAAAAAATGCTACCTTGTCAATACATAAAACTTATTCATATCCCTTGTAAGAGCGCGGGAGTGTTCGCTGGAGCCAATTTCTTGGAGTTCACGCCCTTGTAAAAAATGTAAAAAAGACATCATGCTACCAGCATATGCAGCTTGTTTCTGCTGAAAAAGGCAGTGAATGCATTTTCTAGTGCAGTTATTAGCACTTCAATGCGCTTTGAAGCGTTCACCAAACCTCCATGGTCATCCTGCCTCGTCAGTGAGGCATTCGCATTTTCATCAGCCTCTAGGGGCAAGATAGCCAAGATGCACATGCGAAAGGGCACGGGAATATTTTCAGTGATTTCCTGACAACGCAGCCAGCGACATATAAAAAGTGAGTCGGCAGTCGCTTTTCTTTTCTACGCCGCCTTTATGGTCAAACATGCTGTCCTGCTCTTGCAGCACTGCTGAAGCATGTGCGAGATTTCCCTCGTCCAAGAGATCATCGATTAGGCTCGTTATCTGTGCCACCTTTTCTTTCCTTACATCAAGAGAACTCACAACCTCAGCTGGTGAATTTCCATTCCTTGGCGACCTTGCCAAGTTGTAGAAGGCAAGGTTATTTACTATAAGCAAAAATTGTTCTGGAGAGGTGGTCATTGCAGCCGAATGATTGTCTTACAATTCCAAATAAATTCTCGAATTTGTCGTGGATCAAATTGGCTGTCAGGAGATATTTGTATTTTATAGTGATGACGCGTCACATAAATCATAAGTGACAGTGTGCTTTTCAGCGTCACACGAAGTCCGAGGGCAGTCCCTGCACTGAGAAATCCATCGCCGTGCTGAGCGGCGTACCGTTCCCATTCATTCAAAAAAGCTAAAAATTCTTCAGAAAGCTCGCACTTGCTTACTCTGGGCGAAGCCCTTTGGAGGGCACCCTTGATGCCATGACAAATATCAAGCGCGTTCCATGAGCTTCACCAATCCTTCTGTTGGCTCAGTAGTACGGAAAATTTTGTCGAGCTTATCCTTGTAAAAAAAAAAAAAAAGTCCTTTCAAAACCTCATCGCTGAACTGCTTGAAGGCTAGGTAGACACGCATTTTATCAAATGCGTTGTCATGCGTTGCGCACAAACATGCCAGGCAATCAGAAACGAAGTGAGCGAAGCGGAAACAAACGAGAAAGACTCGACGAGCGACACGAGGAGCTGCGGCGGCATCGAAACAGGTTTCGGCGCGGCGGCTGGCGAGGGCGCCTGCTCACGACACTAGTCAAAACTTCTAGCCTCTATAACTATAGTGTACTAGAATTAGGAGTAGTGGGTCGAGGGAAGGCGGCGGGCTGAAGCTGTTTGCGCCGACGCCGACAGATGGCGCTGCCGCTCCCTTCACCTGGCAAGCAAGCGCTCGCTCGCAGCAGCTCGGCGAGTAGCTGGTGATCAGGCAGGTATGCTGCTCAAGTTATTCGGGCTCTACGAGGTTTAATTTTACATCAGACATTTATGGAAGAAAGGCAGATAGTCCTCTATTGTAAAGTCATAAACGTTCCGTGTGACTTATGGCTGGCGAGCGTTCACTGCAGCTCACACAGGCATGTGAAAAGTCTGATTGCATTGGAAATATATACAAAATGGCTTTATTTGCAATAATTCGCAAATATTTCCGAGAAAACGCAAAGCTGCACTGGTGGAATTGAGGGAGCCGTGGACGAAAGCAACACCATCGTAGTTCCAAAACTTGTGCAGTGCCCAGAGCTCAGATGGTTTAGGGACTTCGCTTAGCTGAAACGCATAATTCTCGCGAGGCCGACATAACTCCGCTGCGTCGTCGTTCTGGGACGTAGTAATCGGTGATATATCCCCTTGTGTGCATTGCCTCTTGGCCGACAGGTCGCTGGGCACTTGCGAAGACGTTCTTTTTCTTGCTTGCCTCTCGCGCGAGAGCTTTTTGGACAGATACGCGGGAAGGTTGGGCAGAATTGTTGATTCTGCATCTTGCGAAAGAGATGGTTTGCCACGTGGTATGCGCACCTCCTTGCCGTTGATGATATGCACGTAGTCTCTTAATATGTACTTCTCTTCAAAACGCAGCTCACACACGGCATCCGTCATTTCCAGGGGCTTGTCCGCACGGTGCAAGTTGCGCTGCCATGTGCGGCGCCTTGCTTCGTCTTCAGGAACCCCGAATAATGATAATTTCGGAGCATCCTTCACTCCACCGCAGCCGGTCTTACATCCAAGAGCAAAACAATAGTTCCTCCGCCGAGGTTTGCTCATCTCGTAATATCATGGGCTGCACAGCGCAGCAGAGGTGAAATCAAGACGCACATGAATTACCGTACGGAAGAAAAACGCTTGCCCACGACGATCTTGTTCCCAGGTAGCACCGAACATTAGAATAGTGTTATAAAAATGTTATGTAAGTTGGAGTAATGTTACATGTTGCATAGTAACTTTACATTAACATTAAAAATTAACATGTAACGTTATAAGTTACATAAGAAACGCTAGCTACTTTCACATTCTAAACAAACGTTGTTTTAATATAGTCTTCTAAATTTTATTATAATGTTAGAGTCGCAACAATAAAACAACATTGCGAATATATTTCGAGCGCGAATTTCCAGACATTCACTGTTCTTAGAGTAAAGATGTTTTTCAACAAACAGTACTTTGTAACCACATCTCTTAGATAGCACTCGCCATAGATTACATGAAGAGCCCCATTATTTTGCCACAAAACTTTAGTTATAACCCATTCCCCACTGTCACTCATGGGACATCCCGCAGTAGCGAGTATATAAGCTCGGCGGCATGATATCCGTTTGGAGGTGAGTGAATACGAGTTGCTGTAGTGTAGGAGAGAAGGTGGCGCTCTTGTTGTTGGTTCTTGCAAAGTGTTGTAAGTCGTGTGCCGTCACCACTGGCAGGCCTGCATGCTTGTGCGGTGCTGCTTCACCATTTTCGAGAAAGTTACATTTATGTTGTTTAAATGTTTCATGAATGTTTGGGGAAGGTTATTCGAACATTTATATGCAACATTACAAAAAAAAGGACATTAAGAACATTGAAATAACATCTGAGCGTAACAAAACTGTAACATTATCGCAATGTTTCGGTGCTACCTGGGTTGAAACCAGCGCGCGTACCCTACGTATATGCGTGCACGTGCGGCGATTGCCGCGCAAAGTGTTCCGTTTCTCGTACGGTCAGTGGATGGCCCCTACCTGTTTCCTGGAGAAAGTCACGGGGTACACTGAATTGTCTTCTGACAATGAAATTTGGGGAATTACACCTATGTTAAACAGCATAACAGAGCATGACACACTGAAAATGCACTCCAAGGCAAAGCGCGCTCCCCGTGTAACAAGCCGGCGCCTATCGCAGCGAGCTCCGGAGTATGAGGAGGCTGCCAAGTGAAATGCGCAGCAGCGCCGCCGCGCGGCGGCCCGAGATTTCGGCGCCGCCTGCTTCACGCGCTCCGCTGGCGCGGAGCTTCACTCGCCCCACTACTCCTAATTCTAGTACACTATACTATAACTGTACTACAGACGCAGCCATCTTAGAAACCAGAAACTGAGGCGGCAAAAAAATCTGCCAAATTTATGGAAGTTTGACACCAGTAGTTTTGCAAAAACTAAATTTGTCAAATTAAGCACTATAAAAAGTATTAAAATAAAGTATTTAAAAAAAAAGTTTAGAAGAAAACTATCCAGTTCACTATAAAGAACATAAAGAAAATGAAATCGGTGCTATTCTTTGGCGGTGCCAATCCGTGCCGAATAGAATCCGTATCCGCTTTGAGCGCGGCTTCGGCCACTTAGCCCATGCACCTTGCCATGCTTTTTGTGTACCGTTGGCACGGTTTATGTTAACAGTTTCCGTGAACTTGATTTAAGTGCGGCAGGCTACTGCAGACAGTCTAGTAGACGCACCTGAAATATGGCATTGCGCACCGTTGTTGACGAGCTTCTGAAATTATCTGACGCTCTTTTCAACGCCGCCGCCCGTCTAGGACACTTAAGCCGACCATACCGTGAGTATTACTTCGCTCGAAGGAAATTTATGCGATATCCTCCCGACCTGCTGTTGCTGAGCCACTTCTCGTGCAGAATGCAGTGGCCTCAGGCACAAAAAAAAAAAGAGAGATCAGTGCAGTCAATATTTTGTTGATTGCTTTAAAATCTAGGTAAGAACTTGTGTGTTCGGAGTTTTCGTGAGTCCGTGACACGAAGAAAGGGAAGAAACTTTGAGTCTTATTTTCTTTCTTTGCTTCCTTTGCTGCCATCAAACTTGGCCGCTTCCATAGCTGATAGAGTGCATAGCCACAGTATGCACGCGTTTTTTTTAAGGCTTTCTCTCTGCGCATGGCGTCGTGAGCCTAAACCGGAAAAAGTATGCGCACGACGCGAGCTTAACGCCCTCAGCGGCGCGCGCTCGGGTCGGCCGTGCTGCTCGGCGGTCCGGCTGCCCACCTTCGCCCCTATGTGCCCATCATCTAGACAATATTCTTTGTTCACCCTTTTCAAAGTCGCTCTCGGACTCCCCATGTGCACGTCAACATCTCGACTGGTGACCCTGGGCGTCCAGAACACCTTCGATTAAATCCGAGATGCGGGCCTCTCCTGCCAATGCACGCGCCTACTCAGTAGCTCTGCGGGACGGGCCATCCTCCACACATCGGGGATCCCCAAGCAACCGAAACACTCGCCCTCATAGGAATACTACCCCCCACTATCCGCACCCACTTTTACCCAAGCCCGATCCCCAGACACATGCACCATGAACTCCAAAAGGCGAGGAGACAAGCCTGACTCCAGCATCTGGGAAGAGAGTATGGGCACGATTCTGCCACTGTCTACATTGGCATTGCCTCCTATGCTCATCCACAGACGTTTGCCTGTGTTGCTGCAGGCAGCACCAACACACCACTTCTGACAGCCTCTGTCCGAGCCCCAGGCCCAACTGCCACTGAAGCGAACGCCATCGCCGTAAAAATGAGTGACACCCACTCCAACAGCGCTCACACATTCATAGCCTCCCAGGCCACCTGTCAAGAGTATACAAGCGGCCACGTCACATGACAGGTGCTACGCATCCTGGGACGTGCTCTCCATCAAGACCACGTCATGACCTGGGTCCCCGGCCACGATTGCCTTGATGGCAACGTCAGGGCGGACACCTGAGCTCAAGAATATACTCACCGAGTGGGGCCATTCCCTCCAGCCCGATACCCCTCCTCCCATCTCACCACCCAGTTCAGAACCCAACACCTTAATAGATGCCTCTACGCTCTCCCTCATCCCTCCCTCTCCTCCAAAGACTCCTGCCTCCTAAGGCAGGAGTCTTTGGAGGAGAGGGAGGGACACTTTAAGAAGACAAATGTCTATGGTGCGACGACACCTCGGCCCTAACACATATCACATGGACACGTCCCCAAAAAATTCAGCGTGCACTTTGGCTCTCTAAAGTGCTGCAAGGCGAAAGCCTTTCCTGGCGCACTGTTTGGCATTGACTGCAAGACTGCTTGTGCTGTACTAGTGCTTTATTTGGCTACACACTTTGACTACGCATTACAACTACACACTTTGACTGCTTCTGTAGCATGACTCTCCCTCTGCTTCGATGAGTTCAGTTGTATCCATGGCTGTGTTCGCAGTAATGAGGTGTGTAATGTGGTCACCCACGGACGCCTTACGCCCCATGTTGGAACGGACGACTTAGTTGTCGTGTGCTCCACAGATGCCTGACGCCCCGTCAGGCACCCCAGCTTTTATTACTGTGCATGCTCAGTTCATGTTAGTGGCAGGCACATGTGACAGATGGAGGCAGTTGTCAAGTGCGCACTTGTTTCTTTGCAGGCGCAGCTGGCTCCTCATGGAACCAGATCATGCCTGCGTCACCCACGTGCGTCGTTTTCAACATGTAGCAGATTAATTTTCGACACTCCCCAAAGGGTGCCACTTCTTGCGAAAAAGGCGCATTCAGTACTTCTAAACAGAATGATCTCGAGCAATGTGCACGCATCCTGCTGTCGTCTGCTGAGCTGCGACCGTGCCTCGATATGCAAGTTCTAAAAGTAATGTTCCTGATGTCCTATAGCCATGCTTTTAGAACACCCAGAAGTAATTTAGCCGTGCCGTTCGCCGGTGAGGATGGCTAGCGAAATAATGTAGCGACTGTCTGTCAACATGGGCGCAACGGCTGGCAGCCAACCGAGCACGCACCGCTGCTCCTGCTGCCGCTGAGGGCACTGAGGTCGTGTCTTGTGCATACCTCTTCCGGTTTAAGCTCACAATGTCTCGTGCAAAGTAATTGTGTGACATGATCGGATTGGAAAGCTGGAATTGCACGTGTTTCTGTCTTTGGTTATTACTTCCTTTTTTTTTTTTTTTCAAATTCAGGCAAACAGCCTGTTTTCTAACTTGTAGAGTCACGACAATGAATGCCAAGGTGGTGGCACCATTGAACACTGGCATTATAGCCATGTTCTTTTAGCCTTTCATTTAAACAACGACCTGTGTGGCCAATATACCTATTTTCGCAGGACAAAGGAATGTAGTAAACTACAGCATCAGTCGTGCAGGCAGTGACCGCGGATCTGGATCATGAGAGGGAAAGAACTAGAAGAATAAGGGTGGGGTGGAGTGCATATGGCATATGACAAAAAAGTATACAACAGCCTGTACTCATCCATGGGGCAGAAACGTGGAGTCTAACGAAAAGGGTTAAGCTTGAGGACAATCCAGTGAGCTATGGAAAGAGAAGTGATAGATGTAACATTAAGAGACCGGAAGCGGGCAGAGTGGGTTAGGGAACAAACGCAGGCTAATGGCATCGTAGTCGAAGTCGAGAGGAAGAAATGGGCTTGGGCAGGGAATGTAATACAAAGGAAAGGTAACCGCTGGTCCTTAAGGATAGCAGTGTGGATTCCAAGAGAAGGCAAGCGTAGCAGGGGCAGCAGAAAGTTAGGTGGGCGGATGAGATTAAGACATTTGCGGGGATATGGTGACCGAAGCTGGCAAAAGGTCAGGGCTAATTGGAGAGACATAGGAGAGGCCTGTGCACTACAGTGGGCGTATTCATGCAGACGATGATGACAAAGATGTTTTCTTTTTTGTATGGATGCGCTGGACATTACTGTACATAGATCACTATGTGGTATTCCCTTGCAAAGGCTACATAATTTATAATGCAGTTTCTCCTCTTGTGCTTTTTTGGTTTCAAGAGCCAAGCGATGTCTGTGGCATCAGTGGTCAACTGTAGGTCACATGAGGTGTGAAGGAAACTGCGATGTATTCTCTGCCTCTTCCCTTGTTGTGGTTTTGGCTCTTGAGGCAGGCTGGCTTTAGTGTCGTAGTGGAGTAAAACGATGAAGGAGCAGTTACATGGCAGTGCACATTCTCTTGGTTCACCTTGGTGCAAGGAGAAGGATAGTCATCGCCAACTGCGTAATCATTATTTTTGAGAGCAACGGACCAAAACAAAGTGCATGTCATGGTGCAGTGTTGCCATAGACATTGCAACACGTCTGCAGTGAACCTCATGCACTCATTTTCACTCTTATGCGGGAAAAAACCACTGGATTTTTTTGCACTGCAGAGCTTTGGTGAATTACTTTCTTTTTAATTTTAAAACTGCTGTGGCATCATCTACTCCGTGGCTTTGACCTTAATGGCTTTGACCTCACTTCGTTATCCCATGAAGCCTGTCATTTAGCTCTCAGTTGACTCTGTACAAACTTCACATGGCCTTTAGTGGTATGTTTACATGTTTTTATTCTTCTGTGATGCATTACAGCTTTTGTTGCTGCGCCCCGCCGTGGTGGTTCAGTGGTTACGGCGCTCGGCTGCTGACCCGAAAGACGCGGGTTTGATCCCAGCCGTGGCGACCGAATTTCGATGGAGGCGAAATTCTAGAGGCCCCTGTACTGTGCGATGTCAGTGCACGTGAAAGAACCCCAGGTGGTCGATGTTTTCCGGAGCCCTTCACCACGGCGTCCCTCATAGCCTGAGTTGCTTTGGGATGTTAATCCTCAATAAACCAAACCAAACCTACCAGATTATTAGGACAAAAGTCAGTACTGCAAGCTGTGCATAGAGATTCAGGTTCCTCTGGTTGATTGGGTGCATGCATGTGTCCAGGTTTTGTGCCTGAAGAAGTACACTCGCAGTGATGATTTTGCCCTGCAGCGGCTGCCCTCTGTCCTGTGGGGCTGCCCGTCTGTGACGTTGACCAGGACAATGGCCAGGAGGACAAGGGCATTGTCTGGGCCGTGCCCACACGTCGTGTGAGCCTCGAGCGCCGCATGATGCGGCGCATTTCGCACCCTTTCTTCAAGATCAAGCCAAAGGACTACATCAAAAGCTGTCACGTTTGCGGTCACTTTCACCTTGCCCACACCATCTGTGGTGAGTTGGTCACGCATTTCGTGTGCAGGGCATCCCATGCATGCCTTCCATTGTACCAGCCGAGAAGGTTCCTGTTTGTGGTATTCTTGCTTGTGTGCTGTTGCTTGTGCCAAGCGTTGAGGCGCAAATTGTTCAGTGCGGGGAAATTTAAAAATTTTTCCGTGGAGTATGCCAAGAATACAGAGAAAAAAAAAATTCCCACCTTCCCAGCTGGTTAATTGTACAGTTTCTGTTGGGGCCTCCATCTGTGCACTTTGCGACTCGAAACTGCTTTCAAGGTCTTAATTATACTTTTTCCGACTGACTTCTGCCATGTGGAACCATTATGTAAACCAAAAGCAAATGAAAGCGCACTTATTGAAGCCATGTTGGAGCTGTCATAAATAAGCAGGTGTCCTTTCTAGAAATTATTTTCTGCATTCATTCGGCATGCCTGGCTTGACGTGATTCTAGAGTACAAGGAATCCGATAGTGTGCAGGTCGTGTCCACAAATGCGGACATAGGGCCAGAAGAATACATGCCACGTGACAGTCACTTCAACAACTTGCAGCTGCTCAAAATATGTCGAATGAATTGCTAGATGCTGCGAATGGTTGACGGCTCTTTTCTTTGGTGGCATCTGTGTCTTTCCCACCTGCCAAAGGATGTGCCCCAATTTAAAATGGTGGGTTTCATAGCTGGTACAGTACAGAACTGTGCTGTGGAAGTAAGCGTTTTTTTAGGCAGATATTACGTACATGATTGTTATGTTAATTTGTTAGTTCGCCTCAACGAGACCATTACTCTGGAAAGAAGAATGGTTAAGCAAAAGAAAACGTGCTTATGTGTTGAAGCCATTTAAAAATGAGACATTGGTGGGTGTGTCACTGACGCATTCACGCACCAGACACAGTTGCTCGAGGCATTAGGAGCATGCTTTCCTGGTTATCTTCAAGTGACAAAGAAATCACTGCGAACTGCTCTCGAACATACAGTTATCAGTTTAATATTCATTAGGAAATCACTCATGATAGGGCTTCTTTTCTTAATTCATGTGCGCAGTAACAAGTAATTTAGGCTTAGGTGCTTCAAAATGCTCTTGTTATGAACCCGCTGGGGTGCCAAGAAACTTGCTCACTTCGTACCTGAATTTGTGGATAAATACCTGGAATTTATTACAGCAGCGTGATGCCCATCACTGTTTCAAGTTTAATACAGAGCATTCTCTCTGGTGTTTTCCAAAGTAACTACTTTGTGCATTTTGCCTGTGGAAATACAGTTGAGTCCACTTACAACGAACCTGACTGTCGCATGGATTGCATTCGTTGTATCTGAGGTTCATAGTAAGTGGACTTCCCATGCTGCAGCCGAAATACAAAGTCAGAAAGTGCAAGTCTGTTATGCACTTGTATTATTCAAAAGAAACCTTATTTTGGCGCTTTATAAGCTCTCCAAAGCAGTTACATGCCCCTCATAAATGGGCGCTATTATCGATACGCTTCTTTAGGGATGCGATAAAACTTATTGCGGTGGAAACCTCCATGGCAGCTGGTGGTAGCTCACCCTCTTTGTCATTGTCTTCATCATAATCTTGGCAATGGAACAGTGTTCATACTTTCAGTACAAGTATATTCTTCCCTGTAAGGCTCTCCAGTGTCGGCTTTATCAACCGCACCAGTGAAGTCCTTGTGGGCGACATTAGGCCAGGCTAGCTGCGCATCGACAATGCGTTGCCACAAATCAATCAGTTCCATCCACTTGAACTTATTCATGATGGGGAACAGAGTTACCCAAACTGGCATGTTGTCACCTGTCAGTCGTTACAGCTATGCACTGGTGACGCGGCGCTGATAGGACACCTCGAGCATGTTAATTATATCAATGCCACTAGCAGGTCTGGCTCATGGCATTTGGTCAAGAAAGGGATTCATAAAGAGCAGACACTCCCATAAGACCCAAAGCCCCAGTTGACTGTAGCGCACCAAGTGGCCGGGTGAGAGACTTCTGGTTTCGGTTTCATGCGTGCACAGTTTGAATGCTAGCGTGCACTGTGGCCTGCCGCGCCCTTGTCGCGCATTATTTCTGTTCAGTATGGTCTTCTATTGTTATCTATTTACGGTCCAGAAAGATGAAAAGTTACATTGCGTGCACTCTTGACCGTTGACCGACCTTCAACACAGCTGTGCCACTGTCTTCGTAAAACAGTGCCAACCCAGAAAAGACACCAGGTGCTTTGTAAAATGAACGTTTATTTTGCTGCACATAAACCCAAAACCGATACAGTAGCTGTTGCCATTTGGCACATCGCTAAGCTCGCTGCGTGCTTCTTCTGCGTCCATTGTTACTGCTGCATGGCTTACAGCAGTGGTTGTCGCTAGAACCGTACTTTTATTGCGAAAGCAATACTGCGCTAGGTTTTGAGCCTTCAGCGTCGTAACAGCGGATCCACATTTGACCTTTAGCTTGACCTCTATTGTGGCGTTCAGTGTTGTAGACTGCGTTGATTTTGAGGAAAGGAAAGGCGCCTTACCAACTCTGTGGCTTACTGGACACCTCAATAGCACTTTAAGCTAATTCCGGGGTTCACTGATGCCCTCTGACATAGACAGTGTTGTAGACTGCGTTGATTTGGAGGAAAGGAAAGGCGCCTTACCAACTGTGTGGTATAGTGGACACCTCAATAACACTTTAAGCTAATTCCAGCGTTCCCTGCCTTTCACTACTGTAGTCGCTAAACTTGCTCGTAATTTGCTTTCGCAACCTTCCAGGCTTAGTAACCAAGCTAAGCCTCTGCCAATTTTTTTGACGGCTGCATCTGTGGAAAAATTCCTGTCGAAAAGTTCCCTCAGCATTTCATACATCATGTTTTTATTTATTTGGTTGTTTATTTATTTATTTATTTTTGGTTGGTTGCGTTCTTTCCTTAGAAAGAGGTGAAGGGAATCTCATGAAGGTGTGGAGAGAAGTTTTCGGCTATGGGGCCAAGTTTGCAGCGCGTCCTTGTTGGCTGTAACCGAGTTATGTGTGGCCACACTTGTTAGTCGTATATGAGATGCAGTGCCATTTCCCTAACATATTTTGATAGTAGCATCGCCCTTGTTCGTAATAAGCGATCGATTGGTTTACCTGCAGCCTCTATAAGGGGGCCTGACCGTAAGCATTTCCTCTTTGCTGGCTTTTTGATGTGTTATTGGACTTAAGTCTCTGTTTGTTTATTTCTTCTGTTTATAGTCTTGCAGCGATGTGTAAGTTGTCTGCTTTCCTTCCTTATGCAGCACTTTTTACATGTACATTGAACATGCAAGTGCACTGTTATGTCTGCCTGATGATGCTGATAATGCAGGCCACTGCTACCAGCGGGTGAAAGAGGAGACAGAGCAGTTGCGCAATGCCATTGCGGAGGAACTCAAGCTGGACCCTGTGGAATCAGAGGTGACCATCGTCTACAAGGGTGAGAAGAAGCCCACCGAGAGCGGCACCCGTGTGGTTGAAGTGGATCGTCCTCGGCCAGCCTGGTTCAGCCAAAACCTGCTCACCAGGTCGTCATCATCGTGAAGTTCATGCTTATGGCACTAGCTGTTATCTGGTTTGTACCACGCACTAGGTTTGTACTGCTTGCATAGTCAGGCGTTTTTGTTTTTTTTCCTAGTTCGAAGCAAGAGGCTGCGCTTCAAACTGAAAAGCGTTTGTTGAATAAAAGCTATGTCATTGTTCATCAGAGTGTTGTTTCTAGTAACCACTGGATTTTGTCAGAGCATTGCAAACACTTTGTGCATTTGACCCACCATGGGCTTTGGCATGTAGCAGTGGTTTTCGGCCGCTGATCCCAAAGTCATGGGTTCGATCCCGGACGCGGTGGGCGTAATGCGATGGATGCAAAGTACAAGGACTCCCATGTGCTCTACAATCTCAGGACACATTTAAGAACCCCAGGTGGTCTAAATTAACCTGGAGTCCTCCACTTCATAATCATCATCATCAGCCTGGCTACAGTTAAACCTGGATGTAACGAACCTCCATATAGCGAATTCCTCGATATTACGGAGTTTCTCAGTCCCCCAGTGCCGCCCCCATTGAAGCGCTTGTATTTGAGACCTCCATATAACGAAGGTGTGGCAGCAGTTGACCTTGGTATAACGAAGTGGCTATGCCATCTGTAGGTTAGCTAGTGCTGAGTTACTCAACATTTGGCAGAACCACGAGAAAGTTTCATGACGATAAAGCACGAACTGACATGAGAGGCACGCCGATCGCATCGAGCGACCTAGTTGACGCAACGCACCGTGCTCAAGCGCTTTCTTTTTTGGAACGCCATACCACATGACATTACAACAGTTCATACTCAAAAGCAGCGAAAAAGAATAGGGCACAGCAAAAAAAGGCGAAACCAGCAGTGCACGGCCATCGCCGCTGCGCAGTTGCTCGCGTCATTCTGCCACCGATAGCTACCGTGCGTCGGGAGCTGGGACAGCGGTGAGCACCTGCGACGCATGGTAAGGAGGCCGAACATGGGGGTAGAAGCACTTGCCTCCGCGAGCGCTCTACGGCGGCGGTAAGGCCACGCACATTCTCTAGCTCAGTCGCAGTGCGCCCGCCCTCCCCACCCCACTCGTAGTGGCGTCGCGCAAGCCGCGGCGGAGGTGGCGGCGGCTGCTGCCGCAGTCGCGCTATAAGCGTGATCGCGGTACGCTTCTCCGCATTGATGACATCGAGTAACACTGTCTTCTGTAAGCATTTGCAAGGTGATTTTACCTATATTTATTTCTTATGTTTCTGTTCTGCAGTGTCCTTTTGACTCTTCTCGTGAAAACTACTTAACGAAAAATCTCGGGACTTTTTTCAATTTTTCAATTTCGATATAACCAGTTTAACTGTACACCTACTGCAGGACCCTTAACGCTTTACTGTGCCAACTGCGGCCACTCTATCCCCGCAAACTTCTTAATCTCATCGGCCCACCTAACCCCCTGCTACGCTTGCCTTCTCTTGGAATGCACTCCATTACCCTTAAGGACCAGCGGTCATCTTGCCTTCACATTACATGCCCTGCCCAAACCTATGGAGGCAAAATTCTAGAGGCCCGTGTGCTGTGCGATGTCAGTGCACGTTTGAGAACCCCAGGTGGTCGAAATTACCGGAGCCCTTCACTACGGCGTCCCTCATAGCCTGAGTAGATTCAGGACGTTAAACCCCAAAAAATCAAATCAAATCTTCTTCGTCTTCGTTTTGACTAGGATCTCATTAACCTGCGTTTGTTCCCTTACCCACTCTGCCTGCTTCCGGTCTCTTAACATAACACCTATAATTTCTCTTTCCATAACTCGCTGCATTGTCCTTAAGCCGAACCCTTGTTGTTAACGGAAGGGCCAAGTACAACCTTGTGCTTATTAATTAACTTCGATAGCTCTGCCAGTTCTCTTCTGTGTATGGAGTTGGACGCCTTCATGCTTTGGCATTTCTTAGATCTTTTGTCTCCTGAGATAGCTTGCCAGTGCCCCATCAAACCAACTTGCCTCCTACTTCTACTGCACATTCCATAATGATAGCTATGAGATTATCGTTAATTGCTTGAAGATTAAGGCCATCATCCTCAGTTTAAAGCCGAATACCTGTTCTGCAATGATATCCTCCAGTACAGTTTCTCTTCCAACTTTTTAAGTCCACTTCTAGCCGCACTCCCGTGGTAGCTTAGTGGTTAGGGCACTCTGCTACCGAGCCGGAATCCCCAGGTTCGAACCCGGCCGTGGCAGCCACGTTTCGAAGGAGGCTAAACGGAAACACTTCCACTTGAAGGTCAAATGTACCGCATTGATGACATTGGCTCGACGAGGCTAGTAAAGCTTTCGCTTTAAAAACCAATTTTCAAATACAAAAGGCGCCCCTGTGACGTGGGATGTCAGTGATGTTAAATACCCAGGCGGTCAAATTATTCCCAACCCCTCCATTATGGCACCTCTTCCTTCCTTTCTGCTTTCACTCCCTCCTTTATCCCTTCCCTTATGGCGCTCAACTGTCCACCCTCCACCAAGATCTGAGACAGTTACTACACAATCTCTTTTCCTCAAAAAACCAATTTTCAAATACAAAAGGCGCCCATGTGCTGTGGGATGTCAGTGATGTTAAATACCCAGGCGGTCAAATTATTCCCAACCCCTCCATTCTGGCACCTCTTTCTTCCTTTCTGCTTTCACTCCCTCCTTTATCCCTTCCCTTATGGCGCTCAACTGTCCACCCTCCACCAAGATCTGAGACAGTTACTACACAATCTCTTTTCCTCAAAAAACCAATTTTCAAATACAAAAGGCGCCCATGTGCTGTGGGATGTCAGTGATGTTAAATACCCAGGCGGTCAAATTATTCCCAACCCCTCCATTCTGGCACCTCTTTCTTCCTTTCTGCTTTCACTCCCTCCTTTATCCCTTCCCTTATGGCGCTCAACTGTCCACCCTCCACCAAGATCTGAGACAGTTACTACACAATCTCTTTTCCTCAAAAAACCAATTTTCAAATACAAAAGGCGCCCATGTGCTGTGGGATGTCAGTGATGTTAAATACCCAGGCGGTCAAATTATTCCCAACCCCTCCATTCTGGCACCTCTTCCTTCCTTTCTGCTTTCACTCCCTCCTTTATCCCTTCCCTTATGGCGCTCAACTGTCCACCCTCCACCAAGATCTGAGACAGTTACTACACAATCTCTTTTCCTCAAAAAACCAATTTTCAAATACAAAAGGCGCCCCTGTGCCGTGGGATGTCAGTGATGTTAAATACCCAGGCGGTCAAATTATTCCCAACCCCTCCATTCTGGCACCTCTTCCTTCCTTTCTGCTTTCACTCCCTCTTTTATCCCTTCCCTTATGGCGCTCAACTGTCCACCCTCCACCAAGATCTGAGACAGTTACTACACAATCTCTTTTCCTCAAAAAACCAATTTTCAAATACAAAAGGCGCCCCTGTGCCGTGGGATATCAGCGATGTTAATACCCAGGCGGTCAAATTATTCCCAACCCCTCCATTCTGGCACCTCTTCTTTCCTTTCTGCTTTCACTCCCTCTTTTATCCCTTCCCTTATGGCGCTCAACTGTCCACCCTCCACCAAGATCTGAGACAGTTACTACACAATCTCTTTTCCTCAAAAAACCAATTTTCAAATACAAAAGGCGCCCCTGTGCCGTGGGATGTCAGTGATGTTAATACCCAGGCGGTCAAATTATTCCCAACCCCTCCATTCTGGCACCTCTTCCTTCCTTTCTGCTTTCACTCCCTCTTTTATCCCTTCCCTTATGGCGCTCAACTGTCCACCCTCCGCCAAGATCTGAGACAGTTACTACACAATCTCTTTTCCTCAAAAAACCAATTTTCAAATACAAAAGGCGCCCCTGTGCCGTGGGATGTCAGTGATGTTAAATACCCAGGCGGTCAAATTATTCCCAACCCCTCCATTCTGACACCTCTTCCTTCCTTTCTGCTTTCACTCCCTCTTTTATCCCTTCCCTTATGGCGCTCAACTGTCCACCCTCCGCCAAGATCTGAGACAGTTACTACACAATCTCTTTTCCTCAAAAAACCAATTTTCAAATACAAAAGGCGCCCCTGTGCCGTGGGATGTCAGTGATGTTAAATACCCAGGGGGTCAAATTATTCCCAACCCCTCCATTCTGGCACCTCTTCCTTCCTTTCTGCTTTCACTCCCTCTTTTATCCCTTCCCTTATGGCGCTCAACTGTCCACCCTCCGCCAAGATCTGAGACAGTTACTACACAATCTCTTTTCCTCAAAAAACCAATTTTCAAATACAAAAGGCGCCCCTGTGCCGTGGGATGTCAGTGATGTTAATACCCAGGCGGTCAAATTATTCCCAACCCCTCCATTCTGACACCTCTTCCTTCCTTTCTGCTTTCACTCCCTCTTTTATCCCTTCCCTTATGGCGCTCAACTGTCCACCCTCCGCCAAGATCTGAGACAGTTACTACACAATCTCTTTTCCTCAAAAAACCAATTTTCAAATACAAAAGGTGCCCCTGTGCCGTGGGATGTCAGTGATGTTAAATACCCAGGCGGTCAAATTATTCCCAACCCCTCCATTCTGGCACCTCTTCCTTCCTTTCTGCTTTCACTCCCTCTTTTATCCCTTCCCTTATGGCGCTCAACTGTCCACCCTCCGCCAAGATCTGAGACAGTTACTACACAATCTCTTTTCCTCAAAAAACCAATTTTCAAATACAAAAGGCGCCCCTGTGCCGTGGGATGTCAGTGATGTTAATACCCAGGCGGTCAAATTATTCCCAACCCCTCCATTCTGACACCTCTTCCTTCCTTTCTGCTTTCACTCCCTCTTTTATCCCTTCCCTTATGGCGCTCAACTGTCCACCCTCCGCCAAGATCTGAGACAGTTACTACACAATCTCTTTTCCTCAAAAAACCAATTTTCAAATACAAAAGGCGCCCCTGTGCCGTGGGATGTCAGTGATGTTAAATACCCAGGCGGTCAAATTATTCCCAACCCCTCCATTCTGGCACCTCTTCCTTCCTTTCTGCTTTCACTCCCTCCTTTATCCCTTCCCTTATGGCGCTCAACTGTCCACCCTCCACCAAGATCTGAGACAGTTACTACACAATCTCTTTTCCTCAAAAAACCAATTTTCAAATACAAAAGGCGCCCCTGTGCCGTGGGATGTCAGTGATGTTAAATACCCAGGCGGTCAAATTATTCCCAACCCCTCCATTCTGGCACCTCTTCCTTCCTTTCTGCTTTCACTCCCTCCTTTATCCCTTCCCTTATGGCGCTCAACTGTCCACCCTCCACCAAGATCTGAGACAGTTACTACACAATCTCTTTTCCTCAAAAAACCAATTTTCAAATACAAAAGGCGCCCATGTGCTGTGGGATGTCAGTGATGTTAAATACCCAGGCGGTCAAATTATTCCCAACCCCTCGATTCTGGCACCTCTTTCTTCCTTTCTGCTTTCACTCCCTCCTTTATCCCTTCCCTTATGGCGCTCAACTGTCCACCCTCCACCAAGATCTGAGACAGTTACTACACAATCTCTTTTCCTCAAAAAACCAATTTTCAAATACAAAAGGCGCCCATGTGCTGTGGGATGTCAGTGATGTTAAATACCCAGGCGGTCAAATTATTCCCAACCCCTCGATTCTGGCACCTCTTTCTTCCTTTCTGCTTTCACTCCCTCCTTTATCCCTTCCCTTATGGCGCTCAACTGTCCACCCTCCACCAAGATCTGAGACAGTTACTACACAATCTCTTTTCCTCAAAAAACCAATTTTCAAATACAAAAGGCGCCCCTGTGCCGTGGGATGTCAGTGATGTTAAATACCCAGGCGGTCAAATTATTCCCAACCCCTCCATTCTGGCACCTCTTCCTTCCTTTCTGCTTTCACTCCCTTTTTTATCCCTTCCCTTATGGCGCTCAACTGTCCACCCTCCACCAAGATCTGAGACAGTTACTACACAATCTCTTTTCCTCAAAAAACCAATTTTCAAATACAAAAGGCGCCCCTGTCCCGTGGGATGTCAGTGATGTTAATACCCAGGCGGTCAAATTATTCCCAACCCCTCCATTCTGGCACCTCTTCCTTCCTTTCTGCTTTCACTCCCTCCTTTATCCCTTCCCTTATGGCGCTCAACTGTCCACCCTCCACCAAGATCTGAGACAGTTACTACACAATCTCTTTTCCTCAAAAAACCAATTTTCAAATACAAAAGGCGCCCCTGTGCCGTGGGATATCAGCGATGTTAATACCCAGGCGGTCAAATTATTCCCAACCCCTCCATTCTGGCACCTCTTTCTTCCTTTCTGCTTTCACTCCCTCCTTTATCCCTTCCCTTATGGCGCTCAACTGTCCACCCTCCACCAAGATCTGAGACAGTTACTACACAATCTCTTTTCCTCAAAAAACCAATTTTCAAATACAAAAGGCGCCCCTGTGCCGTGGGATGTCAGTGATGTTAAATACCCAGGCGGTCAAATTATTCCCAACCCCTCCATTCTGGCACCTCTTCCTTCCTTTCTGCTTTCACTCCCTCCTTTATCCCTTCCTTTATGGCGCTCAACTGTCCACCCTCCACCAAGATCTGAGACAGTTACTACACAATCTTTTCCTCAAAAAACCAATTTTCAAATACAAAAGGCGCCCCTGTGCCGTGGGATGTCAGTGATGTTAAATACCCAGGCGGTCAAATTATTCCCAACCCCTCCATTCTGGCACCTCTTCCTTCCTTTCTGCTTTCACTCCCTCCTTTATCCCTTCCCTTATGGCGCTCAACTGTCCACCCTCCACCAAGATCTGAGACAGTTACTACACAATCTCTTTTCCTCAAAAAACCAATTTTCAAATACAAAAGGCGCCCCTGTGCCGTGGGATGTCAGTGATGTTAAATACCCAGGCGGTCAAATTATTCCCAACCCCTCCATTCTGGCACCTCTTCCTTCCTTTCTGCTTTCACTCCCTCCTTTATCCCTTCCCTTATGGCGCTCAACTGTCCACCCTCCACCAAGATCTGAGACAGTTACTACACAATCTCTTTTCCTCAAAAAACCAATTTTCAAATACAAAAGGCGCCCCTGTGCCGTGGGATGTCAGTGATGTTAAATACCCAGGGGGTCAAATTATTCCCAACCCCTCCATTCTGGCACCTCTTTCTTCCTTTCTGCTTTCACTCCCTCCTTTATCCCTTCCCTTATGGCGCTCAACTGTCCACCCTCCACCAAGATCTGAGACAGTTACTACACAATCTCTTTTCCTCAAAAAACCAATTTTCAAATACAAAAGGCGCCCATGTGCTGTATGATGTCAGTGATGTTAAATACCCAGGCGGTCAAATTATTCCCAACCCCTCGATTCTGGCATCTCTTTCTTCCTTTCTGCTTTCACTCCCTCCTTTATCCCTTCCCTTATGGCGCTCAACTGTCCACCCTCCACCAAGATCTGAGACAGTTACTACACAATCTCTTTTCCTCAAAAAACCAATTTTCAAATACAAAAGGCGCCCATGTGCTGTATGATGTCAGTGATGTTAAATACCCAGGCGGTCAAATTATTCCCAACCCCTCCATTCTGGCACCTCTTCCTTCCTTTCTGCTTTCACTCCCTCCTTTATCCCTTCCCTTATGGCGCTCAACTGTCCACCCTCCACCAAGATCTGAGACAGTTACTACACAATCTCTTTTCCTCAAAAAACCAATTTTCAAATACAAAAGGCGCCCCTGTGCCGTGGGATGTCAGTGATGTTAATACCCAGGCGGTCAAATTATTCCCAACCCCTCCATTCTGGCACCTCTTCCTTCCTTTCTGCTTTCACTCCCTCCTTTATCCCTTCCCTTATGGCGCTCAACTGTCCACCCTCCACCAAGATCTGAGACAGTTACTACACAATCTCTTTTCCTCAAAAAACCAATTTTCAAATACAAAAGGCGCCCCTGTGCCGTGGGATGTCAGTGATGTTAAATACCCAGGCGGTCAAATTATTCCCAACCCCTCCATTCTGGCACCTCTTTCTTCCTTTCTGCTTTCACTCCCTCCTTTATCCCTTCCCTTATGGCGCTCAACTGTCCACCCTCCACCAAGATCTGAGACAGTTACTACACAATCTCTTTTCCTCAAAAAACCAATTTTCAAATACAAAAGGCGCCCATGTGCTGTGGGATGTCAGTGATGTTAAATACCCAGGCGGTCAAATTATTCCCAACCCCTCCATTCTGGCACCTCTTTCTTCCTTTCTGCTTTCACTCCCTCCTTTATCCCTTCCCTTATGGCGCTCAACTGTCCACCCTCCACCAAGATCTGAGACAGTTACTACACAATCTCTTTTCCTCAAAAAACCAATTTTCAAATACAAAAGGCGCCCCTGTGCCGTGGGATGTCAGTGATGTTAATACCCAGGCGGTCAAATTATTCCCAACCCCTCCATTCTGGCACCTCTTTCTTCCTTTCTGCTTTCACTCCCTCCTTTATCCCTTCCCTTATGGCGCTCAACTGTCCACCCTCCACCAAGATCTGAGACAGTTACTACACAATCTCTTTTCCTCAAAAAACCAATTTTCAAATACAAAAGGCGCCCCTGTGCCGTGGGATGTCAGTGATGTTAATACCCAGGCGGTCAAATTATTCCCAACCGCTCCATTCTGGCACCTCTTTCTTCCTTTCTGCTTTCACTCCCTCCTTTATCCCTTCCCTTATGGCGCTCAACTGTCCACCCTCCACCAAGATCTGAGACAGTTACTACACAATCTCTTTTCCTCAAAAAACCAATTTTCAAATACAAAAGGCGCCCCTGTGCCGTGGGATGTCAGTGATGTTAAATACCCAGGCGGTCAAATTATTCCCAACCCCTCCATTCTGGCACCTCTTCCTTCCTTTCTGCTTTCACTCCCTTTTTTATCCCTTCCCTTATGGCGCTCAACTGTCCACGCTCCACCAAGATCTGAGACAGTTACTACACAATCTCTTTTCCTCAAAAAACCAATTTTCAAATACAAAAGGCGCCCCTGTCCCGTGGGATGTCAGTGATGTTAATACCCAGGCGGTCAAATTATTCCCAACCCCTCCATTCTGGCACCTCTTCCTTCCTTTCTGCTTTCACTCCCTCCTTTATCCCTTCCCTTATGGCGCTCAACTGTCCACCCTCCACCAAGATCTGAGACAGTTACTACACAATCTCTTTTCCTCAAAAAACCAATTTTCAAATACAAAAGGCGCCCCTGTGCCGTGGGATATCAGCGATGTTAATACCCAGGCGGTCAAATTATTCCCAACCCCTCCATTCTGGCACCTCTTTCTTCCTTTCTGCTTTCACTCCCTCCTTTATCCCTTCCCTTATGGCGCTCAACTGTCCACCCTCCACCAAGATCTGAGACAGTTACTACACAATCTCTTTTCCTCAAAAAACCAATTTTCAAATACAAAAGGCGCCCCTGTGCCGTGGGATGTCAGTGATGTTAAATACCCAGGCGGTCAAATTATTCCCAACCCCTCCATTCTGGCACCTCTTCCTTCCTTTCTGCTTTCACTCCCTCCTTTATCCCTTCCTTTATGGCGCTCAACTGTCCACCCTCCACCAAGATCTGAGACAGTTACTACACAATCTTTTCCTCAAAAAACCAATTTTCAAATACAAAAGGCGCCCCTGTGCCGTGGGATGTCAGTGATGTTAAATACCCAGGCGGTCAAATTATTCCCAACCCCTCCATTCTGGCACCTCTTCCTTCCTTTCTGCTTTCACTCCCTCCTTTATCCCTTCCCTTATGGCGCTCAACTGTCCACCCTCCACCAAGATCTGAGACAGTTACTACACAATCTCTTTTCCTCAAAAAACCAATTTTCAAATACAAAAGGCGCCCATGTGCTGTATGATGTCAGTGATGTTAAATACCCAGGCGGTCAAATTATTCCCAACCCCTCGATTCTGGCATCTCTTTCTTCCTTTCTGCTTTCACTCCCTCCTTTATCCCTTCCCTTATGGCGCTCAACTGTCCACCCTCCACCAAGATCTGAGACAGTTACTACACAATCTCTTTTCCTCAAAAAACCAATTTTCAAATACAAAAGGCGCCCATGTGCTGTATGATGTCAGTGATGTTAAATACCCAGGCGGTCAAATTATTCCCAACCCCTCCATTCTGGCACCTCTTCCTTCCTTTCTGCTTTCACTCCCTCCTTTATCCCTTCCCTTATGGCGCTCAACTGTCCACCCTCCACCAAGATCTGAGACAGTTACTACACAATCTCTTTTCCTCAAAAAACCAATTTTCAAATACAAAAGGCGCCCCTGTGCCGTGGGATGTCAGTGATGTTAAATACCCAGGGGGTCAAATTATTCCCAACCCCTCCATTCTGGCACCTCTTTCTTCCTTTCTGCTTTCACTCCCTCCTTTATCCCTTCCCTTATGGCGCTCAACTGTCCACCCTCCACCAAGATCTGAGACAGTTACTACACAATCTCTTTTCCTCAAAAAACCAATTTTCAAATACAAAAGGCGCCCATGTGCTGTATGATGTCAGTGATGTTAAATACCCAGGCGGTCAAATTATTCCCAACCCCTCGATTCTGGCATCTCTTTCTTCCTTTCTGCTTTCACTCCCTCCTTTATCCCTTCCCTTATGGCGCTCAACTGTCCACCCTCCACCAAGATCTGAGACAGTTACTACACAATCTCTTTTCCTCAAAAAACCAATTTTCAAATACAAAAGGCGCCCATGTGCTGTATGATGTCAGTGATGTTAAATACCCAGGCGGTCAAATTATTCCCAACCCCTCCATTCTGGCACCTCTTCCTTCCTTTCTGCTTTCACTCCCTCCTTTATCCCTTCCCTTATGGCGCTCAACTGTCCACCCTCCACCAAGATCTGAGACAGTTACTACACAATCTCTTTTCCTCAAAAAACCAATTTTCAAATACAAAAGGCGCCCCTGTGCCGTGGGATGTCAGTGATGTTAATACCCAGGCGGTCAAATTATTCCCAACCCCTCCATTCTGGCACCTCTTCCTTCCTTTCTGCTTTCACTCCCTCCTTTATCCCTTCCCTTATGGCGCTCAACTGTCCACCCTCCACCAAGATCTGAGACAGTTACTACACAATCTCTTTTCCTCAAAAAACCAATTTTCAAATACAAAAGGCGCCCCTGTGCCGTGGGATGTCAGTGATGTTAAATACCCAGGCGGTCAAATTATTCCCAACCCCTCCATTCTGGCACCTCTTTCTTCCTTTCTGCTTTCACTCCCTCCTTTATCCCTTCCCTTATGGCGCTCAACTGTCCACCCTCCACCAAGATCTGAGACAGTTACTACACAATCTCTTTTCCTCAAAAAACCAATTTTCAAATACAAAAGGCGCCCCTGTGCCGTGGGATGTCAGTGATGTTAAATACCCAGGCGGTCAAATTATTCCCAACCCCTCCATTCTGGCACCTCTTCCTTCCTTTCTGCTTTCACTCCCTCCTTTATCCCTTCCCTTATGGCGCTCAACTGTCCACCCTCCACCAAGATCTGAGACAGTTACTACACAATCTCTTTTCCTCAAAAAACCAATTTTCAAATACAAAAGGCGCCCCTGTGCCGTGGGATGTCAGTGATGTTAAATACCCAGGCGGTCAAATTATTCCCAACCCCTCCATTCTGGCACCTCTTCCTTCCTTTCTGCTTTCACTCCCTCCTTTATCCCTTCCCTTATGGCGCTCAACTGTCCACCCTCCACCAAGATCTGAGACAGTTACTACACAATCTCTTTTCCTCAAAAAACCAATTTTCAAATACAAAAGGCGCCCCTGTGCCGTGGGATGTCAGTGATGTTAATACCCAGGCGGTCAAATTATTCCCAACCCCTCCATTCTGGCACCTCTTTCTTCCTTTCTGCTTTCACTCCCTCCTTTATCCCTTCCCTTATGGCGCTCAACTGTCCACCCTCCACCAAGATCTGAGACAGTTACTACACAATCTCTTTTCCTCAAAAAACCAATTTTCAAATACAAAAGGCGCCCATGTGCTGTGGGATGTCAGTGATGTTAAATACCCAGGCGGTCAAATTATTCCCAACCCCTCCATTCTGGCACCTCTTTCTTCCTTTCTGCTTTCACTCCCTCCTTTATCCCTTCCCTTATGGCGCTCAACTGTCCACCCTCCACCAAGATCTGAGACAGTTACTACACAATCTCTTTTCCTCAAAAAACCAATTTTCAAATACAAAAGGCGCCCCTGTGCCGTGGGATGTCAGTGATGTTAATACCCAGCTGCGGTCAAATTATTCCCAACCCCTCCATTCTGGCACCTCTTTCTTCCTTTCTGCTTTCACTCCCTCCTTTATCCCTTCCCTTATGGCGCTCAACTGTCCACCCTCCACCAAGATCTGAGACAGTTACTACACAATCTCTTTTCCTCAAAAAACCAATTTTCAAATACAAAAGGCGCCCATGTGCTGTGGGATGTCAGTGATGTTAAATACCCAGGCGGTCAAATTATTCCCAACCCCTCCATTCTGGCACCTCTTTCTTCCTTTCTGCTTTCACTCCCTCCTTTATCCCTTCCCTTATGGCGCTCAACTGTCCACCCTCCACCAAGATCTGAGACAGTTACTACACAATCTCTTTTCCTCAAAAAACCAATTTTCAAATACAAAAGGCGCCCCTGTGCCGTGGGATGTCAGTGATGTTAATACCCAGGCGGTCAAATTATTCCCAACCCCTCCATTCTGGCACCTCTTTCTTCCTTTCTGCTTTCACTCCCTCCTTTATCCCTTCCCTTATGGCGCTCAACTGTCCACCCTCCACCAAGATCTGAGACAGTTACTACACAATCTCTTTTCCTCAAAAAACCAATTTTCAAATACAAAAGGCGCCCCTGTGCCGTGGGATGTCAGTGATGTTAATACCCAGGCGGTCAAATTATTCCCAACCCCTCCATTCTGGCACCTCTTTCTTCCTTTCTGCTTTCACTCCCTCCTTTATCCCTTCCCTTATGGCGCTCAACTGTCCACCCTCCACCAAGATCTGAGACAGTTACTACACAATCTCTTTTCCTCAAAAAACCAATTTTCAAATGCCAAAGGCGCCCATGTGCTGTGGGATGTCAGTGCATGTTAAAGATACCAGGTGGGAAGCCCACGCTGTGGTACCTCTTCCTTCCTTTCTTTTTTCGCTCCCTCTATCTTTCCTTGCCGGGGTTCTGGTGTCCACCTAATGCCAGAGAGTTACTAGGCCATTTCCTGTTTATCCAATTTTCCAGGTTGAGCTGTGTGTGTGGTGTATGTCTGAGTGAAGCCTCTGAGTTACTGGCTGGGTGGATATCTCAATCGTGCTGCAGGTGGGTGTAGGTTTAGACTTGGTTGATTTTGAGGAAAGGAAAGACCCATAACTGTTTGTTTTATGGGGGTCCATAAGGGACTCATGGTCAGGATAATTTCCACCATGCGTGTTTTAACATGCACCAACATCCCACAGTACACGGGCCTCTAGCATTTCGCCTTATCAAATGCAACCACCACGACCAAACCCGTGTATTTCGGGTCAGCAGCCTAGCACCATCACTGCGGCATCTCCGACTGCTGCATCATGCTCGCAACACGAGCTCACTTTAACCCTTTACTGCACGATTTTTTATTTTATGATAAGATTATTTCAGGACATGCAGGCAGTCATAAAAATCACTATATGCACATGGAAATTTGATTCGCTGGTTATCAACATTTTTTATTGGCTGAAAAATGGTATGTTGCATATTTGCAACAATGTGCAATGAAAACACCTTGCAAAGCTGAACACCGTTCTTGGTGAGAATGAAATACAAATAATGACCACTGAATCAACCACAGTAAAACGGTCATTTCATTGTGTGATACACGTAGAAGCAATTGCTCTTGTTTGTAGAGCAGAGATGAATGCCACACTTAGAACAGTAGCTCATGCAGATTCCGGTGCACTTGGGAAACTTGCAGCGCTGCCTCTTTTGGCTCCAAAGAACCCAGTGGCCAACCTGAAAGAATATATGTGATTATAACCTTTGAAACAACTCATGATTGTTTAGAAATTATACCTCATCTAGCCGAACATCCTGTGTAGGAGTGGGTGCAGTTGGGCCCCTCTTCTTCTTCACTCAGGGTCATCATCGCTTCCAGAAAGGTCACTGTCTTCGCTTTCTGAAGGAAGTGCTCGGCCATAGAACGTTTTAGCATCCATCGCCTGTTCTGTCAAGAAAAACAACCAAGGTGCACATTGTTGCATATGTGCAACATACCAACTTTAACGCGCCAGAAACAAAATATTGCATTATAAGAACGTTTTCTGCCTTACACACATTAACAATGATGCGTAGTAAAGACTAAACAATTTCACTGCACATTATCCAGTTCAGAAAGGCATAAAAAACGGCAAAACTTACCGTTGTTACAGCACGTGAGCGCGCGAAGCATCCACCATGTTTGTTATGGCTGTGATTCCACTGAAGCAGGACAGATGGCAGCACACACGATGGCGCGCTTTTCAAACCTATGTTGCAGAAATGCAACAACGAGCACAGGAAGCTCCAACTCAGATTTCCTTTTGTTTTTGGAGCCATTTATGCTAATGTTGCATATATGCAACAACGTGCAGTAAAGGGTTAAGCAAAGAAGCATGGCCTAATGGCGCGAACTTGCGTACACTCTCGCCTCGGTTTTGCATGTTTCAAGCGTTCCCCGCTGCTTTGCTTCTCCCGACTGGAGACTCATCATTGTGCAGCAGCCTCAGTGCACATCGAACCTTCTGCGCACCATGCTGTCAGAAGTCGCATGTTTTGTCCAGACCCCTAGCACGTGTGCCAATGATGTAGGCCGGGAAAGCTGTAATCGTCCTGCAGTTGATTGTGCCAAGGGGAGGCAAGGATTAAAACTTGCCAGGCCACATCCCATTTGGCTTCCTACAGAACCTTTCATACTGAAAACTGCGCAAAAAACGAAGACACAGAACGAGAAGGTACGACACGGGCGCAGTTTTCAGTATGAATTCCTACCAACTAGCCCAGTTTACCGTTCTTATTAACTACAGAACCTGATGTCAAAGACGTTTCCAGTAAGGCACCCATATATTTTATTTATAAGCCCACTGAATGTGAGGTCTCTCTCGTCAACCATTTTGTTCAATTTATTTATCTTTGCCATTAAGGCATTCTAAATCTCCCACCCCCCCACCCTCCTCTTTGCGTCAGTTCACAACGAATATCATGGTGGCATACCTACATTCTGTGCATCAGTAAGCAAAGAAGTTGCGACTGCGTGGCGCAACAAAAGGAGCCTTTTTTTTTCTCCACTATAAAGGAAAAAGGCTAGTTTCACTGGCGTCACGCAGACACATCAGTAAAATTCGTCACGCATGTTTCTGGGCAGGCATTTCCTAGAGTTCACGCTTTTTTTTTCTTTGCCTTTCTTGATGACAGTTGCGGGGATGAGAGCTTGTCTGTCCTATTGACTCGTTTGTGTCTTTCTGCGCGCTTTACGTCAAACGTGGTTTTCAAATTAGCCCAGGCCCATACCTTAATGAGATCTATTGCCTTGCCCGACTTCTACCGAGTGAGGCGACAGTCCAGCGTCTTTTGGAAACTGGAGCCGACGGTTCTGCAGAAATGAGGAAGGCAGCCCGCGTTGCTCCGACTCCTCTTTTTTAGATTAGCTTGGCAGGGATCATCATCATCATCAGCCTGACTACACCCACTGCAGGGCAAAGGCCTCTCCCATGTCTCTCCAATTAACCCTGTCCTTTGCCAGTTGCTGCCACTGTATCCCCACAAACTTCTTAATCTCATCTGTCCACCTAACTTTCTACTGTCCCCTGCTACATTTGCTTTCTCTTGGAATCCACTCCGTTACCCTTAAGGACCAGCTGTTATCTTGCCTTCGTATTACACGCCCTGCCCAAGCCCATTTCTTCCTCTTGATTTCAACTAAGATGTCATTAGCCCGCGTTTGTTCCCTCACCCACTCCGCCCTCTTCCGATCTCTTAACGTTACACCTATCATTTTCCTTTCCATAGCTCGCTTCATTGTTCTTAACTTAAGCTGAACCCTCTTATTTAGCCTCCACGTTTCTGCCCCATAGGGTTAATGGGATTCAAACCAAGTGGTTATCAGAGGCTGATTTTGTGAGGTTCCTTTGTGACTTGGTTGCTTTTAATGATTTTTTTTCGATGTTTTGAAAAGAAAAAATAAATGTGTGAGCTAAATTTGCCCTGGAAAGGCTACTTAGCAACTATGAATCAGCAAAACGCCGCCTCATTGCATCATCAATCTACATGTAGTCAACGCCCGTTTAAAGGGAAATTCAACCGTCTGCATTATTCTTTTACGGAACAAGCAGTCGAGAAAGTATGACCAATTGGTTTCAGACATGTCACAGCTGTACACCTCACAGCAGTGTGGCGATGGGCCGTTTGGAAGAGAAATTTCCAGTACTGCGCGGAATTGTCCATATATGGTGCAGTAATAAGACGAAATAATCCCAAAGAATGCTGAAAAAGCGGGTGTCAACTACGCAGAAATAGTTATATTTGGCAGGTCATCCTTCAAAGCTGCTGGCACACCCAAGAAAATTAGGGCCCTGTGAACAATCCTTACGTTCTAACAACAAATGCAGCATAATTCTACTGAATTCTGCGACCATGACACTTTAAATTACAACTGTGAAGGATTACCAAACAACCGCTGTCCTTTTTCTGTGCAACCAGTGACTGGAGAATATAGCAGTCCATCATTACTTCTCGGTTGCCATGTGGTTAGAGCGACTGCACCATTCATAATACACAATCAAAAGTGCCAGAACATTATTGCTACAAGCGAAACAACTATGTACTGCATATTTCCAGTTTAGTCGTATTATTCCAGTGGCCATGCAACCACATACAAACCGCGCCACATGCACTGTACGCAACCGGCGTGTGGGACCCAACATGCTGCTGCGAGGGGGAAACAGTGGTGCGGGGTGGTACCCTGAAAGCGGAGGTGCGTGGACATCAAGGCACCGTAGTGCATTCACTAGACGCGCGTCATCTGCTAGACCATTGCTGTACATTGTGTTAGGGCTTCAGTGGGTGCCGCGTGAGGGTGCTAGGAAGGCACGCCATGCACGAGGGAATTCAGGGGAAAAGTGCTTCGCACCTCGCTTAATTCAGATATCAGTACTTTACATGCTCATAATTAAATTATTCATGCATGCTTCAGTACATATCTCAAAGATACGTTTCTTAGACATCTGTGCAATCACTAGATGCACGTTCGTTCACTTCAAAGAGTCGAGTGGCGGAGTGGACCTCGTGTAAATACCATGTTGGGAAAACAAAAAAAAAACAGTCGTGATGGAGTGGTAGCATCCTTGTCTCGCATGCAGGAGGCCTGAGTTCGATTTCCGCTTGCACCAAAATTTTTTTTCTCGAGGTCATATCAGTGCCGTACGTAACATGACCTTCAAGGTTTGTACGCAAGAAGTGGAGCTTTCGCTCCAAAAGTCACTTGCACACAGGTAGTCTGTGCCAATCGTACTGATGTTGAAGCCGGCTTGATAAAATTCATTGTTGCTGCTGTAGACAAGGCTCTTGCTGGTGTCCTCTATGTATGATCAGCACAAGTTGCTTCATCTACTCCGAGTAGCCAAACCGTGTCAACGTGTCCTTCCTCCTACAGCACTGTCAACTCAATCCAAACACATTCTTCTCTAACATCAATGCCAGTGTTGATGAATGATACTGACACACACGCTCTTTCTCAAATATTTGCTGCTCTGACGTAGAAATGCTGTGCCCAACTCAGAAGCATTGCGCTTCCTCCTCACTGTCTAAATCTGATGAGAAAAAAGTTCATCAGGCATCATGGAGAAGTTTCATGCGTTGGAAGAGGCTGTTGCTACCTCATTTCTAAAACTACCATCAAGGCAGGATTAACAGTCCTCCAATGGAATTGTCGCTCCATTGCATCTTCCTTCCACAATTTACAACAGCTCATACTTAAGCATAGTCTAGACATCATTTTACTGTAAGAAACTTGGCTTTCTTCTAATCGCTCCTTCTCAATTAAGAATTGCCGTGTGTTTAGAGCTGATTGCATGAACTGCAGGGGTTGGGATTTGGTAACAATTGATTTCAACAATTTTTTCATCGCACGAATGTGTCACTTAAAGTTATACATCTTTATTGTGAGACCCTTGCAATTGATCTTGTACCGCAGTGTGCTGCTCCAATAGCTGCGAATATCTACTTCCTCACTGGCATCCGTAGGATGGACTGCTTAGATGCTTTCCTGTACAATAACACTAATGTAATTTTTGGGGGAGACTTCAATCGCATCATGCTATATGGAGTTTCCGCACAGATGTCAGAGGGCACATACTTTGTTCTTGGATGTCCTAAAACGATGTGCGCTGCTACAACAGCCATGCTATAAATTTTGTGCAAGCTCATTCTCATTCAGCAATTGATTTGACTTTAGCTGTTAATGGGGCTGGGATATCTTTGTGGTCACCAGTTGACCCCTGTATAAGTAAAACACCTTGTGGTCACCTTGACCCCTGTACAATGAATGACCACTACCCGATAACTTTCACTATAGTGTGAAAGTCGCCCCTTCAGTCGACCCTTAGGGTGACTGGTTAGACATTGAAATTTGTTAACACTGTAAAGTTCAAGAAATTACTAGGCAAAACATCATCCTTTACTGTTGCCTCGGTGAACTTGGACAGGGCTCCTGGAGTTTTAACTTCTCTGCCACTAAGCATTCTTTGTTTATGGTTAATTCAGCTGTACAACACAAGATTCTTTGGTGCTGGTGGAATGAAGACCGCAAAACCGCCCATCGTCACAGGAAGGCCGCATGGAACAGTCTAGCGCATAACCAGTGCCCAAACACTTTGGTATAAATTACAAATTCTTTGCAGCTTAGTTTAAAAGATCTCTATCTAATGCAATGGAAGAATACAATGAAAATTTGAACAGCTATTTGTCCAGCCTAGCTAATCGAAAAGCTTTGTACAGATATATGGAACACACTAACTCTTTGCCTTCCACTCCTGTGACCCAGTCTATAGTTTTTACCCCCTCAACAAGCAATACCTAACCTGAATTGCATACAGCTCAGGGGCGTACTGCACACTTCGTGCATGCAGTATGGTTTTTTCCCATCTTGCCTCATCTGCCTGCAGACTTCACAGAAGTTGCTCCATGTGAGTTTATGTTGTGTAGTTAGTGGTCTGCAGTCTGCCGCCCCTGGCAGTGACGGAATAGCAGTTGGTATCTTGAAGATCTTAGCTCAGACTTTACCCCGGACATCCTACACATTGTGAATTGGTCCAGGGAAACAGCCTGGATTCCACTAGACTGGAAAACAGCGAAAATAATTTATTGCTAAAAAGACCCGGGGAAAGGATTCGATCTTTGTAATATTCGGCCCATTTCCTTCACTTTAAATTTGACAAAACTTGTGGAATGGGTGATAAACAGCCGCCTCACAAATTATGTTACCAGCTCTCCGTGCCTTCAGTGAGGCTCAGATTGGTTTTCACGGTGGGTGTTCGATTTGGTCTGCACACATAGACTTGGACAGCTGAGTTAAGGTTGCAATGAAGCAGAAGGAGGTCACAGCACTAGTTACATTGGATAGTGCAAAGTTGCAAGACAGCATTGGGCACAGTATTTTGCTCCATAAACTAGCTGAACTCAATCCTCCTTCGTACCTCTTTGTGTGGACAAGAGAGTTCCTAAACTATAGGCATTTCTTTAGCACTGATGGTATTTACAATTCCAGCAAATACGCACATTCAAGGGGTGAACCTCAAGGCTCTGTGCTCTCACCATTACCATTTAATGTACTCATGCGAGACGTTCTTGTCCATACGGCTGTCAAGGTCTACATGTTTGCAGACGACATTGCATTCTTCGCTTCTGCAAAGGTTGTCCAAACTTTGTATCAGGTGTCGCAAGCGTACCTCAACACTCTGGAAGTTTGACTGGGCAGTTTACGGTCAGTTTTGAATGTAGATAAGAGTGCCCTCCTTGCTTTCCCCCTTCCAACATCCCCCCTTTACATCTCCTTGCTGTATCGCTCCACCCCAATCCCACAGGTTGATTCCGTTAAGTACCTAGGCATTACCTACGATGCGCAGGTAGAGACTGGTGGCTACAAATTAAAAGAAATGCGCTTAAAGGTGAGTGCGCCCTTGGCAGGTCGGTGCAAATCAGCCCCAAAAAATTCGGCATGCATTGCGACACTTGGCTCTTTCTTGACAAATGCTATGCAAGGCCACTACTTGAATTTGGTTGTGTTCCATTTTCTGGTTGTCCAAGGTACAAGCTTCAACCTTTGATTCTTTTGGAGAGACGTGCTCTGCACATTTTTGCCTTGGTCTACCAAAAACTGTGGCAAATGCTGTGCTGCTCTCGGAGGCACAGATACCCGATTTAAAAGTGCACTGAAGAGGAATCTGAACTCATTTTTTTGCCGCAGGAAGTGCCTTTCAGGCAGTCATGTGGTGACTTTTCTATTGCTTTTATTTTGTTTTTTTTTTTTTTTGTTTCCATGAGTAAATAGATCTAGTCAGAGACTACACAGCTGCGAATCAGGCCCACGGAAAAAAAAAAGGCGTGGACTCTTTGCTTTCGCCGATCACTACATATCACCCCACCGATGGCAGAGTGGCAAGCCGCCACGGGACTGGCTGAAAGCTTGGTCGACTCCTCCCACCGTCTGCGGGCAATTAAAAAAAAAAAAAGGCGCAGTGAGACGTTAATCCGATTTAATTGAGGGAAATCGGCCGCATAGGGCAATAATTCGAAGCGCTCGGAACGTGTAGATCGAGTTCCTGCGGTAAAAATACGAGTTCAGATTTCTCTTCAGTGCACCTTTAAACTCACGGTTTCAGCTTCTCACTTTATGAACTTTTCTGAGAGATTTAGAAGCCATTCAGGATTGACTAACCTGGCTCTGTTTTCCGGTATTATTTGGCCTAGGTATAGGCTCCCACAGATTGTGTTCGCAGATTCTGAACTGTCGAAAATCTGCCACAATCAGTTCTGTAGTACAGGTTCACAACCTGTGGACTGACACCACAGTTCACTTTGACCACACACTCTCAAGAAATGCAAAACATTTGCCTGCAAAAGTTTTAAATGGGCTTATAGAGGACTACTTGTCCAATTATCCCACTGATAATGCAGTTTTCACTGATGCCTCCCAGCAAATTGAAAAGGCAGCTATTGGCATTTATTCTAGGGCTCTTAATAGTAGTTATTCATTTCAGACACAGTTGGTTTTAGAAAAGATTCCTTGTATTGTTAATCAGGTCATTATACACTTGCTGACAGCCTTTCTGTCATGACTGCAGTTGAAAGCTCAAGGGATGATCTACTGAGCCATTCCCTAATATTTTTCATTTCACCAAGAATTGCGTTTTCACTGGGCATTGACGCTAATGTCATGGCAGATTTTTTAGCAAGGTCTGCCCTATATAGATCCGTGGTGCCATTTATTCCAAACACTGTGCATTTGACAGCAGCCCACTTCCAATGTTTCCTGCTACTGCACTCTTGGATTCACGAGCCTTTCCTTGCTATAGCAGATATTCAGCACAGAGCATTCCCTTGGAGTGTCCACTTATGCGGGTCATGCCAATGTGAGGTGTCAACATCTGTCTTGCGGTGCAGAATACAACGATTAAATCTGTAGTTTTCTTCATTGGGGTTCTCTCTGTCAAACCTTTGGGAATCACTGGCGAAACTGAATCACCTGACCACATCACCATTTTCTCCTTTCCTGTCGACGGTTTGCTTCTCTGTGAAGAGCTAACCTGGAGATTCCCCTCCCTTGATTAGGGCTTCCTCTTTCTATTCCTGTCGTTCTCTCCTTTGGGGCAAGTGCCAGGGGTTATGTCCTTAAACCAGTGTGCAATTAATTATCTTCATATGTACATCACTGCGTCATGGAGATTGATTTGCTAGCAATAATTTTCAAATTTATTTTATTTTTCACACAAAATTTCGCCCCTCGCACAGCTTAACTGTGTCAATATGTCACTGCTGTATGCATGCAAGGCACCCTGGCCAAACCCCCATTGTGGGTATGTACCACTCTACCAGAGGCCAACAACAATTTCGACCAGCTGGGAATCTTAAACGTGCACTGACATCACACAGCACGTGGCCACCCTTGTGTTTCACCTGGCCACACAGCCCAGTTTGAACCTGGAAACTCTGGTGCAGTAGCTAAGTGCCCTAACCAATGAGCCACCACAGCTGGTGAACACACCCAAGCTTTATACTCCCCTGATTTTGAGGAAAGGAAAGGGCCATAACTGACTCCCTGGGTCAGTGGACACCTCAATCACTCTTTGAGGTATGTGGCAGTGGTGTCCACCTGCAAAAAATCCTGCTTTCCCACAATACAGTGGAATCTCCTTACAACGAAACGGTTTATAACGAAATAATGGATATAATGAAGGAACGATGGTTGGTTTGGTTTGATTTATGGGGTTTAACGTCCCAAAGCGACTCAGGCTATGAGGGACGCCGTAGTGAAGGGCTCCGGAAATTTCGACCATCTGGGGTTCTTTAATGTGCACTGAGATCGCACAGTACACGGGCCTCTAGAATTTCTCCTCCAAAGAAATTTGGCTGCTGCGGCCGGGATCGAACCCGCGTCTTTCGGGTCAGCAGCCGAGCACCATAACCACTGAGCCACCGCGGTGGCTGGAATGATGGTTTCCCTTGGAAGCTCAGTCAACACTGGCTATAACGAAGTTACCGCTATAATGAAGCAATCGCCGGGGCCCCTTCAACTTTGTTATAACAAGATTGAACCGTTTCGATTTCATGCTTAGCAATTAAACTGCCAGTCTTTTTTTCTCTTGCTTGCCTCTGTTGTGCCCCGTGGACACTTCACGAGTACTGTTGTGCAAAGTTGCCGTGGGTTGCAGTCACTGCGAAAGTTTGACTTAAGAAGCGGATTCTTTTTTTGCATGGAGTGGGAAAACAACCACATGCTCTCACATTGAGAGCCTTACCCGAGAATTCGTCTTCATCAAGTTCGTCTTAACGGGAGTCTGCTGTACACCAGTAAACATGTTCGTCATGCAAAATTTGCCTCCACTCAGTGAATATGTTATAACTGCATTTGTTGTGATCAGTTACAGTTTTGGTTACAGGAGACAAGTAGTGGATGCAATGTCACAAGTGGGTACAGGATCATGCGAGTTACACAAAAACCGCACTATAGCTGTGTTGTGGTTTCAAGCACAAGAACAAGCACCTGCTGCAGTATGTCAATTAGAGGTGAAAAAACTCACTACGGTTCTCAACAGATCACACTCTGCCAAGTTGAAAGAAACTGCAGGCATCAAGCAAGCTGCTTATCAAACTTTATTTGTAGGCACAATGGCTATGACCGCATAAGTCACACCTGGTGACAAGGCACTTGGACAGCACTGGAAGGTTTGCAGGGAAGACTTCTGCAGGGGAGAAGCCCTACTCTCTGACTTCACCAGGAACACACACCACAATTAGCACCAGTGCGTCAGAGTCAACAAATGCAACCACTCAGGGATGTGGTGTTATCTGGATTTAGGGACACACTCAAGCACACCACCTACTTGTAAATAAACTGCGGCACGGTATGCAATCGAAAGTTAGAGGACATCTGCGTTAATTCATTCTGGATCACTAGTGATTGAAGATATCTCTGTTCTGAACACAAAAATGCAGTTCCCAAGGCACACCCACACGAAGCCTGAGGTTTGGCAGCTGTGAACACAGACTGGTGTGCCAAGTGGGACTCGCCATGCTTGTTGCAATATAAGTAGACCCTCGTTGATACGTTCCAGGTTTGTACGGATTGCCAGCTCATATGCTTAAAATAGTGCGCAATAAAAATGCTGCATACAGTTAATGCTTGTCTTCCGGATAATACGATCTCCCGAAAAGTATGTTCGTAATTTCATCAATTTCCGATCGTATGATATGTTTAGTGCCCAACCATAAGTGCGCTAACATATGAGTTGGCCGAGCCTGGGGTGGTGCGTAACTTGAAGCAGAATGGCTCGGGGCGAAGCATGCAAAAACGAAGGCAATGACACTCGAGAGGTTCTGGCTAGTTTCGCTCTTGCCTTCGCCGGACTCAATATGTTACGGTTGCTTTTGCACCAAGGACAATGCAGGCTTCCAAGCCTGCAAGCACCAGAAAATCTCTTCAGGTGCATGCACTGGCCGGCCTATGTGGAAAGTGAAGGCGTCAACAAGTGTCTTTGTACTTATTCTCGGGCAACACTTTTCACGATCATAGTGGTTTTGGTTGATACTCTCCCCTCTCCCCTCACTGCATTTCTTTAATGCAACGAGGTTCCACTGTAATCAGAAAAGTGCCGCACACTGACCTGTCTCGCACGTCAACAAGGGCCTGCCATACAACCACACTGCTATGGTCGCTGCACCACTTGGCACACAAACTTGTACAGGGGGGGAAGTAGTACAATGATCTGAAATGCAAGCTGGGAGGCTGGAGACACCCTGGTGCGAAAGCCTGCCGACTGCTTGCACCTAGCCGCTTGGGACACGCTAGGGAGGCCCAGCAAGGTTACCGAGAGTGGCTGACCCTCTGCCATGGACTGGTGCCAGGGAAGCCAGTTTGCTTGCAGTCTGACATCCAGGGCCCCTCCGCAGTGTACTTTGCTCTCCCTCCAGAGGCCAAGATCAGAGTGTCTTTGCAGCCCCAAACTGCGATGGAGAGTTCTTGATCAGCTCACTGCAGTAGCTCGTGCAGACAAGACAGGGAGGGAATCTTTGAGTGTGTGCAGCACAATTTGCAGCAGCACACCGCAAAACAATGCGAGGCAGAGAAGAACCTCTCCTCTGAGCTGCACTGTTCCGAGAGGAAATGCGCACTTCCCAGACATTCCTGCACCACACAGCGGTGCACAACAGTCAAAGCCTGGCACACCAGAGCATTTAAGCGGTGGCAGCCCTCCCGTTGCATTCCAGATCAGTGCACGAGCGGAAGTTACCAAAGGGCTGCGGGTGGATGGCCCCCTCTCCCCCCTCCCCTTTTCTGACGGTGTGTGTGCGTGTGTGCGGGGGGGGCTAGAGGAGGCCCTCGGCGCTGCCGTACTTGGCCCGCCGCAGCTGTGCCAGCCGCTCGCGGGCCTCCTCCAGCTCGCGCTCCTTGCGCAGGATCTCCTCGCGGGCGCCAATCTCCTGGGCGATGCCGCCCACCATGCGCCGGTTGATGACCAGCTGGAACTCCTGCTCCTGGGCAATGGAGCGCTGGGCCGCGCGCACCAGGTGGTCGGTGGCCTGCTTCACTGCGTTGCCGGCCGCCTGGAGGCCCCGCATCGAGGACGAGTCTGGCTCCGCCTTCACCTGCACACAGGGGGGAGGGGGATTCCAGAAGAGGCGAAATACAGGCTGGTTGGTACATGTTTGAAGAACTGGATAAAACAGCGCAACGGAAGACAAGACAAGACAAGGACAAACACCAGCGCTGACTAACAACCAAACGGTTTATTGCTACAGGTGAGGCAGCATATAAATGAAATGGCACAGGTAAAAACTCAAGAAAAGCATGACAAAATGATACCACACAACCGCATAACCTGACTCAAAATAGGCACGTCACTGATTAAGACACGCATGTTCCTTAGGTAGTAGATTTATCAATGGGCTGCTGATACAGGCGTTACCTGGGAGGGCGACCACTCACTTGTTTCTTTGTTTATGATCTCTGTACTTGTTAAATACCTGCCTCACACTAGTGTGCATTACAGCAGGCAGGTAAAAGATTACCAAAAGAAACAGCAATCATGCACTCATGGTAAAGGAAAAGATGAGCACTAAATGACAACTGCAAATTTTAGTCCAAAAACATGCACGTTATTCACTTGCATAACCTGCACACTTTTATCTTTAAATTAAGGCCTCAAAAAGGGGGTGCGCAAATTACACAAAGATTTTGCGAACGCATCCTAAAGAAACTCTACGCAGGTCATGACGTGCAATATACACTGTATACTGCCGCCTATACATTGATCCCCCAACTCATACCCTTTGCTGGCCAGAAAAATAGTTCCCTCAAAATATAGGACGCAAACCCTCTCTCGCCCTGCACCATGTTGGGTAGTAGCTTCCCGGGGGATGGCACGATGGTGCATGCACAGCTCAGAGCAATAAATGCAGAATGCTACAACTGCGAAGCCAGCAATCGGTGGCAAATGGGGATAACATGCAATAAAATGGCGCCGTCGAGTGCGGCCCAGTTCACTAGCTTCAAACCAAACAGCAAATGGTTCGGTAGCTTCAAATTCCGGTGCGTGATAGAGATTACCAGAACTGTCCTTTCGCAACTGTCCATAAAGAAAACGTCAGAGTGAGCAAGCTGGGTAGATGAAGCGTCCCCTTGCCACACACAACTTTTGCAGCGATAGGGCCCGACCGATCTTCTCAAGCCTCCCTTGCATGTTCCTGTGTGCATGCTGATGGTCTGGCGGAGCGAAAAATATATGAGAGTAAAATAATAGTTTATAAACTACAGTAATAAATTATGGTTGCACAAATTACGTGAGTAAACACGGTATGTATGTTTCTGGACCAAAACCTTCAGTCGTCAGTTGGTGCTCGTCCCATCCTTTCCCCGTTGTCCTGTGTTCATACACCAAGTCAATATGTTGCCAGCTTGCCTGTTTTATACCACTGTCACATGGGCAATCTCAATGCCCATTGAGTCAATGGCGATCAAAATTTTCAAGGGCCATTCAGACGCACAGCTGGCACAAAGCAATATTCAATGATCAATGAGTAGTGAGCATGCGATCTGAAGATGGCGCTATGGGTAGCAACATTGAAAAAGAAATATCAAGTGAAGCTGAGTAAAACGAGCCGAATGTTGGAGTAGGTGCTATTTAAATTAAAACTTTTTTACGGAAAAAGCTACATAAATAGTACGTCACAGTTCAGCACAATCTAGAGACAGTAATGCGTGGTTCGTTTCAGAAGCATTCACTTTTCGCTGGCGAAGCAGCCACAGATCAGTGACGGTCTCTGTTGTGCTCATAGCTACTGTCGTTGTAGCATTTGTGGGGCACTTCTTGGTCTCTGCTGTCATAAGGTGCGCCAGGAGGCAAAAAATAACGAGAAACAAAGCGGAATGGCAGATGTAAACAGACCAGAGTCTGTTTACATCTGAATGCCGGATGTTCTGTGGACCTGTCATTTTGATTGCCGAATAAAAATTAGCTTAACTAGCTAATGCTGTCTAAAATTTCAGCATTAAATCAAGAAGATACCTTTGTTTATTTCGATTTTTACGTGTTGTTTTCTCAGTATATGGTGAGTGAGATACCTTTCTCAATGGCCCTTGAGGTTCCAATGGCCATTCATGAACCTCCATTGAGTCTCCATCGAGTTCAACAGTTATTGAAAACCTTCCTGTAGCACCGACAATCCCCATTGAGTTCAATGTCTATTGACTGATTGGGCATTGGAACTGCTCGTGTGGCAGCTAGAGCTATAAGACAACCAAGTTTTCAAAGGAAAAAGCACCGGGCACCATCAATGCAATCCCCAATGCCGACTGTTCAATCAGTTACGTCACCAAAATGAAGAATTTTCCACACTGACATTGCCAGCACAGGAACGATGCCTGCAACTTCAGTTGAGAGCACAGTGCGATCGTGGAGCATTCCGAGGACTTCCATTATTGCACCGATTTTGAGACTGCTCGGGTCACTGACTCCAAACCTAACCCATTCAAGCGACAGCTCTTAGAATCCTGGCACGTAAAGAGCACACCCGAGAACAGAAACCGGAACGAGGATGCCTTCCATGAGCGTATGCACATGGCCTTTGCGATGCCGCGAAGTCCATCTCCCACTGCCCTGCAAACACACACTGTTCCCACCTCATGTGACTCACATGGCAGCAACCCCTATCTCAGAACAGTGGCAGTGGGCTGAAAGAAGGTCTAATGAGCACAGTCTTGCCCCATCCAGTCAACAATGAAGAAAATGCCGAGCAGGCCCCGAAACGTCTCTTCTCCCAGGAGACTCTGGTCGGAGTGTGACGCTCTCTAATTTGCCTCCCATCCAAGCAGACCTCTGCCAAAATGCTCATGTTCCAACAGATCTCCTGCGTGGTGTGGTTTCTAGAGGCATTTAAACGATGCGCGCAAAATTTGAAAAATAAATAAAAAGATGGCTACTTTTGTGCTACCATATTGTAGTGCCCTCAACCTTGCTCTAAAAAAATGAAGTGTGCACACTAACTGTGCCAAGAGAGAGATACAGAGAGGGGGAAAGGCAGGGATGTTAACCAGAAAGGTTTCTGGTTGGCTACCCTGCACTGGGGAAGGGAATGAGGGGATTAAAGAGGGAAAAGATAAGGAACGGGAAACACAGCCAGAATCTGTCAATCAAGGCAGCCTCTCGTAAAAAACAAAACAGTGCCTTGTGAGCCTTGATGGCTGTCAACTGTTATGGCCACGGACCGAGGCTCTTCGCCTCTGTGAAAGGGCGAGGATCAAGACGGTCCAACTGTGCCAAAGTGAATGATGTAAGTGACATGATGCTTGTGCCGTTCCTTTCCGTTCAGTGGAAACCCATACCAGTAGCCTCAACGCACAGTTTTCTCCTCTCGCACACGGACAGTGCTCACCTTGCAGGCGACGAGCAGCTGTGCAGTGGAGCTGGCGACCTGCTTGGCGGAGGAGATGAGCTTCTCTTCCGAGGCCTGTCCCTGCACCAGCCAGTTGGCCGACTCCACCAGGCTGTGGGTGGCGGCCGCCACCAGCCGGGCCTGGGCACACACACCGTTAGTGCAATGAGTGGACTGGGCAGACAGGCACAACTCAGCAGAACAGGCCTGCATTCAACGCAGTGAACCTCAGGGGGGCTTTCAGCAAAAAATTTTTCGTTTCTTGAGCTATTTGCAATAAAAGTTGAGAGCTTATTATCCCTGCATGATGTGCGACCAGAGCGCAAGTCCGGTATTTGGACGATTAGAAAAAAAAAGACTAGGCAATAAAAAACGGACAAGAAAAATATGCAGATGCACATTCCCAAGGAATGAGAACTGTTGTAGTGCCACCTAGTGTTGTGCTACAAAAGCAAAAAGCTACAGAGACTGCTCGTAGAGGGGTGCACAATGTAAACTGCATTTACTCAGTGTGATTGCAAACAACCTTCATATGGCAGTTCGTTTTACAGTTAACTGGCAGCATGAAACTTTGGTGCAGTTTGGCAGAATTTCAAGCAACACTGCACTCTAGCTATTACTCAAATAGTCATCACAGTGAGTGAATTAAATTTAGGGGAACCGCCATAATCCTTTCATTGCACGGAGTTCACAAAGGCATATGCTTCAATGGGAGCGACAATGGGGAAACTGAGGAACTTAGTAATAGTACTGTGGAATTCACTACATTGAAATTTGTTACGTCCCGGTCTAACTGCAGTGCCTGTTGTGGCAATGACAAATGAGTGATGGTTTCAAGGAAAAACACCCAGTTTTTCGCACTTAGCCACTACTGCACTAGACTGGCAAAGCGACTTCAACTGGGGCCCAAGATTTGAGCTGAAAAGTCAAGACAACAACCAAACTTGGGAGACACAAGCTGGTTGGTGCCAAACATGAGCAGTGCACTGAATGCACCCCTTCCTCGTAGCTGCGCGAAATGAGAATAGAGCGCCAGGCACTTACCGCTGATACCAGGCCCTCGGACCACTGGCCATCGAGTGAACTGCACGGTATTCGTTCGCCCAACTGCAAACAGATGACGTGCATTTGTCATCAGTAAACAAGGTAATCACACACTGCACAGGATGTGCACATTTCAGCGAACAACTGTCACTTCCATTTTCAGCTGCCTGCCCAAAGGCATATTGGCAACCCCCATATCACAGCGATGTTTTGGGAAAAGGTGCCATCCACAGTTTGTGGACGCATCTTGCTAGGAAGCTCAAGTAAGGCAGGCAGTGATGAAGCGTATCAGCAGAGCTCACATTCTATAAACCACACCTCTCTGTAGGTGCCCGAGTTCTGGGCCTGTTACTACCTTGAGCTAGGTAGTGATATGAGCTTGGTGTATGCACTGGTATGCTTAGCCTTTATCATAGATGCACAAATAAACTGAGCGCAGTCAGCTCTTAATAACGTCGGCGATTCGCCACAGTCCCCCAACTTGGTGCTGAGGGAGCACAGAACCAGCAATATGGTGTGTGCATGCTCAACTTTGCACTTTGTATGAATGTGCAGCGACTCCTAAAGATCAAACAGTACTTTAGGAATGGCATCCATTTTCTGCGGGTCAAGTGAAGCACTGCAAGCTTGCTCTTGCCCAGTACACAGCACTGGTTCCTCTGGTGGATGCCAGATGGTGCTACCGGTTACCAGTGCAGATGATGGGGATTTCTAATTATTTTCTGACCAAATCAGGCAAGTACCCCATTGACACGAGGAAGGAAGGAGATGCATTGACATGAGGAAGCCGAATGAAGTGCTCTAAACAAGGAAACAAAAGCACGTCAAACGCATCTTTCGTGCAGTCCATGCCAATGATGGCTTGCAATGGGCATGGTTGAAATCACATCTCGTATTGTGGCGTGGCGTGGCGGCGTGGCGGTTGGAGAAGTACTCATAAAAATATTTACTTTCCACTCATTTCAGTTTTAAAAAGGTGGTGCTTTGGTCACTCTCAGTGCCACAGCCATCATTTGGGCCAGAAATCTTGGCGGCAAATATTTTGTTACCTACGCCTTTAACGCACGAAACCTGCACATGGACTAAGAGAGACATTGTAGTGGAGGGCTCCAAATTTGTTTCTATCACCTGTGGTTCTTTACTGCACGCTGGCATCACACAAGATAAAAGTATTTTCACATTTAGATGCCTTGCCACCTTGCTGCTGTGGCCAGGATTCAATCCTGCAGCCACTAAGTCACTGCAGTGGCGGTGGAATTGTGTGGTGGTGATCAAAAGCAGCATTCAGTAGGGTACTACACCAGTACAGGCATTGCCGAACAGCAAAACAGAACTTATTTCTTTCAAACTCATAGCCTTTGCTTTCGTGCATGCTTTTGTGACCGCATAAAGGGGACACACAATTGAGTGCCCCAGTTGAAGAGCCACAAAGATCGGAAAGTTGGCTAGTTGTATGACGATATTCGTCATGAGTGGTAACACCACAAAATGAACAAGGACAACAGAGAAGAAAAAAATGAACAAGACCTGAAAGAACACAAACATTCGCACCACTGTAAGAGTTGTAAAGGGTGTTCATCTTAGTTTAAAAATACCACCACCCTGTCCCAACCACTGAAGCTTTGCACATAGTAAAAGACAACATATCCATCACCCTAGTACAAAAAGAAATGGGGACAGCATGCGACCTCAAGGCTTTTCACTGTTTGTGTTTTTTTTCTTTCACTAGTTTGGTGTTTTCTCATTGCATTCCTGATGTGCTCCTTTGTGAGCGCAGATAAACTTTCGTTCTGTCAGTGAAACGTTTAGTTGCGAAACAGTGCTCGTCTTGTCCATTCTGTTCTCGAGACACCCCAAGCTGGCAGTGTAGGGCAGCCAGAGAAGCTGCGTCCCCCGAGGGAGGCCTACCTTGCCGGCCGCAACGAGTTCGCGCTGGGCGGCCGAGGCTGCCCGAACCAAGGCCGATGTGGCAGCTGTGATGGATTTGGCCGCTTCCAGGATCATCTCATCAAAGTTGAGGCTCTCATCGGCTTCCTGAAAGCACGGGAAAAAGAAAGAGTGTGTTAGCAAGCAACACCCTGGCACCAGTCATGCCGATGTCAGTGCCACCCCTTGGGGGTTTCCGAATAATGACATCTCTTGCCACGAGAGCAATCTTGGTCAGTCATAGGCCCCAGGGCTCCGTTTTGGCCACGCAAGGCCTGCGCTGTGGTAGCCTCAGTACTGTGCACACATTTCCACCCTTCCACGCAGAGCAGCATCAGTGACAGTGGCCTGGCATGGTGCCGTGAAAAAATATCTACGCCCTCCACACTATGCTGTGGAAGCCGGAGTAAAGGCTGTCAGTTGCCCCCTTAAAGTGACCGCACTCTTCCTCTTTGCTGCTCTCTCTCTTTCACCAAAAGCTGCTCATGCAGATAAAGTCATCAGATCATGAATTCCACAAAGCCTTGCCAATTCCGGAGAAGAATGTTATGCTTTCAAGACATTAAAGGTTTGGTTTATTAGGATTTAACGTCCCAAAGCGGCTCAGGCTATGAGAGACGCCGTAGTGGAGGGCTCCGGAAATTTCGACCACCTGGGGTTCCTTAACGTGCACTCACATCACACAGTACGCGGCCCTTTAGAATTTTGCCTTCGTCGAAATTCAGCCGCGGCGGCCGGGATTGAACCAGCGTCTTTCGGGTCAGCAGCCGAGCACCATAACCAGTGAGCCACCGCGCCGGGTACAAGACAAGAAAGAAAGCAGAGAAAATGGCGGACAACAATATACAATCTTTTCATGCCCTGTGTTCGGCTACAGGTTGCATGGCTGGTACAATTTTTTATTTTTTTTTTCAGTTTCATGAAAAACGTAACAGTGGGATTTTATTGTATACTTGAGTAAACAACAGTAAGCAACAGTAAGAACAGACATACAAGCAAAAGTACAAGTCACGTCAGCAAGCTGCCTGGTGGTCCCCAGAGCTGAGCATCGATGCTCGACAATGCAAGGCAGAAAGAAGATGGCCGACCAGGTGTTTGGTGGCACTGCCAGCATGGTGGCAAGAGAGGCGTTGGTCATCAGGCACCCTCTGTGGGCATATGTCTGACTCCTGGTTGATTCATGGGCACAACCAAGAATATCAAACATATCTCACAGCTGGGCCCCTCTTCTCCTTGGACGCAGCTGCAGCGACTCGTCTTCTGCACTGCAAGCTCTATGCTCTATTTCCTACTTAGCATGCAACAAGGTAAAAAAAACTGCGCAGGTAGTTCTCCCTTGTGAAACCATTTTGCTCTGTCGTGCGTCATATGCTAGAAATTGCAAATCATGGTGTCTGCACTCGGCCGTGGCAAAAGATACCTGCTTTGCCAAGGCAGCCATGATCATCACCACCATCATCATCAGCCTGACTACACCCACTGCAGGGCAAAGGCCTCTCCCATGTCTCCCCAATTAACCCTGTCCTTTGCCAGTTGCGGCCACCGTATTCCCGCAAACTTCTTAATCTCATCCGCCCACCTAACTCTGTGCCATCCCCTGCTACGTTTGCCTTCTCTTGGAATCCACTCCGTTACCCTTAAGGACCAGCGGTTATCTTGCCTTCGCATTGCATGCCCTGCCCAAGCCCACTTCTTCCTCTTGATTTCAACTACGTCTTTAACCCACGTTTGTTCTCTCACCCACTCCGCCCTCTTCCGATCTCTTAACGTTACACCTCATATTTTCTTTTCCATAGCTCGCTGCGTTGTTCTTAACTTAAGCTGAACCCTCTTTGTTAGCCTCCACGTTTATGCCCCATAGGTGAGTACTGGTAAGATACAGCTGTTGTATACTTTTCTCTTCAAGGCGGCCAAGCATTCAGTTATTGGTGAATGTAACCAGCACAAACAGGAGTGCTACCTTTGGCAGTGTTGCTTGCAAAGTGTGAAATGAGCAGATTTACACGGCCGATGACTGCGCTTCCCCCCCGAGCTTCCCCAGTGGGAGAATCCACTGCACCCACCTTGACACTCCTGCGTGGCTGCAGGTTGGCCAGCTTCCGGGCGGCCGCTTCAATGGACGATGCAGCACCAAGCAGCTCGGTCTCGGCAATCACCGTGGGGTCATTGGGGTCAGCCCAGTCAGTGCCTGCAGCGATCGCGTGCTACTCAGCACCAGTCACACTTCTTTTGGGTCATTCCGCAAATCCCCACAGTAGGACAGCAGTAAAAAAGTATGCAGAGTCACTTGAGACTTCTTACGTGCGGGAAGGTGTAATCCCGCCTGATCACTTTGTAAATGCAGTCGCCATGCTCTGCGGTGTGATGTAACCTACACCACTGGCAATTCTACCTCTGCATGCACGGTTCTATGTAACGCACCTCGGCAGGCTGCCCACCATCTGATAGACAAACACACAATGCCTAAATGTGGGAATGGATGGCCACTATAAGTGTTAGCGCACTAAAAAATACTGCAACTAGGCCACACAACTCCGAACAACCCTCGGTTTCACTGGCCAGGACTTTTTTACAAGCTTGGCTCTGTCTGTGTGTGCTCGTGCGTGCGTGTCCGTGAATGCATGAGTGTGTGTGTGTCCATTTTATACAACACGAATCGAAACCGGGAAATCCTATGAGCCTGGAACATACCAACGAGGTTTTAATGTAGGTTTCCAATACCATGGTGCAACAGCTGAATCAGAATTTGGAGCAATTTTTGGAGGAGGAGGGAAACCTTAGTTTTGGGGCACAAAAATAGAAATTTGGAGCAAGCCATGAGAAAAAAAGAAAACTCAATTTTGAGGACTAAGTTCCAAATTTGGAACAATTTAACGGACACGAAAGCTTACTTTTGGATTTTGGAGCAGCGTGGCACAATCTTTATAAATTCCATCCTTTTGGCGCAACTTTGTGCTGACATAAGCAAATGTATCAGAATGGCGCAATTGGCACAGCTGTTGCAGCCCCTCGAATAGTACGTACATATATCCACATTAACGCCAAGCACGTTCTATATCAAGACAGCACGCTGTCCAGCTGTGTCCACGCTTACCATGTCAGAGTCCTTCAGTAGCACTTCTAGTGCGTACAACATACTGGGTGTCACTGAGACTTTCACCCATGAGAAAGTTCAGAAGCTTCTTTTTCGTTCTGCCTGTCTTAGTGCTGTTTACAGCGTAAAGTTAATCATAGATATTGTTGATTGGTCTATATTTTTTGATGAGAAAACATTACAAAAGAGAAGTACACAACAAAAAAAAAAAAAAAACAAGCAAGGAAATACCTTTGAGGGCCTCCGCAGCTGCAACTATGTCAGTGACAGCCGCAGCAATGTTGCGTGACGTTGAAACCAGTTGCTGTTTACCCTCTGCAGTGGGCTTGTGAACAACCTGCACATTAGTACGTTGTAATGAATCATTAATCACCACTCACATCGATGCAGCTGTGGCAACATACGTAAATTTTACTGACCCTGGTCTTCCCAGGCAACAAAGGTTTGTTGCCTCCAGTGCATGGCAACATGTCAGTTTTAAAAACAGCAAATGATGAGCCTCAGCCGTTCATTTCCGCAGCAATTGAACAAAAAAAACAATAGTGATTGCTATAACCATAGCCCTTCAGTGCTTTTTCTGGTCACGAAACTAAAGCCAGAGTTTCATACAGGGGGACAAGAGGGGGCACAAAATGGCCGTGCGAGCCCTGTTCGCAGTGGCTGCTTGCCGGCCAACAGCCTAACATTCTCCTGATATTTGTGCTTTCTAAGGGTTGGTATTTTGCTTAGGATAGACGCTAGTTTACCGATTATTATTTGATAGCTTGGCTGCAGCATCAAGATACCGAAAACCATGTGTGATCGATGGCGGCCGCTAGCAAACCTTGCTAGTGGCTGTTTCAAGACCAAAAAGCATTTCACTTTCTCCCGCTGCTAGCTGAAATTTCGTACATGGGCCAAGCTTGCGAATTACTGTGCCATTCATTTTCACCGCAACTTGCCTGCAGTGTCACTCAGAAAGATGTAGTGCAGTGGTCAGTCATCATCAACAGCCTGACTACGACCAATGCAGGGCCAAGGCCTCCCCCATGTCTCTCCAGTTAACCTTGTCCTTTGCCAGCTGCGGCCACCATATCCCCGCAAACTTCTAGATCTCATCTACCCACCTAACTTTCTGCCGCCCCCTGCTATGTTTGCCTTCTCTTGGAATCCACTCTGTTACCCTTAAGGACCAGCGGTTAACTTGCCTTCGCATTGCATGCCCTGCCCAAGCCCATTTTTTCCTCTTGATTTTACCTGGGATGTCATTAATCCGCGTTTGTTCCCTCACCCATTCTGCCTGTTACAGCTGTCATTAACTTAAGCTGAATCCTCTTTGTTAGCCTCCATGTTTCTGCCCCATAGGTGAGTACCACTAAGATACAAGTGCTGTATGAGTAGCATGTTTTTATCTGTCTGGGTTGCGGCTGCCTTGACCGAGTCCTTGCTTTCATCGAAGCGCATAAGGCTATTTACATTTGCTTTAGGCTAGCGCTTACCTTACGGTAATACAGACGGGCACTTCTCCACGTCATTGCCCTCACAGGACTCCAAGCGCTGACTCGTGTGAGACGTGGTAAACACACGAAGCTCTCTTGTAGCGTATCGGAGAAGTTTCATGACCATAAAAGCATTTAAGAACTTTGCTAAAACCAACTGCTTTTTTTAGCTGATAAAGAATTCTGCTTCACTCAGTTATTTTCTGAAATCTAAAGGCTTGGTTATGCTGCCGGGCATCCACTCAGTTTTTTTGCACATGCACGAAGCCACACATTTCGGAGTAGTCTCTAGGAAGAGAAAGTTTCAAAGTGTATGCCTCAGTTATGACGGATACAAGGATGATGTCACCTGGAACTGGAAATTCCGCTGCCACCCCGTTCTAACAGGTCACCCTCCCCCAATGCATGAAGTGGTTGGTGAGTCCCACTAAAGAGGCTTGAGAGACCTTCCTCCTGATCATGTGGCAATCAAGAAAGACCATGTCACCCTGCTAGATTATTTATGGCTTACAGGGGTTTAATGTCCCAAAGTGACTCAGGCTATGAGAAACGCCGCAGTGGAGGGCTCCGGAAATTTCGACCACCTGGGGTTCTTTAGCGTGCACTCACATCGCACAGTACACACGCCTCTTGAACTTCGCCTCCATAGAAATTCAGCCACCGCGGCTGGGATTGAACCTGCGTCTTTCGGGACAGCAGCCGAGTGCCATAACCACTGAGCCACCGAGGTGGCTCTGCAAGATTGTGACTGGCCTGAACGGTGCTGGTCGTAGCACGACTTCTGTCTTTGTCTGGTGGCTGTCGTATGCTTAGTGACAGTTGCGGTGTTCCCGAGAATAAAGCTGTAGCTACCCGTGCACTTGGCCACTCAGTAAGAAGCTGCGTGCCGCGGTGCAAGCAAACACAGGTGCTGACAAGATAAACGATGTTCTGCCTGTTGACAAGCTTTATTAATTTCAACCACAGTCTGCACTGAAGCCGAGTTTAAAAAAAAACCCTGCCACAGACTCACCTCAAGCACCAGCTGAAGCAGCTCCCTGTAACGTACGGCACACTCCCGGCCGGAGCTGAGCACTCGCGACTTGAGCTCTTGGGTCTCGGCCAGGCAGGACGCAGACTGCACACCCAGCAGAGCAAATCAGTGGGGCTGCTACAACACCTTGCAGAAATGCCACAATGGCAGAAGCTCACTGGATGGCAATGGCAGTGTGCAACGTGAATTCGGTTGGTTGGTTTATGGGGTTTAACGTCCCAAAGCGACTAAGGCTATGAGAGACGTCGTAGTGGAGGGCTCCGGAAATTTCGACCACCTGGGGTTCTTTAACGTGCACTGACATCGCACAGTACACGGGCCTCGAATTTCCCCTCCAAAGAAATTCAACCGCCGCGTCCGGGATCGAACCCGCGTCTTTGGGGACAGCAGCCGAGCACCATAGCCACTGAGCCACCGCGGCGGCGCGCAAAGTGAATTCAGTGACAGCAGTCTGTTTTATTCTCTAATGCAGGGTGTCACTATGCTGTCATTGCATGCTTAACAATGACCGCACTGCATCTGCCTCACCCTCCCTCCCGCTTTCCTCTGCGCACACCTTTGTGTCATGCCGATGCCATCGAACCTTGAAACATGCCCTTGAGAGCTGTCACTGTAAAAGTCATCCCATCTATGTGCGAGTACTGCAGGTGAAGCCCTTTTTTTGCAGCCACAATGCAAGGGCCAACCCGTGAACACTTGCAGCCATGCAGCATGAATGCCATGGGCACTTCAATATCACCTAGAGATAGCAGGTGTCAAAAGCAAGCCTCTATCATGATTGGGGTGCAAATGTCCATATTCTTGCTACATCAAAGCTCAGCAGAACTGTATTCAACTACAATGCGCTGCACACTGACACTCAAAACAGTACAGTTGTGCACCTCAAACTATTTTGTATGTATGAAGGAAACCATGGTTAGCGATGTTAGACCACCAACAATTTCTTTTTAATCTCATGCCGACTCTTCAGCTATCGAGACATAATATCAGGAACCCACTGACATCAGCTTGCCATGATATCGAATCTGACACCCGTGAAGGAAGTAAAGCGTGAAAATATTTTTAAAATTTTGAATTGTTTGCAAATACTGCTTGCTATTTCATTTGATTCACTGTCTCAAGCTTTTTAGTTAGTCAAATGCTTGAAAATCACAAATCACTGGCTTGAAATATTCCAATTCATCTGCAGTTGCAGCTTACTAGAGTGTTTCTGAACACATCATCAGTAAACTGTGCCCATTAGCCACATACAAAAAAAAAAAGAGAAATTGTTTTCACTGTCATTGTTTTTCAGCCCTCAGCTCTGATCTCTTTGCAGTTCCCCTTTTATTCTCAATGCTGTTCAACCTACACATGCTATGGCTGCCCTGTCCCGTCTTTCTTCTTGATCCCACTGCCCTGCCTGGCTCCACACTACACCAGAATGGCCATTACCTGACCTGATCAATGACTAACTATACTCCGTTTCATACATAGCAGGCAGCGCTGCCAAAGCTAGAGTGCCTGTTTGCACAGGCTAAGTCCGTACGCAAAGAGTAGTTCGTTGTACAACCAAAGCGAACACAAACATATTTCGTAGTGACAAATGTTAAGTGCCATGACTGGCACCTCCTGGACTTCGTTTTACCTCTTGCCACATTTTCGTCCTGCGACTCGTCGAGATTTTGAGAACAAAAAAGTACACATGGCGGTATGATATGTGGTTTGTCGGGCGAATCGCTTCTACCAAATCCGTGCCCAAAAAGTAGTTTACACTCCGTGAAAATTATGGCCAGAGAGCCCGAACACTGAGCGCCTCACAGCTTCGGCCATGATTTTCAATGCTACCAAATCGTTTTATATCGCTCTTTGTATTCGTCCAAACAATGACCGGAGTTTCGAGAAGAACGAATGATATGTGGCGGAGTAATATGGTTTCGCGGATGCACTACTTCAGCATCCTCCGCACGTTGCCTGCTATGTATGAAACAGAGTATAGATCACACAAATCTTCTCATCTCATTTCCCTTTAAGTGGTTTTTTGCAAGTTGCTGCTCTCCCCCTGAACCTTCTTTCCCTCGGTTGTCGGTGAGGATTTTAAAGGGACACTGAGGAGAAATTGAAGTTGGCCTGTATCGACAGAATACCAGCTCCTGATTACAAAAACGCCACTCATACTGACAACAAAGCTCTTGTAACGTAGAAAAGAGCAAGAACCAAAATACAGGTATCGCCGCCACAGGCCAAACTCGCAAGTACAAGCGTGATGAGATCATAGAACAAAACAGTGTTGCTAGAACGAATGGTTCTAGCAACACCAGGAACCGAGAAACCATGCATCACTGAGGCGCAGCCAATGCATGCGCAAATCTCCTTGACGTCGCCAGATGGCGCCACGTGCCCGGCTGCTACGCGCGCTCCTGAAGCATCGGGACAAATCAGCGCCTGTTTTCCGGCGGTAGGCGGGCTCCCGGTATTCCGCTAGCGGTAACAAGGTACACGGTATGCTAAAGGTGTCCATTTGCGAGAACTTCGTTGACGACTTCGAGAACGAGATCCATCGTAACGCTGGCAAAACGCCAGTGCAAACGTAATCGAAGCGACTGTAGCGACGGCCCCAATAGCCGATAGATGCCTTCAACGTGCGGCCGGCGGTAGCTTTCTTTTCGGCTGCTGCTAGGCCGCACTGCTGGCAGCCAGAAATCACGGAGTCTGCGTTACGTTATGTGCACGTCATGTTTCACGTCTCTTAGTCCTCTGTCGTCATAGACGAATCCCAAGTTTGAATCAGAGCGGCGGGAAAAACTTTTTCAACTTCGAATCCAAATTTCTTAGAAATAAATGCAACTTTCGCTGCCGGCCAAGTGGCAACAAAGCCATGACATGCCGAACTATCGGATTTTACTATAAAAAAAATATTAATAGTGCTCTCCTCAGTGTCCCTTTAAGGCTCCGGGGGATAATCGTCGTGAGGTGCCCACCTTGGTGACCGACAGGAGGTCGAAGATGGCCTTGCGACCCATGTTGGCCGCCACGATGATGTCACCCTGCTGGCCACTGTTGCCTGCCGCCACTGCCTTGGCCGTGGCGAGCGTCACCGGCTGCGTGGCACGCAGCAGGTCTTCGGGGCTGGCCTGCCGCAGGGGCGGCTCACTCGAGTCAAAGGCCTGTGCACCAGGGGAAAGCCCACCTCAGAACTGAATCAAATTGTGCCCCCGCCTAACCGCTTCACCAAATTTATTACTGCATTTCATTGCTTGAGGAGCACCTGTATTTCAGGCCATCATACGTCTCACCCCGCATTGATCATAATCTGAAAGTTTGTATGCCATCGTGTTCAATTCTTCTGCGCACTTTAAATGAATGAAACCACCTCCCTGCCTCCATCAAAAGCAATCTCTGACTATCAACATTCAGAGATGCAGTTAGCAATTTTACCTGTTCCCACTCCTCTTTGTACTGCCTCCGAGCACTGAGAGTACAGAAATAAACAAATGAAAGTAAATAAGTAAACCCTTCGCCACCCTGCACGCAATGGCCAGATGCACAACACCTGGCCATTAACACTGTGAGCACATGCGGATAACTGACCCAACTTCTTTGGCTGGACAAAAGGGGAAAAAAATATTGCAAGATCGAAGTGGGTTCTCAGAAGAAAGGCTAGGCAACAGAGGCGGCTCACCCGGACTTCCTGCGAGATGGCCTCGACGGTGGACTCGAGGGCTCGTGTGCCGCGGGCGTGCTCATCCTCCACGGCTCGCACTGTCTTCAGCAGTGAGGTCACGTTGGTCACCATCACCTGGGCAACAAGGCAGGGGCTGGCTGTGCACGGTGCTACACACACACACTGGCAGCTGACCGCACATGCATCACGCTGCGCCTTCAGACCCAGCCAAGCACTGCACCTCTCCTCAAGAGCTCCTCACAAGAAAGCTCGCGCTAAATTTCACAGCAGCAAACTAAAGTTTGATAAAACCAAAACCATATGTACACCCCCCGTCAAAAGTATACGGCCCAAGGGGTTTGCTTGGGAAGCCTGCTGCATGCCTCGTTATGCATCCTCAGCGACTGTAACCTCTCGAATGAGGAATGGCATCGCGTCCTCAATCATGCTAAACTTTGGACTGCTAGATATGCTAGGGAGCCCCACTAAACTCCTTAGAGTGAAACCCCTTGGGCTGTATACTTTTGACGGGGGCTGTACCTCGCTGCCAGGAAGCATAAACCTTTCCCTCCAGAAATAAGACAACAACAAAGGACACTCAAGTTCTCACATTTATGCCCCCAACACAATGCTTAGATTTCAGCCTCTGCAATATAGCATGCCAGGAAAATGAACAGACTGCAACGTGAAGTACACTGACGTATGTTACTGTCACCAAGGTCTGTGCACACAAGCTACGATGGGAAGCTGAAATGTTGGCTGGATGCATGAAAGGCCAGCGTCCCACAAAAGTACAGCAGTGTGGATTGCCGAGCAGTGACGCCCACTGAGAAAGAGCTCTGGTCCTATCGAGGCGGTGCGCCCAAGTGCCAGGAAACAGGACCACTTCACAAGGCACGCCCTCTCAAACAGGAAGATGCCACACTTTCATTCAAAACACATGGCCTTAGCACTGACTGTGCCTACGAGTGCAGTAGCAGTACACAGCTAAGCGGATGGATACACGTGTCAGGCTATGTTAAGACAGTGTTCACGAGGGGACAGGCAGCACACACGCTCCCATTCTGGAACGCCACCCTAGCTAAGGGGCCACACATGTACTGGTGGATGCAGCTTCACTTAGACCACAGCACAGGGTTAGGAAGCCAACCAACGTGGGAGCCGAGTTAGTGGAACACACTGAGCAGGCAGCAAAACTTCAAGGGTGACCTTTTGAGTGAGTGCTGCTCCGACGGCCCCGCAGTAGTGGCTGGCGCCGTGCATACGACCCGAGGGCCTGTCTGCTATCGATGTGGGGGGGAATTGAAATACTGCTTCCCTCGCCAACAGAGAAAGAAAGTAAAGCCAAGCAACTCGTTTATTCCTCCTCTCGACACTACGCGTCCCTCTCGAGTGAGAGCAAGCAGATTAGCTCCTCTTCCTGATCGGAGGCCAGCCCATCCGTGTCCGTGGTGTCCGCCACCTGCCGGAAGCAGAGTGAGCCGGCCTCAGCCAACCATCCTCCTCTTTGCATGCATGCATGGCTTGGCTCACAACACACAAGGCATCAGAAACAAGAGGCTCTTTCTTGTCCCATCTCTGCTGCTATGCGTTCCATGTGCGGGCTGCCCTGATCAAAAACTGTCCATAACACTGCGCGCATACACAAGCGCAGACTACCAGCTAAACATTATTTCTCTTACTTGAAAAACTCATTTCATTGCCGCTCTTTTTCCTCTTTTCCCCTTTGTTCCCCTCCCCAAGTGTAGGGTAGCCACCTGGGCATCGCCCGGTTAACCTCCCTGTCTTTCCGTCCATTTCTTTCTCTCTCTCTCTCTTATAGAGCATTTATATACGGAAAGGACAGAAGGTGCATGTGAACTGCACAGACAAAATAAGGAAGCCGGCCAAAATATTTTATGGTCTTTTTCAACTTTTGCTCTACTGCACAATGTGTGAGTGCCCTTTTTGATCTTTCTGTATAACTTCTCCGTTAAGAGAAATGATGTTTAGTTGCCAGTCTGCACTTGTGTGTTACTGCTGTTGCCCAGTGTGTATCCAGTATTATTGCGTGCAGTTTGAATGCGAAAGCATTTCTGGGCTGCTCATGAGTGGCGCCACTGGAAGCTGTGGACAGGCGCTTTGGTTGGAAGTTGTGGACAGCGCGTGTCCGCACGGAGTCTAGTGGATGCACAGATCTCTCGGAAACGTATCTTCAAGATGTGTAATGAGGTGCGCATGAGTAATTATGGGCATCTAAATTACAGCTGCAGTTTCCGGTAAATTTCCTCTGCGCTGGAAATGCAATCGTAGTGCCATCATGCGGTATCCATTGAAACCCCCCCCCCCCACCTCGCAATGTGCGGCGATGGTGGAGGCACACGAGGGAGGACGGACGCGCAGTAAGAGAAATGCTTTCGCATTGCTGCACCTAAGCAGACTTAAGTGCACCCCTGTAATTTTTTTCACCATGGATCTATACCAAATCACCACTGCAGCCCCTCTGCACCAAATAGCCTCCCTGCCAACTTCGACAATTTGGACCAGAGCTTCAAAACCTCAGAGCACAAGTGCTTCCAAACAACATCCTTGCTAACACTGGCATGGCATGTTTGCTCGTTCATTTGTTGCAGCCTGTGCATTGTCAGGGCTGCTACACAATCTCACAAGGGTCTTGCAATGTTCGCATTCATGCCCTGGCTGCCACACAGGCTCTCGCAGAAGTTCCCCCGATCCTGCCAAGCAATTACTGAATGCCACAATTCATAAGCTGCAGGAATGAGTCCTTCACGGCATAGCACTGCCATCACAAGCGGCCAGCTTTGTGCACACAATTGCTGCTCCTTTCTCACACACCAATTTGTCCTTGCAATAAATTCTTAGCCTTATAAAAGCAGCACAGCAGACTGTGACATATTCCCATTGACAGCTGGTAACAGCAGGTGAATAAATCAACCCCCGAAGCTTCCACCACATGTTTCTGTTTCTTATGACACTTTTTTAGCAGGGAAAAATAGCTCCCTTTCCCCCTGCAGTGTGCCTGCACTTTGCACCCGACTCTTCTTCCCTTCCTTAGCTAGCCTCTGAGGAGGCCACACACTTTCCAGAGGTGGGAGCATTACTTCTCTCACAGATATGACCAGCTCCCACATCTGCTGACGCTCTTGACACACTGGCCAGCTAGCACCTCAACTGACTTTCAAACAAAGGGCCATGGCATAAAAGCAATCAAGACTGGGCTCCTCATCTCAAAAGGTCTTAGTAGTGACATTATCAAACTGTGAAAGTTGTAAATTGTGCGGTTCTTCAGCATCCAAAAGCAACACATGGGCTATGAGGGATGCCGTAGCGGAGGGCCACAGATCAAATTTGGACCGCCGGGAGTTCTTCGATACACGATAGCAATTACAAAAAAAAAATGCGCGAATGGCCAGCAATTCACATGGTGCACAAGTCAAGCAGTAAAGCATCTCTGCTAGCATGCAGCAATGCCGCTCTGTGCTTGATGCAATTTCGTCGTCGACAATAGCCACCTCTCCTCCTGAGCTTGGATGCATCCCATGGCAATGACAGCTGGGGGGCAGACTGAGGGCCTCTCCCTCCCACCAGTAGCGGTGCTGTTCATTGCAACCGTCCCATTAGAAAAATGCTTAGTAAAACATGTTGCGGGGCTAGTTAGTGATGCATTTTCTTTCTTCAAATTTAAACAGCGTTAACTTTTCAGACGAATACACAGATAGACATGATACGACAGCGCCCGTCCTTTCATGTCTATTTCGTCTGAAAAGTTAGCGCTGTTTAAATTTGAAGAAGAATGCTTGCGTGCTTTTTTTTTTCATTGGTGCTGTGTCACTACGCAGGACTGCTTAGCATCGCAAATTTAGAGCTAAACAGAAGTCTTAAATTTAAAAAATTCACAATCAGTCTCCTTAATGTCTCAGTATTATGCTTAATTCAAATATCTGTCTTGAAATTTTCCTCCCCTTTCATAACTTTGAGTTAGCACAGATTTACTGCAGTTTGTACATGCTGAAAATTGTTGCAAGCTATGTGCGATTTCGCGGAAGAAGACTCGGGAACTCGTAGAGACCGTACTGTGGTGCACTCATCGCAAGTCTGACTCCTAGCTCTAGTTCAGAACCAGTTTGGCCTTTGAAAGACTTTTGCATAATGCCCATCGTAGTGACCCTCCCGTGCGGGAGGGTTCCTTTCTAGAGACATGCAATAAGAAGAAAAATGCACCTGTTCAGGTACAAAGCAAGCAAGGATCAAAGCTGTTATGTGTTCTCTGTCATTAAAGCTTTTTCAAAGCCACAAACGGCTAAAATGCATGAGGTTCAGTACAAGTGCACTTTTGCTACTTTTCAGTTCTCAGCAGCACTGAACCCTCTTGTCAATGACTGCATGCTTTGAGCGCCCTAGCAAGTTTTGCAGTATATGGGGAGTCAGACAGCTGGGACAAGTAGCCAGGGCACACAGACTGAGAAAGCTAGACAAAGGCTGATTATTACACGCTGATGAATGTTGACACTTTTGCTGTGTGTGCATTTTAGGCTTGATGAAACCATGAAGGCAGGTGCAAGTCTGGCTTAAGCATATCTTGGCAAACTTTCAGTGCATATAACGAAAAAGAAGCCAACGAACTAAAAGCTATTATGCTCATCTCCCGATGACTTTCTGACTAGGGTCAGAGAAGAGCACAACATCGTAACTCTCCTACCGTGATGTAGAATTAAAAACTCGGGCTTAATTCTGACCTACACATACAACTAATGGCATCCCGGCCAGCTTAGCTGCGTCATTCGCAACTACTAGCTGAACTAATGTGTTCTAATTTTAATTTTTCCACCTGGATAAACAGGATGGCTTTCAGTGACATGTTTGTGAAATATCAACAATGCTGATGCTGATCTTGCAATGCTCTGTTTCTTGTGCTTTTCCCTCCTTGCTTGAATCACTGCTTGTATAATACTGCATGCCCCACTTGCCTGGGGCATCTTGCACCAAAAAAAAAAAAAACCACCTCACAGCTCTTTTTTCCTGCTGCACAACCTAGATTAAGTAAAACATAGGGATATTCATGCGGTAGCTGCGTAACGTGCCGAGTGCCAAGTTGCCCCAGTAAGCGTACGCTAATTTTGTTTCAATTGTGAGCGAGCCGTGATGCCATCCTTCAAGAAGTACTGTATTTACATGATTGTGATGCAAGATTTTTTCTGGAAATCATATTTTTCAGAACACATCTAGGGTTATACCAGGAACCAAGTTAGGATTACATGTAGTATTTTTTTTTTGCTGCTCACCACGCTCGTGAATTGCAAACAGAAACCAGGTTTTCGGCAACCTTGGGGTCATAGAACGAAGTGCAGACAAAGCATGGTTTTATGGGGTTTAACGCCCAAAGCAACTCAGGCTATGAGGGACGCCGTAGTGGACGGCTCCAGAAAACATTGACCACCTGGGGTTCTTTAACGTGCACTGACATTGCACAGTACGCGGGCCCCTAGCATTTTGCCTCCATCGAAATGCGACCACTGTGGGCAGGATACACGTGTCCTTTGGATCGACCACCACAACCGCAGAGCCACTGCAGACAAAGCATGGAGAGGAGGCTAAGACAGTGGAAGGAGGGGCAGGTGCAGTGGCTGAGAAAGAGAAGACAGGCAAGAACCGTGGAAGAGTAGGAAAGGAGAAAATGGGGAAAGGCAAAAACTGTGGCCCTGTGCAGCAGCAGGTGGCAGCAAGCTTCACAGCGACAACGGCTCTGGACATTGTGTTCGCCAACAATGACAAGAAACTAAATAGTGATGATGAGTAAACCACACACAGGCACATGTGTGTCATTCTTGATCTGAGACTACATGCCAAATATGCTCTACCCCATTCTTATTCTTCTAGTTACCTCACTACTGTGGTCCGGATCTGCGGTCACTACCTGCCATAAGTTGTGCGGACTGGTCCCCTCTGGTTTGCTTCCCTGCGATGCGCATTCCCTAGTTACCTTAGCTAACAAGAGAATGCGCCGGTGTTACAGTGCCATGAGCGGCAGGATTACTATGCGTGTGTGCAGTCGAGAGGACTCTTTCTTGGGCTTGGGAACTCGACGCACACCGATGTTCCGGCGCGACGCTCCAATCTTCGCCAGCGGGGTGAGGCCTCGTAGGGGAAAACATTCTCCTGCATCTCATCTCGTCCGGCCTTGGTGCTTCTTCCCTTTTGCCCTACCGTGGGCGAACGTTCACTCGTAACCATGCTGGTGAGTCCGACGACCTCGAATCCTTTAGCGTATTGATGTTGCAGCAATAAAAGCCTTGTTTGTGTCAGCCAGAGCGTCTCCCTCAGAGGAAGGCCCGCCGTGGTTGGCATGTGGACAGCAGTGCCTCCTGATCACGGGGTGGGCAGTTTTGAAACCGTAGTTAAGCTGGGAGAACGTATTACACGACAGCATGCACAGCTGTTTCTGTCGAACAGCCGTCGGCGTAGTCGGCACTGCGTGTCGGAAGTAATCAGGGGCTGTGTAAAAAAAAATTGTATCATCCCACCCGTTTGTCACAGAATGTTCCGGATGATGTCATTCAATCCATCATTTTGTGCAGCATAAACTTACAAGTTAAAGCCTAGCTCACGGCAGGGATTCGAGCCAGTGACCTATAACCAGGGGCTGCATAAAAAAAATTGTACCACGGTAATTTGTGGTTCTAGTGATTGATGTAGGTGACGGCGAGCAGGTGATGGCGAGTTATTGAAACCATTGTAATTAAATGATTAAGTAAATAAATGAAAAAAAAAATTGAAAAAAAAGAGGGTTCAAAGGTACCAAATTGCTCAGAATGAAAAGGCAATGCTTGATGATGTTAATGAATAAAATTTAGAGTGTACAATTGATCAAATAATTACTTGCAGCAATTAAAAAAATTAAAAATCCATTCAAAGGTGTCAAACTGCTCAGAATGAAAAGCCTAATACCCCTGTCACACGGGCACTTTCGATCCTCATTGAGTCAATGCTCATCGAACTCAATGCAGATCGACGGTTGTCACACGGCCACTTTCAAGCGCAATCGAGCTCGATCCTGCTTGACTCGATGCCGGTCCCTCAAGCGTGCTTGAGGTTCCAAGCACAATCGAAAGCACTCTCGCACTCACGAAGCTATAAAAATAAACATTAGTTGACAAAACAAAACTACAACTGTTGTTGTTGTAATTGAATATAATGCAAGACAGAACATTTTCAGGCACTATGCCTGCTTATATGCAAACATATTTATAAATAATCTCGACACCCCGCTCCTAGCTTCGCCGTCATGTAAACAACAAAGATGGCGTCCTCCGTTCGTCGACGCTATAGTGAACTATAGTCGACGCGCAAACTATGGAGCGAGCGCGAGACAGCCGCTCTCATCGACTGCTGGCTAGACCGCCTAGATAATTTGCGGCGCCAGAAGAGAAACGCCGTAGGCTACGCAGAAATCGCGGAGGCCTTGCGGACCCTCGGCATCGCACAACAGCAGAGGTACAGAGGAGCGTCGCACGTCTGGCTACGGATTTGGCTGCCGCTGGCCCCGACTGCACAATGTTGCCGGACATCACCTTGTTATGGCTGTTAGAGGAACATTTGGCGCCACCTAACACACATGAGGGAAACTTCTCAAGAAGCATTGAAAATGCCCGTGTAGCACCGGATGCTTCAAGCGTGCTCGAAAATCTCGATGCCGATCGAGTTCAATGAGCATCGAAAGTGCCCGTGTGACAGGGGTATAACACACTACGCTATCGCATCGTGCCGTTAAAATGGAGCTTAAGTGTCCTCTCCTCCACCTTATTACAACCCTACTAAGTACTAGATGTGTGTTCTTACTACTTCCAGCACCAACTGTAAACCGCTGTTCCGGTCCGAGACTGTTGAACATTACTCTTGCTTTATGCGTATTAATTTTTAGACCCACCATTCTGTTATTGTTACATGTCGCAAATACTATGTACAACCCACTCCTGCCTAAGACCTCGTGCTGAGGCCGGCAGTACCAGATAAATAATTGAGGTAAATTAATTCAAAGGTTTTCAGGGACTTTCAAGATCTCATCGATATGTTTATCAAATTATCGTTTTTGACACCTCATATAGGTGCCAAAAATGTGCGATAGGGCATCGTCAGATTGAATAGCTGTGGTAGTCCTTGCTCTGATCAACTCGGCTGGAGCAGCTGGGAGGGCAGGAACAGCAATATATAATGCAAGGTGTGTGCACTGCTCACAAACAGTGGAAAAATCACTGCCTACATGGATGCAGCTGTGGGAAAATACCCATAAACAAAGGAATGAAAACACAGGTATGTGTGCATGCATTCATTCTGTCTTCAGTTGCTGAGTGGCAGATTGAATCGCTGTGACACGGACTCAATGCCTTGCTTCAAAACTAGCAATGCATTTCTAGATATCGTAAGCATTCTGATGAGAAGCAAATTTAGTGGGTGAAAGCATTCTTTCAAAACTGACCTCTTCAGTACACCAGAAATTCAAGTTTCCAAACACCTGCAGAAATTCCAGGACTCTCATTCAATGTTTTCAGGAACCCCCACAGACCCTGATATTAGTGCAAATACTGTACAAGCGGCAGTAGAGAAACAGCTGTAAAGCAGTGTGCTAAGGACCTTCCGACATGTAAACCATGCGTCAGCTAATTACCGAACATATTAGTACAGCCCACTCCAGTGCATAAGTTGCTTCCTTGTACAAGCCACAGGTCGAAAACAGCCATCGTTATGAGAAGCCTCGCACATAAACCACACTGCTGATAAAGATGCATCTATATGTGAGGCACCCGTGGTCATGCATCTGTCAATTTCAGATAAGGTCAGGCAATGAGTGACTGGTCAACAGCTTCGATTTACCTAACATATTTATATGCCAGTACCTGATGACTGGAAAGACAACGTCTGCAATTATTTTTGTGCCCAAAAATTACTTCTAACCACAAAATATTCTTGAACACGAAAAGGTGGACTCCTGCACTAACATGCACTTCTGTTTTTTCAGAGAAGTGACACATACCGTAGAGTTTGTTCAGTCATATCTGTCATTTTTTTAGATCTTTATCTTTTTCTAAAATTTGTCAAACTTAGCATAAATAAACTTTTTTTTTGCTTGCTTTGGAAGTCTTTACCTAAAATAAATATTAAGCCACTACCATAAACATTTAACAATGCGCTCTATACAAGCTTATGTGTTAAACACTATAAAATTTACTGCCATATCTTTCATGGATAAGCAGATAATATTGGCCAAATTAAAAAAAAAATTGATCATGAGAACAGGTAGATAAACATCGCTGCAATGTGTCCAGCTTGTTTTTCATGTCCCAAAGTTTGAGCTGGTTCACCCAAAAGGTGTCCCTGATTCGGGGACCAACGATGTGCCCGGATACCCAAGCATGCTTCACAGTGCAGTGCATCTGACCTTGATCAAAGCAACCACTGGCAAGAAATGCTCACTCTAACAGAGAACAAAAGCAGCCCATTCAGCTTTGTGAAGTCCTGTGCAGCCTTGGCATGCCTCTGCAAACAAACGCTCTTTCACCTGCAACCCTCATGCTGGTCAAGTCCAGGCACCTTCCACTGTCAAGCAGTGGCAAGTATGCGTCCATAATTCATCGGCACCTGCTTTCGTGCTTGCACCTGTCCCAGTCAAACCGGTCACTTTGCCCTGGCTAACACATGGCCACAGCCACCAAACCACTGGCATGCAGCACATTTCCTTTCCCTTTTTTGCCAATATTGATTTTTGAATTTCACGGACAGAAGAGCAGCTGCGGCATTTGTGGCCTGCTCAGACCCAATCTGCTGGAGAAGCTGCGCGTCATCCTATTAGCGCAATCTGCTTCCATGTCGAGCCACCGTGCAGGAGCAGATCGCCCTGAGGACACCACACGCCAGCTGTTTGCACGGCCACTTTTTTTGTGGCGTTCAAAGGCACAGGAGTTGTGGTAGCGTGTTAGTTCATAGTAGTTGTAGCTTTCGTATGTTGCCACTGAGCACCGCAATTTTAGCACGATGAGAAAGCACCTTAATAGCTACATGCCTAGGAGTTTGCTCTCGGACATGGCAAGCGTGCGGCTGGCAGGAAATTCGATGTGGCCGAGAAATGCGTCCGACGACGATGCAACCAAAAGGATGCACTGAGGAACGCAAGCTGCTAAAAGCGCACTTTCCGAGCTAAGCCGTACAAGTTTCCCGAAATGGACGAAGAGCTGCTCTGCTATGTGATGGACGTGCGGAACAATGGCTACGCGTTGACAGTGAGCAAGCTGCGAGACTTCTTGTGGGATGAGTGTACACCAGAGCAAAGCACCTCCTCATAGTTGGAAGACTCTGCGATTGACGGCTGAATGTAGAATAAATGCCGCTCACTCCTAGATTGGTGTGCTTTTACTTTAAAAAAAAAATGTATGGCCTGCACCCCGAAAATTGGCCTTCGAATCTGAAAAAAAAACTGCGGTCCTTACATGCGTTTATACGGTATGCACCTTTTAAGTCTAGAAAAGCCAACCGTAGTGGCCTATTTTGCGTCTGAGCTATTTCAGTATACTGCGTTACTACAAACAGATTGTGCTCCACACATCTTTCCTGCTTCAAACCAATTTGCAGTTCTCCCAATATTCCATTTTTTCCTATCCATATTTGCAGCTCTATTTTCATAGCTTGCATCATAAGTGTATAATGCGATATTTATTTGCGTAATTTGCACACTTCTTTTCTTTAAATTAAGGCTTAAAAAAAAGGGGCGCACAAACTGCATGGAGATTTCATAGACACGTCCTAGAAAAACTCTACAATGTGGTAATGTGCGATATATATCAAGTGCTGCCACCTGTACGTCGACCCTCTTGCAACCTTCACGGGCCAGAAAAAAAGCTGACTCAAAGCATAGGGCGCGTACCCCTTCCCGCCCCTCCCCACATTATGCAATTCCCCATGGAACAGGATGGCGCTGCATGCACAGCTCAAGGCAATAAATGTGCAATGATACAACTGCAAAGCCAGCAGTCAAGAGGCAAATGGAGACAAAAGGCGATACACTGGCCCCCTCGCACACAGCCCAGTTGGCTAATGGCAAACAATTCCAGCTCATGCCGGCGATTACTGGAAGTTTGGTCTCGCAACTGCTCATCCAGGGAAGCGGCCGCTAACGAGAATGAGTCGGCACACACTTCCCCCTTGCTCCTCACATCTTTCGTAGCTGCACAGGACGACGCAGCCTCACCCATTTTCACAAGCCTACCTTGCATGCACTGACGTGCGTGCTGGTGGTCTGACACAGCAGGAAGCATAAAATGATTGAGTAAAAGCTTTTAAAAAAATAAATATGCAAGTATGTAGTTAAACTTCGATGTAACGAACTTCAATGCAAAGAAGTATTTCAGTTTGTATAACTTTGTTCCCATAGAATGCCATGTATTTTCAGCCTCTGTATAACGAAGTAGTTCTGGCACACTTTCAACGTAAAGAAATTTCATTGCTGGCTTATGGTGCATCGACAGAATTGAACAAAAGTATACTGTGAACTTTAATGGCTGAAAAGTGCACGCACATCAACGTGCGCCCCTAAAAACTGTTGCGGTGTGGCTGTGGGCCATAGCACGTCTGTACACACTGGCAACTGCGACGATGATGATAGGCACGATTTGCTGCACTATCTGGGATAGCACAGGCGACACTGGCGAACATCGTGTCGAGTAAGTCCTCTAGAAGGCACTAGCATTGACTCGTGGGCCCAGAAGACCTTTTTCTGTTCCTTCCGCACTGGTTTTCTGTACGCGTAAACAGTCTAGTCCTAGCCACCGAAGCGTGAGCATTGGGGTTTTTGACAGTGTTGTGCTGCTTTATAGTACACGACGATGTGCCTTGGCCTGTGTTTTTGTGTGCGCGCCTGACATCTCGGACAGCATGAGCGGCAAAGGCAAAATGTTAACCCTGGAAAAAAAGGCGGATGTGCTCCAAGCCGTACAAAACGGTGAAAAGAAGAAGGATGTCGCCGCCCGGTTCGGCATACCCCAGAGCTACCTTTCGACAATTGTGAAGGCACAGGACTCTACCCCGGAATACCTAAAGACGGGAACACGCAAAGAAAAAGGATGAAGGTTCCCACGTTCAACGACGTGGATAAGGCTGTTTTTGCGTGGTTCATCTCGGTTAAGGAACAGAGTACTATCTCTATCAGAGGTGCAATACTGCAACAAAAGGCGAGGGATTTTGCCTGTCTGTTCGGGCACAACTTTCAGGAGAGCAGTGGGTGGCTACATCGCTTATAAACCCGTCATGCCACCGCAGCGAAAATCTTGAGTGGCAAATCGACGTCGGCTGACATGACAGGATCGGCTGCTTAGGTCGACACGGAAGTGCCGAAGATCTTGGCACGCTATGATCCGGCAGACGGCTACAACGCCGTAACGGCGTTCTATCAAATGCTGCCGAATCGTACGTTGGCATTAAAAGGTGAAAAGTGTCACGGAGGGAAACATAGCAAACTGCGCATCTTGGTTTTGCTTTGCACCCACATGGATGGCAGCGACAAGCGTGCGCCGCTTGTCATTAGACGAAGCAAAAAGCCACGGTGCTTCGCGAATTTGCTCCTGCTGCAAATAGAGTACGTATCGAACCGAAAGGCATTGATGACGCATGATATTTTCCGTGGCTGGCTGCAAGCCTTTGACATGGACATGAAGACCGCTGAACGCAAAGTGTGCCTCATCTTGGACAATTGTTCCACACACTACGTTGAAGACTTGGAACTCACGTGATGTTGAGGTGAAGTTTCTGCCACCGAATTGCGCATCGTTAATTCAGCCGCTGGACCAGGGCGTAAAGTGCGCATATCGCCGGCGCCTCATTGATAAGCTACAGCTTGACCTGTGACTCGAACACTCTACTAAAGTGGACTTATTTCAGGCCCTCGAAATGTTGCCCACGTCCTGGAAAGCCACACCAAAGAAGATTTTTTGAAAACTGCTTTCGCAAAGCAAGTCTCAAAGCAGCCGAAGCAGCTTGTCCTGAGGCGGACGTAGATTTGCCCGTGCTGGAAGAGGCGCTTGATGAGAGTTGGCAGCGCAGCGATGGTGCCGTTCCGGAAGGGGTCAACCTGGAGGATTATCTTTCTGGTGACTCCTGTGCCCTCGCAATGGAGGAGGTGACGGTGGAAACTATCGTGAACGATGGGGTGGGGAGCTCCCAAGACGACGACAGCGAAGGCGAAGCCGATATGCAGGACGAGTACGACATTGCAACCACTCGCGAAGTGGGTGACGCGATCGAAGTGTTCAGGCGCTAGCGCAGAAAAAGACCAAGAGGCCATCCAGTCCCAGTGGGCATACGAACGACTTATAACACCGTTGCTGATGACGAAAAAGGTGCCAAAAAAGATGACTGATTATTTTTGTCAGTAATAAAGCGTTTTACCGTGCGTGCACCACACCCACAACACGTTTTGGAAGTTTCTTTGCATGCTGGGAGACGATTTTCAATCCAACGAAATTTTGATGTAACGAAGTAAAGTGCTGATTTTTCCGACTTCGTTACATCAAGGTTTAATCACACATGGCATAACTGCGTTATCGCAACAGGTCTGTATGAATCAACCCTGGGGCTGTATTCTGTACCAATCCACTTTATTCTCCATTTCAATTGGCGCAATGCCAATGTGATGGAAGCAACAGAGGGTAGGAAAAGAAACTGCTAATCACTGCCTGTCTGGTGGCGGCACCCCTGCTAGCCAGCCTCATGCAACCACATCCAGTTTGGCTGAGTCACACGGCTGCACCTATTCACTGCACAAACGATGCCCAGTTTTTCTACTGAGACTAGCAGCTATGTGAGGCAAGTCAAACATGTTGTTGTGCTCTGTCACTCAAGATGCGCATTGCGAGGAGGTGGTACTACCCAAGCATGTTTCTATCATGAGCAGCGTGACGTCTACTCAAATGCCTTACGTCAGTGGGAGTGGTCAGCAATGACAAAGGACCAAGCGGAATGGAAAGAAAATGAATTGCTACAAAATACGTCCCCTGGCTTTGTCTGCCTCCTTTACCTCTGCACATTAAACTTAGTCTGCTGTGCAGCCAATCTACTGGTACCTGTCTGCTGTAAAAGACTTGCTCTAAAGTTTTGAACAGCGCCTACTCTGCGGGTAGATGAATTTGTAATTAGTAGAATCTCCTTAGCATTGGGGCAGCGATTATTATCACCTAGGCGTTACTTTGTGCTAAATTTCTGTGGATAAAATGCAAATTCCCTCATCTAAAGTAGAGTAGTCTTTTGCGCTCCTCCACCAACCCTCTGATTTGCTTCTGCTCTTTGAAAGCTGAGCATGCCCTGACTTTTCCTACACCCCACTGCATCTCGGACCTCCATGATGGCCTCGTGAACTGAGAGCCTCACATTGCATAGGAGTACGTTAGTACATTTCTCTCTCCTGCATGCAGCAGCAGCAAACATCATCTGTGGTGCCAAATTTTTTCTGGCAGCAACCACTCAGCCCTAGCTTTGAAAAAGCAAAGTGCATCCTTTGGAACTGTCGATAAAGTTTTCACTTTTAATCTTAGTTTCAGCCATCTTACAGAGCTCCAACATCAGCTTGTCCAGCATTTTCTTTTGCCAGTGAGTGCTTTTTGTTTCGTGGTTATCTTACTATCTTTCTGCTCCTTTGACATTTATATTTATGTGCCAGCCATCTGGTCCTCCTCTTTCATGTAGCACCTGTCCTGAGCTGTGCCCATGCAGCATGAAACCTTTTGCCCCCCACTGATTCTGCTCCATTTGCCTCAACCGTTCTTCACACTGAGCCTCACGCAGTTCAGATGTTGAACCTCCCTTATATCACCTTGTGCTGCCTCATTAGTTGTGTATCCAAGGCCAGCCTGCCGACTGCTCTCTGCTTTATTTCAAGTGCAGAATTTGTGGCGGATCCTAAGCACTTGAAACAGTGTCTGCAAATGTGAAGCCATTGCACCCTTTGGTGTCACTAGGCCTGTTGCAGCAGATGCCGCAGAGTCCTAACAGTGCTCTGGGAGAGACCCCGTACCTTGGCCGAGTCCTTGAGGTGGGCCATGGCCGGGTGGTCGATGCCCTTGCCCGAGGCGGCCTTGGTGGCCTGCACCAGGTCCCCCAGTGCGGAGGCCACGTCCTTGACGGCATTGACCAGCAGCACCTGGGCCTCCGGGTTGTGGGCCCCCAGGGAGGCCGCCCCCAGCTTGACCGCCTCCGCCAGCTGCACAATGGTGGAGACCGCGTTCTGGGCGGCCACGGCCAGCTGCTCCTGGCTCGAGGCAGCGCCTGCCACCAGCGTCTTGGTGTCCTCCACCAGGGCCTTGGCCGTCTTGAGGATGTTCTCCCGGTGGTCGACAAACTGGTCGCCCTCCTTCTCCGAGTGCAGCGTGCCTGCTGTGGCAAACATGATGGTCGTGTCCAGGTCCCCGATGATGCCGCTCACCGTGCTGGCTGCGTTGATGCACGCTTGGGTGCCCCGCGATCCGGCCTGCAGCGCTGCCAGGATGTGCGACACCTGCACACAGTCACGCTTATTACTACATCAGCAGTTCTACAGCACTGGCACTTGCAGCATAACACGAGCAAGTGCAAGGACGAGAGGACAGCAACGCTGTGCTGAGTGCCACATCACAGATCCATGGTACAACAACTTTTAATGCAACAGCATTATAGATCTCATTCTCAAGAAAAACGGCATCTGTCTGTATATCCACGTTGCGAAAAAGGAGGTGGCGATAGAATTAATTCAAATAAATTTAATACAACTGCCACCTGTCCACCACAGCACTGCACATAGGCTCACTGGTCCAGAGACAGACACCGTCCCGAAGAACTATCAGTGCAAATATGAGCATAGTGGGAACTCTGGAAGATGCGCTAGGTTACGCTTCGTCCAAGTTTTTCCTGGCACTGGAGCAGAACCTACAGGCGCCCACTCTTTCTATGCAATGCAATATACCATATTTACTCACATAATTTATGTACCCCCCTTTTTACCCGGATTAAAAAGAAAAAGAACTTCTCTTCTTTTCCGAAAGCCAGGAAACAGCAAGCTTTGTCCCCTGAGACCAAGCAGAGCATTGTGAGGGACATAAAGAGCGGTTTGAAAAAGGCCACGATGGCAAAATAGTACCTATGGTGTCACCGAAACAATTGTGACAACAGCTGTAGGAGGACTCTGCGTCGCTTACAAGGAAACGGATTTGTGCGTTAAAGTACCAAAGTGTTGACGCCGCTTTGTTTAAATGGTTTCAAGAGGTCTGAACCCAGAGCATTGCTGTGAGTGGCCCGATATTGCAAGCCAAGGCCAAGTGCTTTGCAAACCTTTCGGGCAGGATGGTTTCAACCCATTAAATGGTTGGATTCAGCGTTTCAAAGACCGACACGGGATAAGCTGTCGGGCTATCTCCAGCGAAAGCGCAGAAGTTGACGACTCTGCCATTGAGGCCAGGCTCAACATTAATGTTGAGAACACACTTTCGAAGTACACCGACCGTGATGTCTTTACTGCTGAAGAAGGTGGTGGTTTCTACAACCTGCCTCTGAACCACACTTTCACTCTGCGAGATGAGCACTGCTTCGATCGACAGGTGTCAAAGGAGCGAGTGACAGTCTACAGAAGCCACAGTGGAAAGAGTTTTTGAACTAGCTACCGATGATCATAAAAATGTCTATTGTTACCTCGTCTACAATGACTTTATGCTGGTATGAACATATACAGTGGCCGATCGATTTTTTGAACTCAGCAGGACCCGGAAAATGATCCGAATAACCGAACAGTAAAAAAAAGCCATGAACTTCAAGAAAAAAAGAACTTTTTTGTGAAAAACTCGACTTCAATATCGCTAAGCCACTCCCCATGTTCCGCCTACAAGCAATAATATTAGATGTCATCTGAGCCATAGTCATGTGTTTATGTCCGCACCCTTTCACATCATGATACCCGACAGTGCTACGCGGCTGCAAGTCATGCCACAAGCGAATGCACTCGCTGTGCGAAGCAAGAGCAATCAGTTTGCATGGGGCAACGACGCTCACAAAGACAAAGAGGTAACCCAAGGGAAGAAGACATGGGCGGAAGCAAGTGCCTCCAAATGCATTGCCCCCTTCTACCATGTTTTCTGCCCCGCACCATGCACACACTGCTGGCGGCATTGTCCAAGCCACTGTGGATGCTGCAGCTGTACCGTTGTACCGTTTTCAATGTTATCGTGCACACTTTGTAGACCATCTCGATGGCAACGAAGAGTGTCCTGCTATCTCAAATGACAATAATGGAGACCAAATAGCCAAGCCTATCCAAGCTAGTCCGTGATTCACTCCAACAGCGCCCACCCCGCCGATTCCGTTTAAATCCAAGATGGCGCCTTTCACAATGGCGGAGAACAGGTTGGTTGTGACAGCGATGCCCGCTCGTGTCTATAATAAGCTGAAATAACAAACTTTCGGTTGAACGATCTCCACAGTAGTGTTGCCGTCTATCTTAGTCCGAAAAATTGTGAAAAAGTCATGAAAATGTACATGTTCCTATGAGGTGCGCGATGGTTCCTCAGTGAAGTCTGAGATATCGCGCAAGTCCCAATTATCAAAGTCTGAAAATCAGTCGGCTACTGTAGTTGATTTCCCTAATTAATGCCTTCGTCAATGAAATGCGCAAGAATACGGGCCAGGTAAGCCGCCTCATACCAATGGCCACTGTCACAAGTGCAGAGTCCATTACATGTCGCCGCGTGCTGCATCGCATCACTGCGCGCACGTCTCTATCTTAATTCCGATCTGGAACCAACTTCGCTGACATCATGTTTGCAAATAAAGTGCTCTGCCCGCATCTGTCACTCTAAAGGGTTCCCACCGGCTCTTATGAAACGGGACATGCAAATTTTTCAGTCATACAATTAAGGCTTTTAACTATGGGAGATTCGCCGGGCCCGTGCCAATGCATCGTAAAATGCAGGTCATCACACGAACGGGAGACGTATAATTGAATTTCCATTGTATACTGTCAATATTCATTATTTAAGGCATATTTGTAACACAACTGACAACTTTCAATGTTCAAAGTCAAGTCAAGAACAGTTCTCTTGATTACAACAAATCTGCTAAGAGGCCTTCATAGATGCAACAATGTGAATGCACTGCAGAGAAAGCAACGCGCCAGGGAGCCAGGTGCACCAATGTGGCGGAACTATTTGGCTTTGGCGGAATGACACAGTTATGAATGCTTCGCCCATGCAGCCTTTCCTTCACTGCCATGAAAAGCTGTTGCTGAATACAGCACATTGCCATCCATTCGCTGCATCATGGATGTGAGATGCCCTTGAAGTATAGCGGCACTAACTACTGCTTGTGCGTTTGTGTGTGGCACGATGTGAATGGTCGTGCAATGACTGATGTCATGGAGCCTTCTGGAGCCAATAATGTAAAATAAAACCGGCTGACAGTGACACATCAGCTCTAATCTTGAAGAACATCGCGCTACATGGGCATGTAATCATCAGTGGGTTTTTTTTTGTTCTGTGTTTGCTCAGTCAGCTACCAAGCACAGCTGCCAACATGCTCAGGTCAAGCTTTGGGAAAAAGAGCAGGGACCTTCTCTGAGACGAAGCGGGCGTTCTCAGCCAGCTCCCGCTGCGTGTAGATGTCGCCGGGGCTGCTCTGGCAGGCGCCTGCAGACTTGGTCAGGCTGATGCAGGCCTTGCCCAGGTCCTGCACACCTGCCCGGATGCGCCCTGGCACCTGCACATCCGAGTGACGATGCTGAGCAGCACACAGGAACATGAACCAGCGCTGGCACATCACTAAAGTGGGCAACATCAACAGGGCACATTTCACGGCGAGTTTTCACCAATTTGTTTTCATGAACTGAAATTGCGACACTGACACACTCTTCTTCCCTTTCATATCTCCAACATCCATCCCCATGTTTGAAGAAGCTAGCTGGGCACGATGATTGCCTTCTTCGCTCTTTCAATGAGAGGAGAAGCCTCTGTGCATTCTACAGCCCCATATTAATACACACTACATATGCTTAAGCTTTTCTATATGAACTTTAAGGCACCAAGGCCAATTTGGTGATTTCCGGAGTTTTCCAGGAATCACATCAGACTCTTCTGCAGGACTACCTGACCTGACATGACTTAGTAACTGTTCCTAGTTTTTCAACCATCAAAAGCACGGTTGAGACACTGCAACAACACTATTCTAATTATACTAGACTTCACCCTACGTGGTTGGCCCAAGGGCTGGTACGCTCCAGTTATCGCTCGGATTGGCCAGTGGCACGGAGGCTCATGAGAACAATGTCAAATGACAGTACCCGTTGTGTGCCATTCGGAGTGTATGCAGGCGAAGGCATCTGTACTACAGACATAGTTGCAGGCAGGGCCATGGGAGGACACTAATGTACTTTGCAGCTGTGAGGGTGTGTGGGAAAGGACGGACAGGACCAAGAGGGACAAATGCTGTCGGCGTGGGCACCGCACGTGCTGGAGTTGCGTGATGTGTTCCCGGCAAAGTGTGGTATACTATAGTGCTCCACAACCAATGTACCTCCACGCTGGTGCTGGTGGCCATGGCACCACGAGCATCGCCCGCCAAAGAGGCATAGTGGTGCGACAGGTCGGCGGCCAGGGGTGTCAGGCGTGAAGGGTCATGGCCTGCGTGGGCCACCATGTCCTGTGCCACCCGAGCCACCTCCTTGGCCGAACGGACCATGCGCGTCTGGTAGTCAACGTACGACAGCTCCGGCTCCACCTCCAGGCCATAGCTGCAGGAGGGGAGGAGGGAATGTCAGAGAACAACTTGCACAGCTGCATGCAACACCTCTCACAAGGTGCCACAAACCAGACCACTGACAGAGAGCCTGCGACAAGCCAGACCATTTTTCAGCACTCAACAAACACACGCATACTTTTTTAGTCATTTGTTCAAGGTACGGTGTTAAAACCACTAGACAAAGCAGTTCAACACGCTTCATTACCAAGTTCTCTCTGGCTAAGCTGAACATTTGATGTCGCGAACAGTTCACAATGCAGATTAAGCACAGTCATCCTGTTCCTGCTGGTTTGCATGTTGTGAACTGGGTAAAAAGTGACCCAACTAAGCGCAAGGTGATACAGTCTAGCCCGGTTATAACGAAGTCGGCGGGAATCGGAAATCACTTCGCTATATCCGCTATTTCGTTATATGTGGACTACGAAAAAAAAATGCAAACATTGGCATACCGATTTATTGCCGCTCAAAGTCGTCCAGCGTCCCCTGAACACGTTTCGCGAGTGCGGACTTCAGGATTGCGGCTTCCATACCATCCAACTGCGAATCAAAGATCTGGTCGAACTCCGCGATAAAGCGATAACGATAAAAATGAGCCACGCGTCCAACATGCACAATGCTGCCGCGCTTTCTCCCTGCCTTGCGCACCGCGGCACCGACATAAAAGAAAGCGCGCGCTGCCACACCTCTTGCAGACTGCAGTCCAGCCGTGGCGCCGACTGCCTGAGAGAAATAGAGAACCGAGATTGGCTAAGACGGCCGCTCTCTGCGACGTCATGGAAAAAAAAAAATTCGTCTCTGTTCTTTTTTACATTTTTCCCCTGCGCGACGTGCTCTACCGCTCTACGCCGTGACGCCGTTCACGGACGGCGCAACACCAGACCGGCGTGCTATGCGATGCAGTGAAGCAACCTTTCGCTCCGCAGGAGAGCAGACGACGGCATGAAAGGGCGCCGTCAGCCGAATTTTGCTCCTATTTTCGCGGAAAAAATCGCCTCAAGGACGCAAAAATGTGTTGATTGGCAGATTATTTTTCGGTTGGTATTAAATCTCTTCGTTATATCCGCTGACGCGCTCTTATTTACTTCGCTAAAACCGGACCCAAAATGTATTGAAAATGCAAAAATGGGAATGGGAAATTGAAATCCCTCCGTTATAACCGCTATTTCGCTATAAGTGGCTTCGTTATAAACGGGCTAGACTGTATCTCTGAACCCCCAGTCCCCCCAACTTTTGTCCTCAAGATGGCTGAGAATTAAATTTTTTTTTTTAAAGAGCTATTGGTGCGTTCCTCCACTCTATGCTGTCTGCAGGGCAGACCTTGGCAGCGCGCCAAGATGCTGGGTGTGGATGACACAACACAACACAACATAACATCTCGGCGTGGGGGGGAGGGGGCTCACTGGCGAATTTGGACTTGGCAGAGCGCCAAGACGCTGTGTGTCCTTGACAGGAGTGCCAGTGGTGGTGGCTACATGCATGCGGTAATACAGTAAAACTTCAAAAAAAAAAAGAAAAGAAAAAAAAGTATTATTCGGGGGAAACCTAAAAATTTGATTCGAAAATGATATATGTGCAAAGACATTTATTTGCATTGTCACTGCCTGAAGTAGTCAGACAACGTTCGCTGGTGAAAGATGCGACCACTGGCATACCTGCCAACCTAGCAACATGAAAATTCGGGAGACTGCCACGGCAGGGGGGGGGGGGGGGGGGGGGGAAAGAGAGGGAGGGATTTTTTTTTTGCTTTGGTACATCTGCATCCATAGCGCTCCGCGTCGTCACATTTCAGGAACATTTTCCGAAATAGCAGTCCCGTGTGATTACTCACGCTTAGCGGCAGGTTGTGTTTGACAAGAAATCCCGTGAAAAGGCACTCTGCATGAATCACACTGTCTTAGCCGTTGTTTTGAAAGAAACTGCCGATGGTGCACTGCACTTCTGCAGCACAAACATAGTTCTTATGCTTTTGTAAAGCAATGTGCACCTTGATGTCGATCTTGCTACCATGCGAAACGCTTACATCACAGGCGCACGTGGTACAGAATCCATACTTGTCACATTTTCGCGAACTGACAAAGCACAGAAACTCAGTCGTGTACGATTTCCGAAATACTTGCAAGTACTTCTTCTCGGTTTTTGAAAGCACCATCGATCCTTCCAACTCGGGGAAACACAGAGTAGTTCGGCATACCGCACTTCACTCGACGGCCTGAGAAAGCCAACTGAAGCCTAGCGCGGCTAGCGCACCCATGATCATATAATGACTCGAGTGCTAAATCCGAGAACCAGCCTGAAACGATCCAATCTGGAAAATCCAATATGGCAGCGCCCGTCGGTTGCTCGCGTTCGTGGTGGTGCCGGCGGCCGCTACCTCGATTCAGTGTGCATGTTGGTGACTAAGTGCTCCCGCGCTGCTTTCCGGCATGGTTATATTATAGGACGTTATAGGATTATAGCTATAGCGTGCAAAAAAAAAAAGAATAAGAAAAATAAGAAAAAATGCTGGGCTGTGGAGGTCACTTTTCGGGAGATTTGAGGTCGCACCCGTATGATCGGGACATGTAATCAAATTTCGGGAGACTCCCGGACAATTCGGGGGAGTTGGCAGGTATGCACTGGCTAGGTACAGCTGCTTCTCTAAATCCCGCAGGCTCTGATCTGCAGCTGTGTTTTCTTTAGAGTGGAAAAAACTCTGCAGCGTATGTAGTCCGGCAATGGCCTGAGCGAACATAACATAGCCGGGATGTCCTCTTCGTTGAAGTCGCCGTCAAGCTCTTCACCGCTGTCAGGCTCTGCGCTGCCCCGCACTTCGGCCACAATTTCTACGACGCTTTGTGGTTTGCAGGTCGGCATGTTGTCGTTGATGGAAACACCACCAGTCGACAGAAACTTTTTGCTGATCTGTGCACAATCCTCACTGATGCTGGGCTCCGAAACCTTGGCCCCTGGCATGAGCTGAAAACCACACTTGCGAAAACAGTTCCGCACAGTTTCACTAGTTACAGATTCCCAGGAACAGTTCAAGTAGTGCATTGCGTCAAGCAACGACAGCTTACCAGGGTCCTGCTGTCGGGAAACACGAGCGAGGATGCGCTGCACAATGCACTTAATGTACATGTATTTCACATTCCTGATGACTCCAGCATCCAAGGGCTGGAGATGACTACAGTAGAACCCCGTTCATACGTTTTTCACCGGACCGGGGAAAAAAAACGTAACAGCCGGGAAAACACAACAGTGAGGAAAGCACCGAAAATTAATGAAAACAGTGCAGCTTTGACTTGAAACAATTTATTTCCGCAAATTGGACTTTAAAAAATCGAGAACGGTGGATTGCAGTTTTTTTCGCTCGCTGGAAAGAACAACGCGTTTCTCTATAGACCTTATGCAAAATGCACTGCCATCTAGCGGTCGCCGCACGCAATCCGTCATGTTGGAGGATAGCCGCCGGATTCACAGCACGTACCAGTGCACGCTCGTCGCGCGCGCTCGAGATTCACCGTCCTCAATGTGCCCACATATTGCTTAGTGCCTTGCTGTACGCAGAAGGGTCACAAAGACGCCCAGGGAAAAAAGGCAAGAGCACTTGATTTGAGCGCATTTCTATTTTTGGACTGCGATCACCGACATCCGCGGTACAAATGTTGCAGAACCGTCGCTACATGTCGAGACATCGCGGAACACTTTTCGTTATCGCCATGTAGCTAATGAAATCAGAAATAAGCTTTGTAGGCACGAAGAAAATGTCACACAAAAGCTGTTTTTCTCCTGCGATTGGCCGTGAAGTGCTGCGATTATGGCCTCGCAAGAGAGTAATCGTGATCAGCTGTTCAGTGGTACAGGTCGCGCTTTGTGAGAAACGTCGCTTCTAGCGTTGTCCGCCGCAGCGGTTACACGCGTTAGTTTTTTGTGCGAATATTTGTTTCGACGCAAACACTAGCAAGGATGAAGTGCCCGTGGCCCGGAATGTTCGTGCTCCTCTGCAACTCAGTCAATCGTTTCTGTGATGACCAGGGAAAGGTGCCTGTTTTCTGGAGCGACGGCTTGTATGCATGTAGCGATTTCACTTAACCGGCCGGTTTCTATGAAGCCGTGTGTTGTGTAAAAAAAAAAAAAAAAGGACCGTAAGGGAAGCCGCTCAAGCGGTACCATAGTTACAATTAGTAGCGGGAATGCATAACGCGTGTAGAATCCTCCAAAAATCTCAGTGCACAACTGCTTGATCGTCGAAGTAAAACCATAGACACTGCTGCATTCACAGGCTACCTGTTTTCGACGGCGATAGTCCAAGAATGGTAAACACTTGTGTATAATGGGGTCGTGCGGGGACCTAGGGGTCTATGTGCTCGGTAATAATAATAAAGTGTTTTCTCTCTATGTCTAGGGCACTAGGGCAAACTAGGGGCACTGGGGCAAACAAACAAATGCTGTATGAACTTTTCAAGGAAAATGAAAAGCGTCGCATGTTGAGAGGCCACTTTTTTCGACACTACCAACATGAGTGTGAGGTTTACTATTGTTTGCTTTCGGCGCCGACGCAACACACAGAAAACGCTACCACAACAACAGTAATTCAAGCGGCCGTTCGAAAAAAGTATCGAACCAAATAAAAACTGACTCAAACTAGACAGAAATGCGCACATTTTTAGCCGTAAACAAAAATTACACTTAACGTCGGCAAATTAGCGTCGGCAAACTGACGTAGGACTCCGTGAAAAACTTGTAGCTCCATACCCGGTGGCGTTCGGAAAGTATTTTGGACGCGTAGTAAGTGCCTACGAAGTCACTTGGAAACTTGGGCAGCAGAAACAGGTCGACTGACCATTCAGTTATGTTTACAGGCTCAAGTGACAGGAAATAAGATTTTCAAGCCAGCACAGCAGTAAGGAAGCTAACGCAGGGCACGCCTAAATCCAGAGAGCAGAGGCGGAACGAGCTTCTGTCATCCTCCAACATGGCGGATTTCCACTGGTTCTTCTTTTCTCCGATAGATGGCAGCAATTTTGCATAAGGTCTATAGCAAAGGCCACATTGCTGTCAGCGTCGCTTTGCGGTGCGGCCACACCGCACGCAGCAGTGCTGTGCAGTTCACGCGCTCACTGCAGTCCACGCTGAAGCGACATTGTGCACAGCGTCAAGCACTGAAATGTTCGTAGGCTGCTCGCCACGCTGCTCCGCGTAAGCCGCCCTGGCTGCCTGTCGACTGCGTTTAGTACGTCCAGCTTTTCTTCAAGGGAAAGCCCCTTCCGCTTACTCAACGCTATCACGCCATCAAAGCACAATAAAGATGTTGTTGCGACTGAGAAGGATGAAAAGGAAATTGCACGGGCCCTGCCGACTGGCTCCAGCCGAGCCACCACCGCTGTCACTTGCAGATAGAGGAGAGTTAAAAGATAAAAAGAAAGAGTGAAAGAAAAGACGCGCTGATAAGCGACCGCAGCTGCGCGCCTCCTCCTCACCACCTCCCACGATAAAGATCGCGGCGTTCGGCGTGCGAGGCAGATAGCCATCTAGTGGCGGCCTCTCCAACTCGCCTGCGGCTTCTTGCAGCCAGTTCCGTAGCCAAGCCTGGCCAAGACTTGTCAAAAATCAAAATGGCGGTTGGCGCGCATTGCCCGGGCGGGTTCGGGGAGCCCGGTTGCGACGTATCATGCGGGATCGTTTCCTCGGCTACGACGTAACAGCGGGGTTCCCAATACATTGGATCCTATGGAAGCTATGCCGGGACCCGAAGAAAACGACGTAACAGCCGGGAAAACGCAGCAGTGAGGAACGTAACAGCGGGGTTCTACTGTAGTTGTATTACAAGGCAGAAAAATGACTCTGATGTTCCGAAGAAAGGACAAGTCCTTGGGGTGAGCCACACAGTTGTCTAAAAGCAACAGGCCAGACCGCCCTCTCGATACGAGTAGTCCTCCGAGGTATCTCAGAAAGACTTCGAAAATGCTGCACACCATCCAAGCCTTCGTATTGTTTTTATAAACGCAAGGCAGATGAGCGATGTTGTGCAAGCACAGCGGATTTTTGGCTTTTCTAATTACCCACGGTTTCAGCATATCGGTCCCGTCTTCACTGCAGCAAAGAAGAATTGTTATGCGGTCTTTAAAAGACTTACTTTGCCGTGGCAATCATCCCCCTTAAGGCACAACATCTTGCTCGACTGGACTCTGAAAAACAGGCCCATTGATCGGCGTTATAGACGTCGTGCGGATAGTATGCATTCAGAATTCCTGGGAGCAGTGAAATCCAGTTTTCAATATCAGCAGGATTCACACTTGCTGCTTCACCGCTCACTTGCTGATAGGCGATGGCATACCTTGTGCGAAAATGGCTGATCCAGCCGTTCGAGGCGGTAAAAAACCATTGATTCCAAGCACATCTGCTATCTTCATCGTTTTTTCATGAATAATACTGCTGTAAAAGTTCACATCGGACGCCCCCCTCCAACTTGCCATGCCTGGCTCCATCCACGGGCATGTTTTGTTGCTGCGCCAAACATCAACGCGTTCCCTTCAATCTCTTTCCGCTTTGACACAATTGTGTTGACAGTTGATGCTGGTAATCTGAGGTCATTGGCAATATCTATGCGTTTCCTATTCAGATTTTGATCCACGACAGCTACGATGTTTAACTTTTCCTTCAAAGACAAAAACTCGCGCTTCTGTGATGCCATGGCTGCCAGGGAAGGATGCAACGACATGCGTAAAAGATACAAATGGCAAATGGGGACGACGGGGGCTTCATGACTGACAAAAGGAGTGCAGGGACTTGGTGGCACTGCTGATGACAGTGTCTGCAAGCTTTGATAGGCGATTAAAAAGAAAAAACGCATCTGCCAAAAAAAAACTGTGCCGTCAACCCTGCGATGGATAAAAAATTTTGTCGGGTTTGTGCATACCAAATGTGCCACCAGTGCTTTGTTACCAGTTTGTTACTGACAACACCAACCCAGCATGGGTGCTCGCTTGGCTGGCAGAAACCAAGTGCCATCGCGAGCGCTCATGCTTGCTGTGAGAGTGAATGCACTGACTGACTGGAAGGTCAGCGCAGCACGACTGTCGTTGGACTGCACTCCATGCTGTACTGGATGCCGGCTGGAAGGAGTAGGTGAGAAGGAAAGCGGTATCGCCGTGCGACCTTGCCGGGTGGAGCACTGCAGTGAAGCCAGCGTGGCCGCCTACTTGGGCCAAGTTCGTGCTCTTCATGTCGCGTGTGCCCACTTTCAGCCTACTCGTTGGTTAATGCATCTTCCCGTCTTCGCGAAACATATTATACGATCAGAGTTTGCAAAATTCTTAACGTATGTTCCGAGAAATCGTGTTTTCTGGGAACCTACTCACCAGGAAACAAATACACGTAACTCTATGGGGCATTTTTTGCTGCTCGCGATTTTGATTGCATGAACCGGGAACATATTAAGGGGGGACATGGGTCTTAGAGCATTTTTTTTTATTTAGAGACCAAATGCAATGAAACTGCACAGACTTATTCAGTTTTTTCTGCTGATTTCAAATATGCAATTAGTTTAATTCTAGACCAATTAGTTCCTGAGATATTAATATATATCATGCCATTGTCTGCTGAAACAATAGAAAAGAAATGGGCCACCAGAAATTTAATTTTAATGTGTGGGTAGATACTACAATGTGTGAGGAATGCAACGCTGGAAGCAGTTTTCAGTTTTTTGTCCGTGTGGACAAATGGGCTTAATAGTTAGTTTTCAAGTGAGTTGACCAGACATACAGTGCCAGAAAACATGACACACTATTAAGCCCATATGTCCACACGGACAAAAAACTGAAAACTGCTTCCAGCGTTGCATTCCTCACACATTGTAGTATCTACCCACACATTAAAATTAAATTTCTGGTGGCCCATTTCTTTTCTATTGTTTCAGCAGACAATGGCATGATATATATAATATCTAAGGAACTAATTGGCCTAGAAATAAACAAATTGCATATTTGAAATCAGCAGAAAAAACTGAATAAGTCTGTATAGTTTCATTGCATTTGGTCTGTAAATAAAAAAAATGATCTAAGACCCATGTCCCCCCTTAACGGAGTTCATGATTTTGTTCACAGCGCAACAAGAATCGCCCAAATTTCTGCCTTGCTGAACGCTATCAACGGAGTTCCACTCTACACTCGCCGTCAAAAGTAAATGGAAGGCGACTTCGTCAAAAAAATTTAATTTCTTTAAATCTAAAGCATAAGGCCCTTGCTTGTTGGTGCACAGTGCAATTTGCTGAATCACAATTAGGCTGCACATATGTATTCAAGGACGCACGAATTGAGGAGGCAGTGGTTAAATCTTTTCATTAATATTGCCTTCCATTTACTTTTGACGGCACCTGTACATGCATGTATAGGGGATATGTAGGTGTGTTCTTTTTGCCTTTTTTTTTTTGCCATTCCATATATAACGTTAACTGGTTAAAGCAATTGGATTTTCCGGTTTTTTTCAATATCGTTATAAGTGGACTGCACTGTAATGCTGAGAGACATGTTTTCTTTAGTTAATATTTTTGCCATTGGCAGCACCCAATCCTACCTCCTTTATTGCTATGTAAGAGACAATCAGAGCACTGATCATGAACAGCCGTTCCTACAAAGTCCGAGACTGTTGTTGACATTCTACATACTACCTTGCCTCCACTGCATGAGTGCAGCTGAAAGTGGGGATTGTGAGACTCACCTGCCACTGGTGCGCAGTCCCCCAATGGTGATGACCGAGCGCTCCTCGAGCCGGTACATGGCCTTGCTGACCGACTCGACGAGGCCGGTGACGACACCCGCCTCGGTGGCCGCCGACTCCAGGGTGCGCAGCAGCTCCTGCAGGGCGTCCCGGGCATTGTCCGCCGCCTCGTCCACGTCGCCATGGGCGTGCACCGCCTGCAACAACACGGGGGGGGGGGGGGGGGGGGGGGCACATGACACACCCCGCACCACTCTCATCCAACCCTGCTCTTCAGTCCCATCCTTTCCCAGTGCCCACAACTAGGTCTGTGGCAGCACATGTCCCCACTCCTGGCAGTGTAGTACTCAAATCAAAGCAGCATTGTATGCATCTAATTGCAATGGCCACTCACTTCTTCCACCCTGGTGGCCAAGCTGTTACTTTCGCAGCCTCTTTTCCCCATGCCACTAATGAACAGAACGTCGTTGCCGTTGCGTGGCCATCACTGCTGGTCGAAACCATATTTTCTGGTCTATAAGTCACATCCCCCTCCTCCCGAAGTGGCAGCTTTTTAAAAAAAAAAAGTCCCACACAAGTGTGGTGTAACATGTTGATTCGCTAAGAGCTACAAAACATGCTACACATTACTATGTCAAAGAATAACGAAAATACACCCTTGCAGCATCTGCCATGTGCAGACAATTCTCGAGCTCTGACCAGCGTGCCTTCTTGCCGCCTTTTTTCTTGGCTTCACCAACCAAAGCACTTGTGTGGCTTTGGTCCCGGATAATTTTTCACTGGCGTTGAAATGACTCCCTGCTGCCTGGTTTCCACTCTGCAGAGCACAGCACAATCAAGAGTCCACAACTCCAATTTTGCATCGCAGCTCCTTTGCCTCACAGACAGATTCGTGTAGAGCAACGCGCAGTGCACAGGAAGCCAAACAGATAGCGATGTGCGCTTCATGCCAGCGCCGCATTCTGTCCGATTGTGGCGAAATTGTACAATTTTACCCATGAGATAATATTTCTTCTCTTTTCCTTTTAAAGCATAGTTACGGGGCATGGCAGAAGGTGGCGCATGATAGCATGCAATTTTTAGACGCATAATAGGTCGCACAATTCTATAAGATGTACAAACAAAAATACAGAAAAAAGAGAAACCCGCAACTTGAACACTGGTCCTAGAAACACGCGTGGCATTGCGACTTCTTTCGGACACAATCAAATGCTGCCCCACCTTGGGGTTGCCGGCAGCCTGCTTGGCAGCGTACACGAGCTGCAGCATGCCCTCGGCCACCGTCTTGGTCTGGTCGAGCAGCGCCATCTGCTGCTTGGAGTGGAGGGTGTGCGAGGCACCCGCTATGGCGTTCTGCACCAGGGGCCCCAGGTAGCCGACCGCCTGGCTCACCTGCCACCACAAGCACCGCACACACTGTGAGCAACCGCACCACCAAGAGGCCACAACAAGGGTGCTACCCTTAAAGGAACCGCTAGTAAAACACACACAAAGGAAATGTGCCACTCCCTGGGGGTGTGCGAATACTCAAACGTTTACCCAAGTAGTACAGCATACGAAATCTTCCAAGTATTGGTCTCGAGCGAATGACACCTCCGGAACGCTTGCTCTGTGCGGTTTTCATTCATGCATCTCGTCCAGGATGGCATCGCAACATGCGTGCCGCCAAAGCTCTGACCCGATGCACACTTCCTAGTTGTATGCACCTGCCAGGTGACTACTCCCCCTGTGGTGCACACGGAACTGGCATTGCATCAGCTGGAAGACATGCGGCTTTCTAGACTTTCGCAGGACCAGTCTTAGCTGCTGCAGCCACTCCTCTCTGTGTGAAATCAAGTGTGAAGCTACGAAGGGGAGCTAGCAACAATGGAGACGGGTGCCCCTTTCTGACGCAAGGTGGCACTGGGCATGCGGTGTGTACAGGTGTCCCTGGAGTCACTGCTCGGAAAGCACAGTGAAGCGGTCACAAATGAGCAGCAGTCCGAGATCCCACAGATAGGCCTGACACCCCACAAATATGCTGACTCTGAGTGTAGGTGGACATTTCTGCTGAAAGTCGATGCAGCTTCAATAAGTTTGAAAAACCTTCAATGCACTCTCTTTTTTTCTTTGACATTATGCCTTTGTGTGCTCGAAAAATACCACATTTACTCGCATAATAGGCGCACTTTTTTTTTTCAGAAAACCCGGCTCAAAGTTCGGGTGCACCTATTATGCGTAGTAAAACTTCCGGATATTTTTCGAATTGCAAAATTGAACATACTGCATAAACGCATCTGCGTATGGGCCGCAGCCTGTTCTCCCGACGGAAATATTAAAAAAGAAAAAGATCCGTGTAAGGGCTGCACCCAAACTTTCCTAGCCCATCCAAGAATAGCCTTCGAAATGCACGTGCCGTGGCCTCCACAATCAGCTCCAGCGGTGAGCAACGTGCGCTTGATAGCTGAGGCCACACACACGCACAGGAGCTTCCAGGTTACGCCTGTGGATGGCGCCCGAGGCTAAGCTCATCCTCATCATCATCAACTTTTTCCTCCGCTGCAAGCTTTCATTATTCATATTGGCATCATTATCCCTAGTTCCAGCTTTTTTTGTGGCCGAGGCACGGGTTCTGTGGTAGCGTGTTAGTTCATCATAGCTGTGGCTTTCGTGTGCTGTCGCCAAGCGTTGATATTTTAGCACAAGGGGCAAGCACCTTATTAGCTGCACGGCCAAAGTTTTCATCAGCCGAGGTCAGGAAGGTTTCCAGCTGGAAATGAAGCTTTCCAAACCGACGTTTATAGTGAGCATCCCCGAAAACTGTGTACGGCTGTTCCACACAATGTTGTATGTGCTGTGGCTCCACAGCAGTTGCAACGGCAGCAGCACTAGTGAGGACTAGCAGTCAGTTCAGCAAAAACTTTGTTAAGATACAGATTGGGGGGGGGGGGGTCGGCTTGCAATCATGTAAATACAGTATTAATCACAGTGCCAAGTCCAGGGTGCGCCTATTATGTGCGGAAATAAAAAAAAATCTGATTTTTCGCGACCAAACTGGGGGTGCGCCCATTATGTAAATATGGTACATGATTTTGAAAATGCTTATTGTGCCGTCCAATCTTTTCTCATGTGCTAGAAGTATTCGAAATATTGGCTTAAAAGTGATTCAGATAAAGCTACTTCAGTTCACTTCAAACTCTCTTCAAGCCAAAAAAAAGCCACTATTCGCACAGCCCAACCACGGAAGAGGCAGGTGCCAGGTGACAGCACTCACCGTGTGGCCCAGTTTCTCGGCTTCTCCCTTGGCAGCGTAGCGGAGGGGCTCGATGACATCCAAGATTTCCGAGGCACTCGTTTCCATCTGCTCCTGGTAGGTCTGCACACAGTGGCAGCACCCATTCATTTGTGGTGCATTTGATGGAACCACGACGAACCGTTGTGGCCGTGCAGTTTTCATCTCAAAAGCAGACAACCACCGTCCACAGAATTACCTGTGATTCAAATGGCTTTTAACAGTTCTTTGATGGCCACTCGATGTTACGGCCTTAGGATAATTTGAATGTTTTTCCTGGCCCCTTGAAGTCCAAGATAGCAAACAGCATGCAAGTGACCGGTTCCAGCCTAGTGACACCCCATTTCTCCAAATTTGCCAACAGTGAAGGTCTTTTCGATTTGGCTGCACTGGTTCCATCAAGTTCCGTGGCGGTGCCACGAGCATGCCGCATCAGTTCAAGTGCAGCTTGGCACTGGCTGCTTACAAAATGAATGGTCGAGTGCGGGGCTGGTCACCACCAAATTACAGCCAGCTGCCATGACCACCAAAATCTCGAATCGTGTGAAGAGTTTTCAAACTGCAAATCGCAATGAAGTGTTCCAATGAATCAGCACCAGGAAATCGTTTTACTCAAAAAAAGTCATTAAATGTAATATGCACAGATGATTCACGAATATATGCTGAAATGCTGCTCGTGGCGCTCGACTTGACCGCCTAGGTTTAAACTTATGACGCCATAAAGTTACCCACCTCCTCCTTTCAAGAATGAACAGTCGGTTGGTTGGTTTATGGGTTTAACGTCCCAAAGCAACTCAGGCTATGAGAGACTCCGTAGTGGAGGGCTCCGGAAATTTCGACCATCTGGGGTTCTTTCACCTGCACTGACATCGCACAGTACACAGGCCTCTAGAATTTCTCCTCCAAAGAAATTCAACCGCCGCGGCCGGAATCGAACCCGCGTCTTTCGGGCCAGCAGCCGAGCACCATAACCACTGAGCCACCGCAGCGGCTAAGAATGAACAATCATCCTTTCACTTGAGCTACAGTCAGATCTTCTCCGACCTACCCATGGGGGCCGCCATATTGCTGCACTACAGCTGCCCTTCCCATTCCGACAGAGCAAACCAGCCAAAAAGTCGTGCTGCCCCCCTCCTTGAACTGGTGCAGCCACACTGCAGTACAGTCTTCTTCTCACCTTGAGGAGGCTGCTGTCGGCCTGGTGAGTGGCCGCCTGGCTGAGGATGTTGAGGGATGCACGGTCCAGCTCCCGGATGGCCGCATTGAGCTTGTCGATGGCCTCGTCACACTCCTTCTGGCCGGGGGCCTCGTCCCTGGTATGGTGGGGTGGTAAAAGCTCACCAGTCAAACACCCGACCGACACAGGTGATTGCAAAAGGTATTCACTTCATAACTGCCCAAGGAAAAACATCACTGCATAAAAAAAAGTTGGAACGTACCCTCATTAAATTGCATGTCTCCAAGTACTCGACAAAGTAAGAACTTTTTCGTGTACACAACAGCCACTCCAATCATCAGTGCGCACCACAAAAGGTTTTCACGATGAAATTCGGCTATCTCGACATTTCACCTGTGAGCAAGCAAGTCACAACTGGCACCACAGGTGCCCTGTACTGCCTTGTGTTTAGCGCAATTCCTGCACCTATGACAATGTGCCCCGCCCAAAATGCCAGAAGGTTCACTGAGCCTGCATAGAGGGCTGCGTAGTCTGGGAAACAAGACAAGTGACCCTTTGGGTAGCAGCAGCATTGTGGCCAAAATGACCACAACCACCGGGCCAGAAGTATTCAAAATATTCATTCACTCTGACATTATTCAAAGAAAATTACACTACTTGCTTCGAGCCAAAAAACCAGTGCAGGCACAGGTATGGCCGTATTTATCTGTATAATTTGCACGCACCTAATGCATTACCCGGGTTTATAAAAAAATAAAATCTTCTATTCGCATATTTTAAGCTCCCTGCTGTACCAGACCACCAGCATATATGCGGGTACGCAAGGCAGGCTTGGGAAGATCGGCGCGTCTACATTGCTGTGTGCGGCTGCAATAGGTGTGAATGGAGACGGAACAAACTGCGCACCACTGACCTTATGCTAGCGGTCGCTTTTCCAGACAAACAGTTGCATGCATTAGAAATGAGAACTACCATACCGCTTGCTGTTTGGTGTGCCACTAGTCAGCCGGGACACATGTGGGGGCGCTGTTTTATTGCCCGTTATTTCTATCTGGCTCTGACTGCTGGCTTCATGATTGTATCGTCACATGTTTACCGCTTTGAGCTGTGCACATGCCATCTCACAGGAAACTTTACTTTGTTGCACTCCGAGGAGCATAGTGAAGGTCAATGCATTCTTCGCTTTTCAAATTTGTGAATATAAATTTTTATGCATGAAATTTTATTCTTACTCTAGATTTGTGAATGATCACTGCATGGCAATAAAGTCTGCAGCCAAAACCAGTGTTTTGCGAAAGAAAAATGTTAAGAACGTCTTGACCTGTAGAATGCCAGTAAGACCACAATGAATGTTGCACCAGTCTTCTGCCATATTTTCCTAATGCTGCAGCCTTTTCGCAAGATTCAGAGGAAAAATATATATTAGAGAACAATTATCTGGAGATACAGCAGTGAAATTTTGTGAGTGTGCTCACAAACTTATTTTTAATAAGCGCAAAAAGTACCATGTAAATACAAGCGAGAAATAAATTTTTTGCTGAAAGCTGCGTCCCTCGTTAAAAGATAAAGGGTCCGTGCCAGGACTCCAAAATGCCTGTTCTCTGTGGCTGCTTTGCTCCGTAGTTTCAGGCAACGTGTGAGGAGAAGATTCATGCCGGAGCCATGCAATGGCAACAGAGCTGGGCAGACCAAAAGGGGGGTGAGGGGGGGGGGGGGGGGGGGGGGGGAATTCCCCAAGATGGATGCCAATGAGTAATTACTCCCTTATTATAAATCTACTCCACCTTGGGGGATTCCCCTAAAACATTTGACCAACACTGTTCCCACTTCGAGTTATTGATCAATTCGCTCTCGGCCTACCATAAGCTTGCCGTCCCGGTTAGCTCAATTGGTAGAGTGACTGCTCCGGTGAAGCGGTGGTCCCGGGTTCAAACCCCGGACCAGGACGAATTTTTCTTTAACTGCGATGTTTATGAGAAAGCTGTATAGCTTTCCTTTGTGGCCGTATGGCTGCGCTTGGGTGGATGCCAATGAGTAATTACTCCCTTATTGCATGACCAGGTTGGCAGTGAGCATTACCAACCCAATTAAGTAACCTCCTTAGGCAGCCATCTTTGTTCCCATGGGACTCCTTTTATCAAGATCAGATGCTCACTACATGAAGAGGAGTTAGAGAGGTGACAGATGTCAAACCCGTGCCCCATTTTCACAAGTTGCATATAATGAGGGCTTGATCTGAACAGATGTCTCACTTGATGGAGGAGACGAGCCTCTTGATGCCATCCGAGACCTCCTTGCTGTGGGAGCCCAGGCTCTGCCAGGCTGGGGGATCCTTGGGGTTCAGCACCAGGGACTTGGCCGACAGGATCATGCTGCACGAGCCGTCAATGATGGACCGGCCGGCCGCCGTGATGGGCTCCTGGGCAGCCCTGGCCTGCACAGCGTTTATTGAGAATATAACTTCACAGGCACTCTCAGGTCATGTGTTCAGTGGCCTGCCCTACACAGCAGCAGCACCCTGCCAGTGTGAGAAATAAGAAACACTTTTTTTTTTGCTTTGCCACGGGGCTCAAATAAGGATGCTAATAACACCAGCTTCAAAATAAATTCCATGCTATGTACCATGTTTTCCAGTGCATACACTAAAACCAACTTACGACAATATATCGCATATAGCAATGGTCAGTCGCGGCACCGTCAGCTTTACCATGTGCTCAATGGTAAAATAAACAGATTATAACAATGCTGTCATAGCACATTATCGGTCATAACAATTAAATCTAGACAGTGAGAGTCAACCTTAAAAAAAAAAACTAACGTGGAAACACTACAACCCTAGCAGCCGAACCATGTTTGCAGCACAAAAGTGCGTGTATGCAAAGCCGACCGGTGGACTAAGCCAGCGCGGTGACGCAGCAAAAGCGACTCACTCGCAGAAACAGAAACGGAAGCATTCTCCCTTGCAAAAGGCCCGGACAGAGAAGAAGACAGTAGGGAGCCTTGGTGGAGCAGTCCATTATAAACGGCTCTGAGGGACGTGCCACTCGCATAAAACACACCGGTGCATTTTTTTTTTTTTCATTTTCTGCGACAGCTTGCAGGGAGAGTGCGTGCGTTGTTTCATCTTCCCCTGCCAGATAAGCACTGGCCATGCGTACGTTCAATAAGCTGGTGTGGTGCAAGCCCATTACCAATGTGGACTTTCCCTCGTCCGTACAATGAAGTCGACAAAGAAGCGAACCAAGACAAGAGGGCACACTGGCCACAGCTAGAGGATCGTAGACGCAGGGGGCTGTCAACAGTGCAGCTTTGTCTGAAGGCCAAGACCAACAAAAACAAAAGCAGCTAGCTTCAAGGGCGGTCCACTGTGATGTTTCCCATTCTTGCAATGGAATGAGCTCACCATGACAGTGCGGACAACAATGCACCAGAAGATGCCTGATGACTTCCAGGAATGACTTGACAACTTAGGGGCATTCGTGACAGAAGCCACTCAGAGGAACATGTCAGCATGAGCCACATCGTCAACAAGGACGAAGTCTCGCTGACTTTGAATAATACACTTAGGAGAAAAATCGCCAAAAAAGGCAACAAAACTGTAAAAGTGAGGACAACAGGCCATGGGAAGTCCCATTTCTCCATTGTTCTTGCCTGCTGCGGGGATGGGACAAAGCTACCTGCCATGCCGATTTTTAAACGCAAGATGTTGCCAAATGACTCCTTTCCTTCCATTGTAGCGACAAAGACAAAGTGATGGATGGACGAGGAAATGATGAGTGTGTAGCTTGATCAGTGCTTTTCACGTTGACCTAATAGATTTTTTCACGTAAAGCAAGGAATTCTAGTGATGGGCAGTATGCGAGCGCACATCGCCGATCTCATCAAGAAAAAGATAAGTGCTAAGAACTGCATCCCAGTCATCACACCCAGTGGCATGATGAAGATGCTTCAGCCGCTGGACATTTCTGTAAACTGCACTTTTAAAGTAGTTCTGCTAGGCCTGTGGGAGTTGTGGATATCAGAGGCAGTTTTGCATAAATGGGACGCAGAGATGCATGACACTTGGAAAAGTGGCCAAGTGGGTAGGCGAGACATTGAACTCAATTTCTATGAAAACGATTGTAGCAGGGTTTCACAGAGCTGGGTTGGCTATGAGTCTGAAGGAAGTGCCGCTTGAAGCAGCTGCATTATTTGCAAGTGACTCAGAGGCCAACTTTGATAGCTTTGCCTAAACGCCATCATGTAGGCTACTATTAAGTGCATTCTCCATACTGTTGGAATAAAACATTTTTTAAAAGTGTGTGCACTGCCTACCAAGGAATGCATGCTGCCTGTACTTCCGTTGCACTTTCTTGCGACCTGATCCTCGATGAGTTTTTATATCGTGTGGCGAATGAACAGTGCATCTTATACATTGGTGCAACTTATTTGGAAAAAGTGGAGTTTAGAGGGGGCAGCGACTTATACAAAGATGAGACTTGCAGACCGGAAAATACGGTAATGAAAAATGACAGCAGTAACTGTGAGAGACAGAAAGAGTACACCATGGATTAGACAAAAAGCTCAAGTCAGTGACATTTTAGCAAAAATGGAGGGGGAACTTAGCCGCGACATTCTATGAGTTACATGCCTGGCTTGAGTAATCACAGCCTCATTTACTTTTAACTAACAGGGCACACTACAAGCATAGCTAGTGGCATGAGGACAATTAGGGACTATTCGAAAAGTGATTATGTACCAGTTAACAATGGTCTTGCACTACTCATTGAAAAAAGTGCATGTCTACCTTCTTCGAGCAAAGTGTTGAACAAAATTTGGCTTCATTTGAAAATAAAGTTACGCCTATACACTAAATTTAAAAAGAAATTGCACTCACCATGAGCCACCATTGCCATGAAAAAACTCTGAATAAAAAAACACTTTTTTCGCATTGCCAAACATACGAAAACGAGAAGACGGTAGGGGGAAGTGCTAGATTTGGTGAAGCTCTCCGGGTGGTGTACGTTTTCTAGCAAAAAAAAGTGGCCCTGAAACTTTTTTTATCTCTTGCTAATCTCGAGAGTGCCGTGCAGATGCTTTGCAAGTACAACCGCACGTAGTTGCCATGGGTAGTGATCCCTACGAAAGTTTGTCTTAACCGAAGGACTAGTGAAACAGTTCATCTTAAGCAGATTTTTTTACATTGAGTCTACGACCAATGAAAAAACTGTCCTCACATTTTTTGTTTTAAGTTTGAGTTCATGGCAGTCCACTGCATACATCAAATGATCTGTGTGTACTGTCTGCTGGCCTGACAAACTATGCCACACACTGTGTGCACAGTACGAAGAGCGGCGGGGTGTGGGGGGCACCTTGTGGCTGATCTTGGCGGGCACCCCGGCAAACTCAGGGGAGCTGGCGAAGGTGGTGAGGCTGTCCACTGCCTCAATGAGCGGCCGCGTGGCTTCCCCACAGCGCTGCCGGTTGACGTCACTGGGGTCCTGGTCCAGCACCTGCACGTGCACACACACACACATCAGGGCAGGCACCTCCTCTCCCAACTTCCACTGTTGCCTTCACAAATCAGTATGCTTTCCGAATTGTGACGGCCGACAGCCCTTCTTGTCTAAACTGCGTCTGCGAAGAGACAATTAGTCATCTCCTGTGTGAGTGCCCTGTCTTTGTGAACGAAAGGCGTAGGCTGCGTTGTGCTCTGGACTGTCTTGATCCTCGCCCTTTCACAGAGGCCAAGATCCTCGGTCCGTGGCCACAACAGTCGACTGCCTTCATGGCTTGCAAGGCACTCTTTTCTTTTTTGAGAAAGACTGCCTTGATTGACAGACTGTGACTGTGTTTCCCGTTCCTTCTCTCTCCCATTCCCTCTTTAATCTCCTCATTCCCTTCCCCTGTGCAGGGTAGCCAACCAGAAGCCTTCCTGGGTAACATCCCTGCCTTTCCCCCTTCTCTGTATCTATCTATCTATCACTGTTGCTCAGCACAGAAAACAGCCAGTCAAGTGCATGGGAAACTGCTCCGAGTCAGCAGGTGGCCCAAGGAAAGGGGGCAAAAGCAGCAGCACCTATGCATATTCCCCAAACAAATTCTGCGCCCATCATAGAGCAAAGCCTCACTGTTTGACCCCCTTTGTTCAGAAACAGATTCGAAATAAAATTGCAGTGTATTCACATTGCCATGCTTCAACGGTGACATAACTCCAACATCCCACCCTATGCCATGTTGCACCTAGCGCCCACCAGTGTTTATGTTAGCAACTACACTGCACTAGCACCCAGCTATGGCACTGCCTGCAGACAGGTATGCTGCAGCAGACATCTTCGCCGTCACACCAAGCACAGTGTGTCTAATACCCCTGTTACACAAGCAGTTTCAATGCCCCTTCAGTCAACGAATATCAAACTCAATGGGGACTGACTAGTGCCACACGTGGCTTTCAATGACCACTGAATTCGGTGAGCATCGACTCAATGGGAGTTCACAAACGACCATTGGAATCTCAAGGGCCATTGAGAAAAGCCTGGCACTCCCCACACGTTGAAAAAACAGCACATAAAGACTAGAAATAAACAATATCGTTTTGATTTAATGGCAAAATTTTGGACTACATTAAGCTAATTTTGATTCGGTAGTCAAAATGATGGCTACCAAGAAGTGCCCCACAAATGCTGCAACGATAGTAGCTATGAGCACAACAGAGACAGTCACTGATCTGTGGCTGCTTCGCCGGTGAAAAGTAAATGCTTCTGAAACGAACCAAGCACGCTGTCTCAAGACTGTGCCAAACTGCCAAGTATCTGAAAAGCTTTTTCCAGAAAAAGTTTCAACTCAAATACCACTTCAACATTCGGCTTGCTTTACACAGCTTCATTTGGTACTTCTTTTTCGACGTTGCTACCCATAGCGCCATTTGTCAAATAGCATGCTCACTACTCACTCAATGATCACTGAAATTTGCCATGTGGTAGTGGTGCATCTGGGTTGCCCTCAAAAATTTCAATGGGCACTGAGATTGCCCATGTGACAGGTATATAACCAGCTATTAATCACACACTACACCGTATTGCATGACATACTTTTTTTTTTTGTATGGAGCTGAGTCAGTCTAGCTCTGTTTAATTTCAGTTGTAAAGACCATACGCTATTCTGAAAAAACAAGGACAGCAATTGTGCCACTTTATCTTTTCCTGAAATTTTTTTTGAAGGCGCTATCTATCTGTTCATATTCATATTTGATTCATATAGTTGAACATCACTACAATGAAACTGGCGGAACACGAGAAAAAATTTTGTTGAAGCGGAAATTTAATTGTGGCAAAATCTGCCCTAAAACACTATCAGATTTGACTACACACTTCCCAATTATCATTTATTTCCAAAAAAAGTTGGTAACACTATTTGTTTGCCTCCTTCCTTTGGACATCAACACCATGGTCCAGTGCTCACACTCGGTCAGCCGCTGCATCATGACACCGTGGGGCGCCAAAGAAATTATGATGGACATCAAGTACATCCGTCACATCCCGTGCAAGAGGCAGGGCTGATGCATCTTGAGCACCAATCTCATCAATCAGGGGGCGGCAGAATGATTTTCGTTGTTTCACAATCGTTTCCACCCATATTTTGCAAAAAAAAACTGTCCATCGTACTTAGCACAGGGAGGTCTGAGCACCATCGACGCCAAACATTAGCGAATCCTCCCCCCCACCTTGATCTCCTTGACCAGGCTGGCGGTGGCACTGGCGACGTCCTTGGCCGACTGGACAAAGTGGCGCTTGGCCACGGGGTTGGTGGTCTTGGAGGAGGCCACCCGGCAGGCGTTGCACAGCGAGGACGTGTGCTTGGCGATCACCGTGGCAGCCGACAGGATCTGCAGAAAGGGCAC